>NW_025224987.1:0-329166 GCF_016746235.2 Drosophila teissieri
AATCGATAGAACTTTACAAGACTAAACAAAAATGAAAAATATCAAAACATTGTTCAAAAGTGTGGGGTGGCAGCTTTGGGCGGTATGTGGGCATTAGAGTGGGCGTGGTAAAAAGTTTTTTGGCAAAACGATATATTTACGAGATTAATACAAAAATGAAAAAAATATAAAACATTTTTTCAAAAGTGTGGGCGTGGCAGTTTTGGGGCGGTTTGTGGGCGTTAGAGTGGATGTGGCAACATGATCGACAAACTTGCGCGCTTCTGTGTCTCTGGAGTCTGCATGCTGAATCTCAACTTTTGTAGCTTTTATAGTTCCTGAGATCCCGACGTTCATACGGACGGACAGACGGACGGACGGACAGATGGACGGACAGACGGACATGCCAGATCGACTCGGCTATTGATCCTGATATGAATATATATACTTTATATGGAAACGCTTCCTTCTGCCTGTTACATACTTTTTCAACGAATCTAGTATACCTTTTACTCTACGAGTAACGGTATAAAACCACGACTCAAGAGAAGCATTCAAAGAAATGACCATCCTACCAGGAGTGGACTGTTGTGAGCCCCTAGATATAATAAATCTGTCCCGGAATTTGAAGGGAAACAGGAAACTTACGTTTCTTTGAGGCAGGCTGCAAAGGCGGCCTACAAGTATTTGAGCCTTATAATGGCAGCAGCCGTATTAAACTTTGATGCCATACTGGCGCGCGCTCGACTTTACATATGCGGACAAAACCCCGACACATGTAATTCAGCAAACTGAGCCTTTCAAGGCAAGGGGATTTGCCGTTACTCAGGTATTACGATGAAGTAGAAAAGAAATTAACACTTCTAACAAACAAAAATCGTAATGACTAACAACGCGCTGCATGCGTTCGTGTCAGGTCTAAAAAAATCACTGAAAGTAGCTGTTTTTCTGGCACAGCCTCGGGATCTGCCAACACCTTAGCCTTGGCCCAAGATTCCGAATCAAGCAATGATAGGAGTGTGTTCGCGGCTAGTTTCGCCAGGCATAACGAAGAAAAATTAACAACCCAAACACTCAACGACCATTCGGGTGGAGAAATCCATCACAGCAAAATTCATATAAACTATGAGCAGGGTCAGAACCTAGGGGCAATTAAAAAAATCCCAATTTCATAAAACCCAAAGGGGAGGAAACAATCAAACCGGCTCGCTTAGGCAGCAGTCGTCGTCCGTATGTGGGAAACACCCAGAGCCAGCCGCCCCCACCCGAACCATTGGAGGTTGATAACTCATCTCGGTCCAGGCAGCCTGCTACTTGCAAAGGGCCAGTCCACACGGACTGAACAAAAGAATTAGCTATATGCCAGAACAGAGGTCAGAAGAGGAAGAATATAACCAGGTGGCACATGAGAGGGTTGAACAAATAGAAGACGACCTCGACACAGACGAAGTCTGAAATTTTTTAGGTAAAATCCCTGCGCCCGTATATCACTCTTACGTTGGCAGGGATGGAAATCAAATTACTTATTGATTGACACTTCAAAAAAATTACGTGGCACCATGCCAATTTAGGCCTTCGCCGACACAGATGAAGCCCTGCCATACAATGGCAACCATAAAACAGACGGAGAGACGGTATACTCTAAATCATACCCGCACCCCATAGGCGTAACGGAATTTGTAAACGCGGAGGTTAAACAACTTCTAGCGAATGGCGTAATAAGGCCATCCCGATCGCCCTACAACAACCCAACTTGGGTTGTAGACAAAAAGAGATTTGACCAAAACGGGGTAAAAAAGAAACGGTTGGTTATCGACCTTAGAAAGTTGAACCAAAGACATTAGAATAATAAGATGAGTAACGCCATACGATTTTTTTGCACACGTTTTTTTCGTGTTGGCTCTCTCGAAATTTTGTTTAAAAGCCACAGAGCGGAGAGCTCTAGAGCCAGCAGCTCTCTTGTACGCATACAGTGACAGCTGACCACTGTATTGGTGCACACGTATGCACATGCATTGTAAAAATGACAAAATATGCCCTTGATCCTAGAAGTTCTTAGACTTTAAATCTATATTATTATTTATAAATTGACAGCACTTAAAAACTCTAGTCTTGCATTGCCCTAACATAACAATTATTCAAATTCAACACAGAAATGATAATATCACAATCTATGTACATAATAATGCATAATAATTTTAAAATATGACTTTATATATAATTGTCATTAGAGTATTCAGCGTGTGACGTGTGAAAAATATAAGCAGACAATGATTCTTCGGTGCTTATGTCCGCACTTCGTGCTTCAAGAAATCAATTTTATAATAAACAGATTCTATATTTTTATTTATTTTATATATATTCATTTTTATACCCGTTACTCGTAGAGTAAAAGGGTATACTAGATTCGTTGAAAAGTATGTAACAGGCAGAAGGAAGCGTTTCCGACCATATAAAGTATATATATTCTTGATCAGGATCAGTAGCCGAGTCGATTTGGCCATGTCCGTCTGTCCGTCCGTCTGTCCGTCCGTATGAACGTCGAGATCTCAGGAACTACAAAAGCTAGAAAGTTGAGATTAAGCATACAGACTCCAGGGACATAGACGCAGCGCAAGTTTGTCGATTCATGTTGCCACGCCCACTCTAACGCCCACAAACCGCCCAAAACTGCCACGTCCACACTTTTGAAAAATGTTTCGATATATTTTCATTTTGTATTAGTCTTGTAAATTTCTAACGATTTGCCAAAAAACTTTTGGCCACGCCCTCTCTAACGCCCACAAACCGCCCAAAGCTGCCACGCCCACACTTTTGAAAAATGTTTTGATATTTTTTCATTTTTGTATTAGTCTTGTAAAGTTCTATCGTTTTGCCAAAAAACTTTTGGCCACGCCCTCTCTAACGCCCACAAACCGCCCAAAGCTGCCACGCCCACACTTTTGAAAAATGCTTTGATATATTTTCATTTTTGTATTAGTCTTGTAAATTTCTATCGTTTTGCCAAAAAACTTTTGGCCACGCCCTCTCTAACGCCCACAAACCGCCCAAAGCTGCCACGCCCACACTTTTGAAAAATGTTTTGATATATTTTCATTTTTGTATTAGTCTTGTAAATTTCTATCGTTTTGCCAAAAAACTTTTTGCCACGCCCACTCGAACGCCCACAAAACCGGCAAAAACTGTATGTGCTGAAGACTCTCCTTCGCACTTCGAATAGCTGAGTAACGGGTATCAGATAGTCGGGGAACTCGACTATAGCGTTCTCTCTTGTTTAATATGAATTTTGTATTTAAATTTGTATGAAATATTTATTGTTGAAATGTAATTTCGTTTATTGGAAATTCTTTGTTTTAAATTACAGTAGTTACAATAATTTCCTTTGTATACGTTTTAATTATTTATTATAGTTATTTAGTCAAATTACTAGTATGAAAATTATCCATTTTCAGTATTTAAAATGCAAATAAGATTCAGTTAAATTATGTTCTTATATTTTATTTTGTTGTTTTTAAAAAAGCGATTTTATCAAACGAATATTAAAAACACTTCTTTCAAACCATAAGACCAAACCATAGATCAAAATTGATTTCGGCCTGAAAATCGTCTTCTAGCAGAAGCACGCACACATACACACTATCTCCTTTAATGTTTTTACTCACACAAGCAAGACAATTATATTTTTAGATTTTTTCGCTCTCAATTTTAGTCGAGCGAAAAGAGAGCAATTTTGGTCGTCACCAAAAAAGTGGCTGCATAGTGCAAAACCAATGTATGGCCGTTACGCATCTTGTTATTCTAATGTCTTTGGTTGAACCCTATTCCTTCGATTTCGACCTCACCTGAAAAGGTGAAAATGAGTTCCCCGTGCCAAAAACCCTATTTGACCTCAGATCTTTTCTGGGTTTAGCAAGTTACTACAAGTGTTTTATCGAAAACTTCGCGTCAATCGCAGGCCCCCTAACGGGAATCCTTAAAGGCGAAAACGGGAAAACAAGCAAGTATCAGTAAAAAAAAATTAATATAAATATGACTGAAGAACAAAAAACTACATTTAAGAGGCTAAGAGAAATACTGGCATCAGAAGACGTTCTTCTTTCATACCCAGACTTTAAAAAACCGTTCGACTTAACGACGCATGCATCTGGGTACGGACTTGGAGCCGTATTATCTAAAGACAAGCTTTCAATTGCAATGATATCGCGCACGCTGCGTGATAACGAAATTTTGCAACCAACGAGCGAGAGCTTCTCGCCATAGTTTGGGCGCGTAAACACCCTTCGTAATTACATAAGAATTGCGCGTCTACACCGACCACTCACTTTCGCCATCTCGGACAAAAATCTTAATGCGAAGCTAAAACGTTGGAATGGGATTATCGAAGACTATGGGGAGAAGCTTATTTACACGCCAGGAAAAGAAAACCTCGTAGCAGATGCGTTATCTCGTCAGAACGTAAACGCATTTGAACACACATACGAATCAGACGCATTATCTCGCCAAAGCAAAAGGGTTTGTGAAGACACATACGAGTCGGACGCAGCCACAATTCATAGCGAAGAATCACTGACCATCGACACAACGGACAAGCCAATTAATTGTTTCAGGAATCAGGTCATTATAGAAGAGGGTACAAATTCTTCAGTGAATAACCTTATTCTCTTTAAAAACAAAATGAGGCACGACCGGGAAAGCCTTATAAACACCATTAAAGATGTGGTGAATGCTGGAGTCGTCAACGCAATACATTGCACACTTCCAATCCTAGCATATATTCAACATTCACTAATAGAAGCATTCCCAAATACCACATTCAAATATTCAAAACATGTGGTGCAAGATATTACAGACAAAACGGAACAAAGGAAAATCGCCACAGTCGAACACAATAGGGCCCATCGCGCAGCCCAAGAAAATGTGAAACAGATCTTGCGAGACTACTTCTTCCCAAAAATGCTTCGCCTAACAACGGAAACTGCATCTAACTGCAAGATCTGTTCTATGGCCAAGTATAGTCGATACCCCAATAAACATAAAATCGGACAGACGATTAGCTTTTATAGTTCCTGAGATCCCGACGTTCATACGGACGGACAGACGGACGGACGGACAGATGGACGGACATGGCCAGATCGACTCGGCTATTGATCCTGATCATGAATATATATACCTTATATGGAAACGCTTCCTTCTGCCTGTTACATACTTTTCAACGAATCTAGTATACCCTTTTACTCTACGAGTAACGGGTATAAAAACCACGACTCAAGAGGAAGCATTCAAAGAAATGACCATCCTACCAGGAGTGGACTGTTGTGAGCCCCTAGATATAATAAAATCTGTCCCGGAATTTGAAGGGAAACAGGAAACTTACGTTTCTTTGAGGCAGGCTGCAAAGGCGGCCTACAAGGTATTTGAGCCTTATAATGGCAGCAGCCGATATTATCAGGCTGTCGCAATTCTCAGAAATAAAGTAAGAGGGCCAGCGGCAGGTGTATTAGCTATATTTAATACAGTATTAAACTTTGATGCCATACTGGCGCGCCTCGACTTTACATATGCGGACAAAACCCCGACACATGTAATTCAGCAGGAACTGAGCCTTTCAAGGCAAGGGGATTTGCCGTTACTCAGGTATTACGATGAAGTAGAAAAGAAATTAACACTTCTAACAAACAAAATCGTAATGACTAACAACGCGCTGCATGCGTTCGTGTCAGGTCTAAAAAAATCACTGAAAGTAGCTGTTTTTCTGGCACAGCCTCGGGATCTGCCAACAGCCTTAGCCTTGGCCCAAGATTCCGAATCAAGCAATGATAGGAGTGTGTTCGCGGCTAGTTTCGCCAGGCATAACGAAGAAAAAATTAACAACCCAAACACTCAACGACCATTCGGGTGGAGAAATCCATCACAGCAAAATTCATATAAACTATGAGCAGGGTCAGAACCTAGGGGCAATTAAAAAAAATCCCAATTTCATAAAAACCCAAAGGGGAGGAAACAATCAAACCGGCTCGCTTAGGCAGCAGTCTCGTCCGTATGTGGGAAACACCCAGAGCCAGCCGCCCCCACCCGAACCATTGGAGGTTGATAACTCATCTCGGTCCAGGCAGCCTGCTACTTGGCAAAGGGGCCAGTCCACACGGACTGAACAAAGAATTAGCTATATGCCAGAACAGAGGTCAGAAGAGGAAGAATATAACCAGGTGGCACATGAGAGGGTTGAACAAATAGAAGACGACCTCGACACAGACGAAGTCTGAAATTTTTTAGGGTAAAATCCCTGCGCCCGTATATCACTCTTACGTTGGCAGGGATGGAAATCAAATTACTTATTGATTGACACTTCAAAAAATTACGTGGCACCATGCCAATTTTAGGGCCTTCGCCGACACAGATGAAGCCCTGCCATACAATGGCAACCATAAAAACAGACGGAGAGCCGGTATACTCTAAATCATACCCGCACCCCATAGGCGTAACGGAATTTGTAAACGCGGAGGTTAAACAACTTCTAGCGAATGGCGTAATAAGGCCATCCCGATCGCCCTACAACAACCCAACTTGGGTTGTAGACAAAAAGAGATTTGACCAAAACGGGGTAAAAAAGAAACGGTTGGTTATCGACCTTAGAAAGTTGAACCAAAGACATTAGAATAATAAGATGAGTAACGCCATACGATTTTTTTGCACACGTTTTTTTCGTGTTGGCTCTCTCGAAATTTTGTTTAAAAGCCACAGAGCGGAGAGCTCTAGAGCCAGCAGCTCTCTTGTACGCATACAGTGACAGCTGACCACTGTATTGGTGCACACGTATGCACATGCATTGTAAAAATGACAAAATATGCCCTTGATCCTAGAAGTTCTTAGACTTTAAATCTATATTATTATTTATAAATTGACAGCACTTAAAAACTCTAGTCTTGCATTGCCCTAACATAACAATTATTCAAATTCAACACAGAAATGATAATATCACAATCTATGTACATAATAATGCATAATAATTTTAAAATATGACTTTATATATAATTGTCATTAGAGTATTCAGCGTGTGACGTGTGAAAAATATAAGCAGACAATGATTCTTCGGTGCTTATGTCCGCACTTCGTGCTTCAAGAAATCAATAATAAACAGATTCTATATTTTTATTTATTTTATATATATTCATTTTTATACCCGTTACTCGTAGAGTAAAAGGGTATACTAGATTCGTTGAAAAGTATGTAACAGGCAGAAGGAAGCGTTTCCGACCATATAAAGTATATATATTCTTGATCAGGATCAGTAGCCGAGTCGATTTGGCCATGTCCGTCTGTCCGTCCGTCTGTCCGTCCGTATGAACGTCGAGATCTCAGGAACTACAAAAGCTAGAAAGTTGAGATTAAGCATACAGACTCCAGGGACATAGACGCAGCGCAGTTTGTCGATTCATGTTGCCACGCCCACTCTAACGCCCACAAACCGCCCAAAACTGCCACGTCCACACTTTTGAAAAATGTTTCGATATATTTTCATTTTTGTATTAGTCTTGTAAATTTCTAACGATTTGCCAAAAAACTTTTGGCCACGCCCTCTCTAACGCCCACAAACCGCCCAAAGCTGCCACGCCCACACTTTTGAAAAATGTTTTGATATTTTTTCATTTTTGTATTAGTCTTGTAAAGTTCTATCGTTTTGCCAAAAAACTTTTGGCCACGCCCTCTCTAACGCCCACAAACCGCCCAAAGCTGCCACGCCCACACTTTTGAAAAATGTTTTGATATATTTTCATTTTTGTATTAGTCTTGTAAATTTCTATCGTTTTGCCAAAAAACTTTTGGCCACGCCCTCTCTAACGCCCACAAACCGCCCAAAGCTGCCACGCCCACACTTTTGAAAAATGTTTTGATATATTTTCATTTTTGTATTAGTCTTGTAAATTTCTATCGTTTTGCCAAAAAACTTTTTGCCACGCCCACTCGAACGCCCACAAAACCGGCAAAAACTGTATGTGCTGAAGACTCTCCTTCGCACTTCGAATAGCTGAGTAACGGGTATCAGATAGTCGGGGAACTCGACTATAGCGTTCTCTCTTGTTTAATATGAATTTTGTATTTAAATTTGTATGAAATATTTATTGTTGAAATGTAATTTCGTTTATTGGAAATTCTTTGTTTTAAATTACAGTAGTTACAATAATTTCCTTTGTATACGTTTTAATTATTTATTATAGTTATTTAGTCAAATTACTAGTATGAAAATTATCCATTTTCAGTATTTAAAATGCAAATAAGATTCAGTTAAATTATGTTCTTATATTTTATTTTGTTGTTTTTAAAAAAGCGATTTTATCAAACGAATATTAAAAACACTTCTTTCAAACCATAAGACCAAACCATAGATCAAAATTGATTTCGGCCTGAAAATCGTCTTCTAGCAGAAGCACGCACACATACACACTATCTCCTTTAATGTTTTTACTCACACAAGCAAGACAATTATATTTTTAGATTTTTACGCTCTCAATTTTAGTCGAGCGAAAAGAGAGCAATTTTGGTCGTCACCAAAAAAGTGGCTGCATAGTGCAAAACCAATGTATGGCCGTTACGCATCTTGTTATTCTAATGTCTTTGGTTGAACCCTATTCCTTCGATTTCGACCTCACCTGAAAAGGTGAAAATGAGTTCCCCGTGCCAAAAACCCTATTTGACCTCAGATCTTTTCTGGGTTTAGCAAGTTACTACAAGTGTTTTATCGAAAACTTCGCGTCAATCGCAGGCCCCCTAACGGGAATCCTTAAAGGTGAAAACGGGAAAACAAGCAAGTATCAGTAAAAAAAAATTAATATAAATATGACTGAAGAACAAAAAACTACATTTAAGAGGCAAAGAGAAATACTGGCATCAGAAGACGTTCTTCTTTCATACCCAGATTTTAAAAAACCGTTCGACTTAACGACGCATGCATCTGGGTACGGACTTGGAGCCGTATTATCTAAAGACAAGCTTTCAATTGCAATGATATCGCGCACGCTGCGTGATAACGAAATTTTGCAACCAACGAGCGAGAGCTTCTCGCCATAGTTTGGGCGCGTAAACACCCTTCGTAATTACATAAGAATTGCGCGTCTACACCGACCACTCACTTTCGCCATCTCGGACAAAAATCCTAATGCGAAGCTAAAACGTTGGAATGGGATTATCGAAGACTATGGGGAGAAGCTTATTTACACGCCAGGAAAAGAAAACCTCGTAGCAGATGCGTTATCTCGTCAGAACGTAAACGCATTTGAAGACACATACGAGTCAGACGCATTATCTCGCCAAAGCAAAAGGGTTTGTGAAGACACATACGAGTCGGACGCAGCCACAATTCATAGCGAAGAATCACTGACCATCGACACAACGGACAAGCCAATTAATTGTTTCAGGAATCAGGTCATTATAGAAGAGGGTACAAATTCTTCAGTGAATAACCTTATTCTCTTTAAAAACAAAATGAGGCACGACCGGGAAAGCCTTATAAACACCATTAAAGATGTGGTGAATGCTGGAGTCGTCAACGCAATACATTGCACACTTCCAATCCTAGCATATATTCAACATTCACTAATAGAAGCATTCCCAAATACCACATTCAAATATTCAAAACATGTGGTGCAAGATATTACAGACAAAACGGAACAAAGGAAAATCGCCACAGTCGAACACAATAGGGCCCATCGCGCAGCCCAAGAAAATGTGAAACAGATCTTGCGAGACTACTTCTTCCCAAAAATGCTTCGCCTAACAACGGAAACTGCATCTAACTGCAAGATCTGTTCTATGGCCAAGTATAGTCGATACCCCAATAAACATAAAATCGGACAGACGACAATTCCCTCTTATGCTGGAGAAATACTCCACATCTATATATTCTCAACAGATGGGACCCTTTTCCTTACGTGTGTCGACAAAATTTCAAAATTCGCTATTGTACAGGAAATTGCATCAAGGGCAATCGTTTACGTAAAGTTAACAATATTAACAAGATAGAACGCTATAGTCGGGTTCCCCGACTATCTGATAACCGTTACTCAGCTGGTAAAAGTGCGAAGAGAAATTACAACACTGACCGTTTTTGGCGGTTTGTGGGCGTTAGAATGGGCGTGGCAAAAAGTTTTTTGGTATAGAGAGTTAAATTTACAAGACGAACAAAAATGTGAAAAAAATTCACCACATTTTTCAAAGGTATGGGCGTTGCAGTTTTGGGCGGTTTGCGGGCGTTAGGGTGGGCGTGGCAAAAAGTTTTTCTGCAGATCAATAGAAATTTACAATACTAATAAGAAAATGAAAAAATATCAAAACATTTTTCAAAAGTGTGGGCGTGGCAGTTTTGGGCGGTTTGTGGGCGTTGGAGTGGGCGTGGCAACATGAATCGACAAACTTGCGCTGCGTCTATGTCTCTGGAGTCTGTATGCTTATTCTCAACTAGCTTTTATAGTTCCTGAGATCTCGACGTTCATACGGACGGACAGACAGACGGACAGACAGACGGACAGACAGACAGACAGACAGACGGACAGACAGACAGACAGACAGACGGACAGACAGACGGACAGACAGACGGACAGACAGACGGACGGACAGACGGACATGGTCAGATCGACTCAGCTATTGATCCTGATCATGAATATATATACTTTATATGGTCGGAAACGCTTCCTTCTGCCTGTTACATACTTTTCAACGAATCTAGTATACCCTTTTACTCTACGAGTTACAAGAAGATATTATAAATAAATACCTAGAGTCTTAACAGTCGATAAGGAGTCCATCATTCCTTAGGAATCCGGAAAAAAATAAAGTATGTAAAGACAGTTAAGAAAGCCAATATAAGCACCCCGATTGCCTAAAAAGCTCAAGAGCTATAGAAATCTCCGTGTCGTTCCATCTTATCAATGGACTCAAACAATGGTTTCCGTATATTTGACGAAGTGACGTACAAATCGTATTAGTATTTCCTGTACCAGGATTGATAAAGTGAAGTGCATCAGAGACTCGACGAATTCTTTTTGGGACAACAACAACAACAGCGAAGCGCCGACGATCACAGGCCGTACTAATTGAAAGTATCCACCCCCACCATTTCATTGTCCTTCGAGCCGGATCTATTCTGATACACCGGCGCTCCTTGCGGATAAAATCAAGGTAAGTACGATTTTATTTTCCATTCCGACCGTGGTCGCCTCCTTTTTCCGACGGCGTTAATTCTTTCCCCCATATATATAAATAAACATATGTACGCCGGCTAGAGGAAAGTATTTTTTTTTTTTTTAAGTGCATACAAAAGCACTTTGCCAATATCGACCCCTACTTCGTCTCTCTATGATCCGCTGATGTCGAAGCGTTAATATATATATACTCGTATGTGTATTACTTTGCTTGCCTTCCAAACAAAAAAATATACACATAAATTATTGAATTATATATGTAAATTAATTATAAACACAGCATAAATTTCATCTGCAGAAACTGCACCTGATGAAATAAATAAGTATATACAAAACAATACACAAATTATATTAAATTAATATAAATAAAATTTAATCACACGAATTTAACATATTTAAACAAAAACAAGAGAGAACGCTATAGTCGAGTTCATCGACTATTAGATACCCGTTACTCAGCAGCTAAATTTAAAAAACAATAAATATGCCTATATGTACGTAATTTTTCGCCGGTCTAATTAGCTTCCGATTAAAATTTTTAAATCGGTACCCAGGGAACACCACGTGGAGGCCGTTGAGTTACAACGGGGTCGTTTAAACCAAATTTTGGGGACCTACGAGTCGACTTGAGTTTTCAAACTTTGGAAAATTTATAAAACTCCACGTTTTGTTTATCCGTAGCACACGGAGGCATAGATATAATTATTATTAAATTAAATATTTAAAAATAAATTATTAAATTAAATTAAATTATCACACTTTTTTAAAAAAATATTAATTATTTTTTCTTAGGTTTTTTGTTTTTATTTATTTTTTTTGTAGTTTTTCTTGTTTTTTTTTTAATTAAATTAAATTAATTTAAAATTTAAAAATATTAATTTTTTTGTAGGTTTTTTTTTGTTTTTATTTTTTTTTTTCGTTTTTTTTTTTTAATTTAATAATAAATACATCTAATACCTAAAAAAATTAAATTATCAGACTTATTTAAAAATATTAATTATTTTTGTACGTTTTTTTGTTTTTTTTTTTGGTTTTTTTTTTGTTTTTAATTTAATAATGAATACATCTAATAACTAAAAAAATTCAAAAATATATACTTATTTGTTTATATGTAATTAAATAACTACAATACCTACTCGGCCTCCCTAACGCTAACTAATATACCACTGTGGTAACTACAGTGGCGTGCAAGTATGAGTACATGTTTGCAACTTTTGACTGTTGGCCTAAATAAAAAAGGTATTAGTTAAGCAAATGAACCCAAATTATTACTGTTGATTCTTTGGTTATTTATTTACAAATTCTTAAAAAAAATAACAATTATGTAATTCTTTTCGTTAGGAAAAAAATAACATTTAAATTAACTCGCATGTACTCAATAATGCTCAATTTGAACTTTTCAACAAAAGTTGGACAGCTCATTCAACTGAAAGTTTAATTTTAGAATTTACCGTTTGTTTTTAAGAAAATTTAATATCAAAGTATAAATATAAAAGCTTTCAACCAAAAAGGTACGAATCTCCACGTGTTTTTGCTCTTAAAACTATTAAAACGTAAAATATGAAGAAATTGCCAATAAATGTTGAAGATTCAGTGATTACCCTTACTGAAAATGGATTTTCGACGCGTATAATAGCTGGGAAGTTAAATATAAGCCAATCAGCAGTCATTCGTGTTCAAAAAAGGCGAAACGCGGTACCCAAAATTCAAAGAAGAGGTCCACGTCGATTGTTGACCGATGCAGATGCGCGGCTTATGATGCAAAATCTTAAAAAAGGTTAAGAATTGTAGACCCAAGGATGCTTCTGCAGCTATAGGCAAGCCTGTCAGCCAGTGGACAATGTATGCTTAATCTCAACTTTCTACCTTTTGTAGTTCCTGAGATCTCGACGTTCATACGGACGGACAGACGGACGGACAGACGGACATGGCCAGATCGTCTCGGCTATTGATCCTGATCAAGAATATATATACTTCTGCCTGTTACATACTTTTCAACGAATCTAGAATACGCTTTTACTCTACAAGTAACGGGTATAATAAATATGCCTTCATATACATATGTACGTAAATTTTCGCCGCTCGAATTAGCTTCCGCTTAAAATTTCCCAGGGAACACCAAGTGGAGGCCGTTGAGTTACAACGGGGTCGTTTAAACCGAAATCAATTTTGCGGACTTACGAGTCGACTTGAGTTTTCAAACTTTAAAAAATTTATTAAACTCCATGTTCCCCAAATATTTTGTTTGTCCGTAGCATACGGAGGCATTTATATTTGAAAACGTCCAATCAATATGCGTATTGCTATTGGTTGTAGACGATTCCAAATCTAGCAAGAAACTAAAACCCTTTACATCTACTATAAAATCAAAAATTTGCTTGCAGCAGCCAGAGATGGAGTGGAGGCACAAGTTAAAATCTCCTAACACTAAACAATTACTATTTAAAAATGTGTGGTGCTGAAATATCTCATTAAATTCAGTTTCAAACTTCTTTAAGGGAGAGGTCGGACTTTTATATAAAACAAGAATCCCTAAAGATCGGTACTTAAAGAATCGACCACTTGAGCAAAGACTAACATTCTCAAATAGTTAGTTTCGAATAAATACGAGAATGCCCCCTTTTGTCGGGCTCCGCTAGCTACTGACTGGGAATCTAATCTCACTGCTGTGGTAAAGCCAGGAATTTCGTATACTTTATGTGAGTATGTTGATGCTTCAGCGAAGCACAAAAGAGAAGACCTATGCATTAGACGATCGGAATAAACATCGCTAATGTGGCAGTGTAAACTTTCCGTATTATGGAAAAAAATATGAAGGTTCGGACTATTGATTAAACAATTGAAATGGGTATTCAGTAGCTTAGTGGAACGCAATTCTCGGAGCTCTGCTTCTGGACGGATATTGGGGGGACAAAAGGTCCAATAATGAAGAAACCTGCCGCAGTTGTGGCTCTACTATAGGCTACATACAGCGCAGCTCTCTGCATGCTGGAGTTAGTGTGAAGTACCACTTTACTGTACGTAGCGCCTTGACTTTTATGAATAGTTATTGCTTCTGCAGGAACCACTGGAAACTGCGTTCGATCAATTGTAGTTGCCTGATTAGAATTAATTTAAGAACTTTTTATAATTTTCGAAATCGGCGTCCATGAAGCCTCCTCACAATGTCTGCGCTTGGAACACGTATTTACTCCTATGCTTTCATCTAAAAGTTGTATCCAAAGAAAATCTGGAGTGTTGGACGTACTGAAGCCTATCTCTCTAAGGACACCAGTGGCTCCGTTTACGAGACCTTCTGATGTATCTACATTGACCGTCATCATATATTTGGCAGTGGTTTTTAAAGTGAGGTACACAATCCTTGTGTCTCAGATGTTTTTAGGGACCTAGCTTGTTCCAGACATCTGTTCCTCTGCTCTAAGCTTATTTGAGCGGACTTAACTGAGTCTAAATTGAGCAGTGGGTATCGAGTTTAGCTTCTCCCTATTGTACCGATCTGTGTCCTGATTACTTGTAAAAAGGTGAATTGAGTCATTTGGAATTTGACTTTCATCGGAAATTCTAGATCTAAGCAAGCTAACATCATCAGACGTCATTTGGCCGGATGCCATGTTATTAAGTGCAATTGCAAACGGTTGGTCATCTCGCTGTCGCATTATCTCTGTGAGTTCAAAAAACCTAAAAGGACTCCACAGATTCGATCCAAATATGGCACTGAAAAATCCAGCGAAAAATCCAGCGATGCCCTTGATCCTAAAAGTTCTTAGACTTTAAATCTATATTATTATTTATAAATTGACACCACTTAAAAACTCTAGTCTTGCATTGCCTTAACATAACAATTATTCAAATTCAACACAGAAATGATAATATCACAATCTATGTACATAATAATGCATAATAATTTTAAAATATGACTTTATATTAGAATAATTGTCATTAGAGTATTCAGCGTGCGACGTGTGAAAAATATAAGCAGACAAAGATTGTTCGGTGCTTATGTCCGCACTTCGTGCTTCAAGAAATCAATTTTATAATAAACAGATTCTATATTTTTATTTATTTTATATATATTCATTTTTATACCCGTTACTCGTAGAGTAAAAGGGTATACTAGATTCGTTGAAAAGTATGTAACAGGCAGAAGGAAGCGTTTCCGACCATATAAAGTATATATATTCTTGATCAGGATCAGTAGCCGAGTCGATTTGGCCATGTCCGTCTGTCCGTCCGTCTGTCCGTCCGTATGAACGTCGAGATCTCAGGAACTACAAAAGCTAGAAAGTTGAGATTAAGCATACAGACTCCAGGGACATAGACGCAGCGCAAGTTTGTCGATTCATGTTGCCACGCCCACTCTAACGCCCACAAACCGCCCAAAACTGCCACGTCCACACTTTTGAAAAATGTTTCGATATATTTTCATTTTTGTATTAGTCTTGTAAATTTCTAACGATTTGCCAAAAAACTTTTGGCCACGCCCTCTCTAACGCCCACAAACCGCCCAAAGCTGCCACGCCCACACTTTTGAAAAATGTTTTGATATTTTTTCATTTTTGTATTAGTCTTGTAAAGTTCTATCGTTTTGCCAAAAAACTTTTGGCCACGCCCTCTCTAACGCCCACAAACCGCCCAAAGCTGCCACGCCCACACTTTTGAAAAATGTTTTGATATATTTTCATTTTTGTATTAGTCTTGTAAATTTCTATCGTTTTGCCAAAAAACTTTTGGCCACGCCCTCTCTAACGCCCACAAACCGCCCAAAGCTGCCACGCCCACACTTTTGAAAAATGTTTTGATATATTTTCATTTTTGTATTAGTCTTGTAAATTTCTATCGTTTTGCCAAAAAACTTTTTGCCACGCCCACTCGAACGCCCACAAAACCGACAAAAACTGTATGTGCTGAAGACTCTCCTTCGCACTTCGAATAGCTGAGTAACGGGTATCAGATAATCGGGGAACTCGACTATAGCGTTCTCTCTTGTTTAATATGAATTTTGTATTTAAATTTGTATGAAATATTTATTGTTGAAATGTAATTTCGTTTATTGGAAATTCTTTGTTTTAAATTACAGTAGTTACAATAATTTCCTTTGTATACGTTTTAATTATTTATTATAGTTATTTAGTCAAATTACTAGTATGAAAATTATCCATTTTCAGTATTTAAAATGCAAATAAGATTCAGTTAAATTATGTTCTTATATTTTATTTTGTTGTTTTTAAAAAAGCGATTTTATCAAACGAATATTAAAAACACTTCTTTCAAACCATAAGACCAAACCATAGATCAAAATTGATTTCGGCCTGAAAATCGTCTTCTAGCAGAAGCACGCACACATACACACTATCTCCTTTAATGTTTTTACTCACACAAGCAAGACAATTATATTTTTAGATTTTTACGCTCTCAATTTTAGTCGAGCGAAAAGAGAGCAATTTTGGTCGTCACCAAAAAAGTGGCTGCATAGTGCAAAACCAATGTATGGCCGTTACGCATCTTGTTATTCTAATGTCTTTGGTTGAACCCTATTCCTTCGATTTCGACCTCACCTGAAAAGGTGAAAATGAGTTCCCCGTGCCAAAAACCCTATTTGACCTCAGATCTTTTCTGGGTTTAGCAAGTTACTACAAGTGTTTTATCGAAAACTTCGCGTCAATCGCAGGCCCCCTAACGGGAATCCTTAAAGGCGAAAACGGGAAAACAAGCAAGTATCAGTAAAAAAAAATTAATATAAATATGACTGAAGAACAAAAAACTACATTTAAGAGGCTAAGAGAAATACTGGCATCAGAAGACGTTCTTCTTTCATACCCAGATTTTAAAAAACCGTTCGACTTAACGACGCATGCATCTGGGTACGGACTTGGAGCCGTATTATCTAAAGACAAGCTTTCAATTGCAATGATATCGCGCACGCTGCGTGATAACGAAATTTTGCAACCAACGAGCGAGAGCTTCTCGCCATAGTTTGGGCGCGTAAACACCCTTCGTAATTACATAAGAATTGCGCGTCTACACCGACCACTCACTTTCGCCATCTCGGACAAAAATCCTAATGCGAAGCTAAAACGTTGGAATGGGATTATCGAAGACTATGGGGAGAAGCTTATTTACACGCCAGGAAAAGAAAACCTCGTAGCAGATGCGTTATCTCGTCAGAACGTAAACGCATTTGAAGACACATACGAGTCAGACGCATTATCTCGCCAAAGCAAAAGGGTTTGTGAAGACACATACGAGTCGGACGCAGCCACAATTCATAGCGAAGAATCACTGACCATCGACACAACGGACAAGCCAATTAATTGTTTCAGGAATCAGGTCATTATAGAAGAGGGTACAAATTCTTCAGTGAATAACCTTATTCTCTTTAAAAACAAAATGAGGCACGACCGGGAAAGCCTTATAAACACCATTAAAGATGTGGTGAATGCTGGAGTCGTCAACGCAATACATTGCACACTTCCAATCCTAGCATATATTCAACATTCACTAATAGAAGCATTCCCAAATACCACATTCAAATATTCAAAACATGTGGTGCAAGATATTACAGACAAAACGGAACAAAGGAAAATCGCCACAGTCGAACACAATAGGGCCCATCGCGCAGCCCAAGAAAATGTGAAACAGATCTTGCGAGACTACTTCTTCCCAAAAATGCTTCGCCTAACAACGGAAACTGCATCTAACTGCAAGATCTGTTCTATGGCCAAGTATAGTCGATACCCCAATAAACATAAAATCGGACAGACGACAATTCCCTCTTATGCTGGAGAAATACTCCACATCTATATATTCTCAACAGATGGGACCCTTTTCCTTAC
Organism: Drosophila teissieri; assembly: GCF_016746235.2. NCBI lineage: Eukaryota > Metazoa > Arthropoda > Insecta > Diptera > Drosophilidae > Drosophila > Drosophila teissieri. The sequence goes on from NW_025224987.1 coordinate 18,008, forward strand.
GTGTGTCGACAAATTTTCAAAATTCGCTATTGTACAGGAAATTGCATCAAGGGCAATCGTTTACGTAAAGTTAACAATATTAACAAGATAGAACGCTATAGTCGGGTTCCCCGACTATCTGATAACCGTTACTCAGCTGGTAAAAGTGCGAAGAGAAATTACAACACTGACCGTTTTTGGCGGTTTGTGGGCGTTAGAATGGGCGTGGCAAAAAGTTTTTTGGTATAGAGAGTTAAATTTACAAGACGAACAAAAATGTGAAAAAAATTCACCACATTTTTCAAAGGTATGGGCGTTGCAGTTTTGGGCGGTTTGCGGGCGTTAGGGTGGGCGTGGCAAAAAGTTTTTCTGCAGATCAATAGAAATTTACAATACTAATAAGAAAATGAAAAAATATCAAAACATTTTTCAAAAGTGTGGGCGTGGCAGTTTTGGACGGTTTGTGGGCGTTGGAGTGGGCGTGGCAACATGAATCGACAAACTTGCGCTGCGTCTATGTCTCTGGAGTCTGTATGCTTATTCTCAACTAGCTTTTATAGTTCCTGAGATCTCGACGTTCATACGGACGGACAGACAGACGGACAGACAGACGGACAGACAGACGGACAGACAGACGGACAGACAGACGGACAGACAGACGGACAGACAGACGGACAGACAGACGGACAGACAGACGGACGGACAGACGGACATGGTCAGATCGACTCGGCTATTGATCCTGATCAAGAATATATATACTTTATATGGTCGGAAACGCTTCCTTCTGCCTGTTACATACTTTTCAACGAATCTAGTATACCCTTTTACTCTACGAGTAACGAGTATGATTACAAGAAGATATTATAAATAAATACCTAGAGTCTTAACAGTCGATAAGGAGTCCATCATTCCTTAGGAATCCGGAAAAAAATAAAGTATGTAAAGACAGTTAAGAAAGCCAATATAAGCACCCCGATTGCCTAAAAAGCTAAAGAGCTATAGAAATCTCCGTGTCGTTCCATCTTATCAATGGACTCAAACAATGGTTTCCGTATATTTGACGAAGTGACGTACAAATCGTATTAGTATTTCCTGTACCAGGATTGATAAAGTGAAGTGCATCAAAGACTCGACGAATTCTTTTTGGGACAACAACAACAACAGCGAAGCGCCGACGATCACAGGCCGTACTAATTGAAAGTATCCGCCCCCACCATTTCATTGTCCTTCGAGCCGGATCTATTCTGATCCACCGGCGCTCCTTGCGGATAAAATCAAGGTAAGTACGATTTTATTTTCCATTCCGACCGTGGTCGCCTCCTTTTTCCGACGGCGTTAATTCTTTCCCCCATATATATAAATAAACATATGTACGCCGGCTAGAGGAAAGTATTTTTTTTTTTTTTAAGTGCATACAAAAGCACTTTGCTACTTCGTCTCTCTATGATCCGCTGATGTCGAAGCGTTAATATATATATACTCGTATGTGTATTACTTTGCTTGCCTTCCAAACAAAAAAATATACACATAAATTATTGAATTATATATGTAAATTAATTATAAACACAGCATAAATTTCATCTGCAGAAACTGCACCTGATGAAATAAATAAGTATATACAAAACAATACACAAATTATATTAAATTAATATAAATAAAATTTAATCACACGAATTTAACATATTTAAACAAAAACAAGAGAGAACGCTATAGTCGAATTCCCCGACTATTAGATACCCGTTACTCAGCAGCTAAAAAAACAATAAATATGCCTATATGTACGTAATTTTTCGCCGCTCTAATTAGCTTCCGATTAAAATTTTTAAATCGGTACCCAGGGAACACCACGTGGAGGCCGTTGAGTTACAACGGGGTCGTTTAATCCAAATTTTGGGGACCTACGAGTCGACTTGAGTTTTCAAACTTTGGAAAATTTATAAAACTCCACGTTCCCCAAAAATTTTGTTTATCCGTAGCACACGGAGGCATAGATATTATTCTTATTAAATTAAATATTTAAAAATTAATTATTAAATTAAATTATCACACTTTTTTAAAAAAATATTAATTATTTTTTCTTAGGTTTTTTGTTTTTATTTATTTTTTTTTGTAGTTTTTCTTGTTTTTTTTTAATTAAATTAAATTAATTTAAAATTTAAAAATATTAATTTTTTTGTAGGTTTTTTTTGTTTTTATTTTTTCTTTTCGTTTTTTTTTAATTTAATAATAAATACATCTAATACCTAAAAAAATTAAATTATCAGACTTATTTAAAAATATTAATTATTTTTGTACGTTTCTTTGTTTTTTTTTTTTGGTTTTTTGTTGTTTTTAATTTAATAATGAATACATCTGATAACTAAAAAAATTCAAAAATATATACTTATTTAGTTTATATGTAATTAAATAACTACAATACCTACTCGGCCTCCCTAACGCTAACTAATATACCACTGTGGTAACTACAGTGGCGTGCAAGTATGAGTACATGTTTACAACTTTTGACTGTTGGCCTAAATAAAAAAAGGTATTAGTTAAGCAAATGAACCCAAATTATTACTGTTGATTCTTTGGTTATTTATTTACAAATTCTTAAAAAAAATAACAATTATGTAATTCTTTTCGTTAGGAAAAAAATAACATTTAAATTAACTCGCATGTACTCAATAATGCTCAATTTGAACTTTTCAACAAAAGTTTGACAGCTCATTCAACTGAAAGTTTAATTTTAGAATTTACCGTTTGTTTTTAAGAAAATGTAATATCAAAGTATAAATATAAAAGCTTTCAACCAAAAAGGTACGAATCTCCACGTGTTTTTGCTCTTAAAACTATTAAAACGTAAAATATGAAGAAATTGCCAATAAATGTTGAAGATTCAGTGATTACCCTTACTGAAAATGGATTTTCGACGCGTATAATAGCTGGGAAGTTAAATATAAGCCAATCAGCAGTCATTCGTGTTCAAAAAAGGCGAAACGCGGTACCCAAAATTCAAAGAAGAGGTCCACGTCGATTGTTGACCGATGCAGATGCGCGGCTTATGATGCAAAATATTAAAAAAGGTTAAGAATTGTAGACCCAAGGATGCTTCTGCAGCTATAGGCAAGCCTGTCAGCCAGTGGACAACGAATGCTTAATCTCAACTTTCTACCTTTTGTAGATCCTGAGATCTCGACGTTCATACGGACGGACAGACGGACGGACAGACGGACGGACAGACGGACATGGCCAGATCGTCTCGGCTATTGATCCTGATCAAAAATATATATACTTCTGCCTGTTACATACTTTTCAACGAATCTAGAATACGCTTTTACTCTACAAGTAACGGGTATAATAAATATGCCTTCATATACATATGTACGTAAATTTTCGCCGCTCGAATTAGCTTCCGCTTAAAATTTCCCAGGGAACACCAAGTGGAGGCCGTTGAGTTACAACGGGGTCGTTTAAACCGAAATCAATTTTGCGGACTTACGAGTCGACTTGAGTTTTCAAACTTTAAAAAATTTATTAAACTCCATGTTCCCCAAATATTTTGTTTGTCCGTAGCATACGGAGGCATTTATATTTGAAAACGTCCAATCAATATGCGTATTGCTATTGGTTGTAGACGATTCCAAATCTAGCAAGAAACTAAAACCCTTTATACCCTAATACGAGAATGCCCCCTTTTGTCGGGCTCCGCTAGCTACTGACTGGGAATCTAATCTCACTGCTGTGGTAAAGCCAGGAATTTCGTATACTTTATGTGAGTATGTTGATGCTTCAGCGAAGCACAAAAGAGAAGACCTATGCATTAGACGATCGGAATAAACATCGCTAATGTGGCAGTGTAAACTTTCCGTATTATGGAAAAAAATATGAAGGTTCGGACTATTGATTAAACAATTGAAATGGGTATTCAGTAGCTTAGTGGAACGCAATTCTCGGAGCTCTGCTTCTGGACGGATATTGGAGGGACAAAAGGTCCAATAATGAAGAAACCTGCCGCAGTTGTGGCTCTACTATAGGCTACATACAGCGCAGCTCTCTGCATGCTGGAGTTAGTGTGAAGTACCACTTTACTGTACGTAGCGCCTTGACTTTTATGAATAGTTATTGCTTCTGCAGGAACCACTGGAAACTGCGTTCGATCAATTGTAGTTGCCTGATTAGAATTAATTTAAGAACTTTTTATAATTTTCGAAATCGGCGTCCATGAAGCCTCCTCACAATGTCTGCGCTTGGAACACGCATTTACTCCTATGCTTTCATCTAAAAGTTGTATCCAAAGAAAATCTGGAGTGTTGGACGTACTGAAGCCTATCTCTCTAAGGACACCAGTGGCTCCGTTTACGAGACCTTCTGATGTATCTACATTGACCGTCATCATATATTTGGCAGTGGTTTTTAAAGTGAGGTACACAATCCTTGTGTCTCAGATGTTTTTAGGGACCTAGCTTGTTCCAGACATCTGTTCCTCTGCTCTAAGCTTATTTGAGCGGACTTAACTAAGTCTAAATTGAGCAGTGGGTATCGAGTTTAGCTTCTCCCTATTGTACCGATCTGTGTCCTGATTACTTGTAAAAAGGTGAATTGAGTCATTTGGAATTTGACTTTCATCGGAAATTCTAGATCTAAGCAAGCTAACATCATCAGACGTCATTTGGCCGGATACCATGTTATTAAGTGCAATTGCAAACGGTTGGTCATCTCGCTGTCGCATTATCTCTGTGAGTTCAAAAAACCTAAAAGGACTCCACAGATACGATCCAATTATAGCACTGAAAAATCCAGCGATCACATACGGGCCGCAACTGTCTATGATCGCTGAACACGATAACCGAAATACCTCCGAAAGGAGTTTCAGCATTAGAAAATATTTGCTTTAGGCGAGAGTCTAAATGAGAAAACATTGTGCACCGACCATAGAAATTTCGTCTATTATAAGAATTTTAAGATCAATAAATCTTGAACGAAGGGTATTCAACAAATCAGGACTTAAACTTTTAAATGCGGACCCAGCCTGATTTACAGGTAGAAAGCAGCTTTGCCTGTGGGAGCACACAGTAAAATTTTTACCGAAGTTGGGTTCGCATCCTACTCTACCATTATACTCCTTGGATAGGGACTAAAAAACGTTGATATTAATCTACTTTTGCCGACACCTGCTCCGCCACCTACGAACTCATAAAAGGTTCGATTTGTCCTTGCATTATGCAAGACATGAGTAAGGAATGTTTTTTGCTCCAAATTTAGTGATCTAACTAAATTGGCTAAGTTTAAAGGGGATATAAGTGGCGGAAGCTTTATTACCCGGATATTGCTATCCGGATCAACATCTAACAAATTGTTGTTCAAGTTTAAAACATTAATTTGAGAAGATATTTCAGGAATAGCTAATGCCCTAAACTCCTCATTAGGTTCGACCTCCTATCTGCTTCCATGGCCCTTCTAAGCGCGTCTTCTAAACTATCAATGGCATTATACTTTTTATACCCGTTACTCGTAGAGTAAAAGGGTATACTAGATTCGTTGAAAAGTATGTAACAGGCAGAAGGAAGCGTTTCCGACCATATAAAGTATATATATTCTTGATCAGGATCAATAGCCGAGTCGATCTGGCCATGTCCGTCTGTCCGTCCGTCCGTCTGTCCGTCCGTCCGTCTGTCCGTCTGTCTGTCCGTATGAACGTCGAGATCTCAGGAACTACAAAAGGTAGAATGTTGAGATTAAGCATACTGACTCCAGAGACATAGACGCAGCGCAAGTTTGTCGATTCATGTTGCCACGCCCACTCTAACGCCCACAAACCGCCCAAAACTGCTACGCCCACACTTTTGAAAAATGTTTTGATATTTTTTCATTTTTCTATTAGACTTGTAAATTTCTATCGATTTGCCAAAAAACATTTTGCCACGCCCACTCTAACGCCCAAAAGCCGCCAAAAACTGTCAGTGTTAAAGACTCTGCTTCGCACTTCCACTAGCTGAGTAACGGGTATCAGATAGTGGGGGAACTCGACTATAGCGTTCTCTCTTGTTAAAGTTGGCTTTAAGAGCCTCCTCATTCTCCTTATAAAATTCCTCGCAATTTCTTTGAATTAAATCTACCTGTTCGTTTCGCCACGGAGAAAAGAGCATAACTAATGATCTAAAATAGTTAATCCTATCTGTATTAATATTAAATGGCCTATACCTAATAATACTAGCCCTATTTCTTTCCCTAATAAAACCGCTTCCATCTCGGAGCGGAAAATATACATCTCCTAACACGTCATTGCCTTCTTCAGTTTCATCGTCACTATTTGCCCTCTGACGAGTACTTCTACGGCTTTTCGAAAACTCAAAATTTGCTGAAAAATCGGCTAAACACAGGCCTTCATGGAAATCTGGTTTGTTCAGCAATCCTTTCAGAAATATGTCAGTTGAATTCTGAGGCATATTTTGAAGGTCGCGTGTAGGTCTAAGCATACGAACTCGTTGTTCTGGAGGGAAGGTGTTGATATGAACGCACTTATTACTTGCTTCGGACAACGCCATTCCCAGACAACAATACACGGCTTCCTGAGCAGAAATCTCAGTGCCTGAAATAAACTTGTGACCGAGATACTGTAGCTTTTGTCGAATGCTTCTCGCATTAACTTCGAAATACCCCGTTGGGATTTGTTAATATAATTAATAATGTAGCTACAGCAAGCAAAAGGGTCCAAAATTAACTGGATATCCATATTTGCCCTTTGCATAGAAAGAATGTGTTTATTATAAGCACTTACTTGAATTTCTGCAAATGTTCTCTTCAGAAAAATCTGTGGTTTTTTCAAACTAGACCTAATAGCATAAATGTAGTCCTCGTAGCTGAGGCTCACATGGTTGTGAGTAAGAAAATTTTCAAATATGCTTAAATGGCTAATCATGTCATCTGCATGATTGCGAAGTAGAAAATCTCGAATTTTTGTAAAGTTTTCGTGATGAAGAGAATTTTGAGTTGCTTCGGGAAGTGGATTTAATATTTCCGTCTGGGGCATTGGAGGGTATGGAATACCGAAACGACAAATAGATTGTCCTCACACTTTTTTAAGACACGAATGCCCGTGCTTATGCATTTGGTATTCAATATACGGAGCCAAATCTGGGTTTGTAACATCCACAGTTACAAACTGATCAATGAAGGCTATTACAGTACGCATAGACTCTTCATTGTTTAAATCCACTTTTGGGGCATCTTTCAGCCAAAACATGCCGTGAATATGAGGCGAACCTCTCTGTTGAAACTCAATTCGCCAGTAATAGGTAGTATCAAAATTAATTCCAAAGACACCCCCTGGCTTTTTCATAAGTTTTAAAACTTCTCTATATCTGTAATCAAAATATCTAGCGCACGTCACTGGGTCTGTTCTTATAAGGCGCGCCTTTTCCCTAAACTGCAAATTTGAAGCTTCTTCTTCACTTATATTAACCCTATCTACATTGCGCTTGAGCAGTACTAGCAGCTCTAGCCATCTAGTTTCAGCGGCCGATAAAGTTATGAAAAAAGTTGGCAGCCCAAATTGGCGAATCATGGCCATGATTTCTTCTCATCTTCCCAGTGAGCATGAGACGTGCGAATATCCCTAAGGATCCTATATCCCTCATCATGACAAATAAGGTTGCCCATAAAATCTTCATTAAGTACGTTAGCAGCTGTGATGGCACTGGAGGCGCTCCGCTTACGTAAGCAAGTTGAAATATTATTTCGAATTTTTATTAATTCCAACTTCTTATAATTGAAGAATAACTTATCAATTCGACAACCTCGTCTATCTACATTCCTAAGTTCTGATCTAACTATGGTTGTGTACTTTTCTGAAGATGGTCTTTTAATGCCAGCATATATGCTAGGGAATGCCAGTTCTTCAGAATCAACATCGAGAATTACGTCGAGAGGCTTTTGGCCCTCACCTGGAGCAATTGTAATTCTCGTCATTCCTACAGTATGTGTCTGGTTATTCTCAAGCAAAGTTTCTTGTCCTCCAGGATTTAGTTCTTTGGCTTCTGTATTCTGATCAGAATTACGCGCCTCCGAATTTTCATCCTCCTGATGGATGGCTAGTTGTCCCTCTACAAAGGCTACATCAGCTTGAGATGCTATGAATGGAACAGTTTCGGATGTGAAGTCAGAGATCCACTGCTCGTTAACTGATACATTGTGCTTTCTATAAAGCTTTGTATTAATTAAATACCTAATAGCGTCAGCAATTTTGGCAGGCCGTATGGTTTTTGCCATGAAATCATGTCCATATTCCATTCTTCGTTTGAGGTGGAGCTGAATTACCTCTGCCTCATTGAAAGCTCATGGAAGAGACGTCACGATATTGCTTACTGGAATAGGGACATTCACAACTGCTCCTTTAATAGCACTTTGACGCTCGTGACCTATTGACTTAATTATCATAAATGGAAGGCGAGGTGAAATCAGTCGTTCTTCCAAGGGAGTTAGGCCCCTCAAAGAGTTATGAATTTCTGGGAAATCTAAACCATTTGACATGGCCCCTTTGGGCTTTCGGCCGGCTTTAATGTTGCTGTGACAAGTTTTGCAAAACTTGAAAAGATTACCAGTGAAAGCAAAATGTCTTGCATTTTGGTATATCTCTTCCCTGAACTCGCAATGTTCTTCCAAATAAGACCTAGAAAGCTTAATTATTTGCTTGGGGAACCACAATCCTTTGCAACAAAAGCAAATCTGATCTGGACCAAGCCTAACATTCCTATTGAATGTAGCTATGTGAGCTTCTATTTCAATAGGTCTGATTCTAATAGTCATATTTTCCTGAGCTATATCAAGTCTAATCTACTGACGTCGAAGTGCGTTCTGCTTCCCTATTTGCACTAAGGCTTCTATACTGACTAACTCTTTGACTTACATTTCTAATTGCATCGATCGTTATTTGTCGAGCATCTAATCGTGCGCTTCGTCGAGCAAGTGTATTTCTCGCCTGCTCGACTGCCCTGCTCCACAGCTCGATTCTCGCTATTTTGTCACCTTTCAGAACCACGTCGAGTATCGGCTGCTTGCTCAACTGCGCGAAGAGCAGGATTCAAGCGCCTTTCCCTATGGCCAGCAGTATTATGAACCTGCTCTACAGCTCGGTTCTCGCTATTTTGTCGCCCTTCAGAACGACGTCGAGTATCGCCTTCTTGCTCAACCGCACGAACAGGACGATTCAAGCGTCTCGACCTTCTAGACACTATATTGACGCCCTGTTCTGCATCCCTGACTAAGGAATCTTCCCTCCGCCTACGCTGAGATACTGTGTTTGCCACTCTCTCCACCTCTGCATACTCTACGTTTTCCCTATTTATCCTATTTCTCAACAATTGCGTTCTTGCACGTTAAGAAGCAGTCGGTCTATTTAAACGAGGCATTTCTAAAATAAACTTTCAAAAAGTGTAATTCTTATATTTATATTAATTTATAGAATTATAGAATTTGTAGAATAGATTAAAATCAACTTTGAAAACAGCGAAATAATATTAAGTTAAGAAAAAGTCTATAAAAAGACTTAAACTTAAATTATTATTATTAGAACAAACCTAACTAAATTAATAGTATTATAAGTACAAGTCTTTAAAAAGACTTAAACTTTTAGTACTATTAAGATTATAAACGCTGAGTACGTATATGAATAAAAATATAAGAGCAAGCTTTTAAAAATGCTTATATGTATATTAATGGGAAAATGTATAGAATATATAAAGAATAATGTGAAAATAAATAAATTATAATAATAAGTTAAGAACTCTTTAAAAAGACTTAAGACTTAAATTATTATTATTTGAATATAGTATAATAATATAGTATAGTATTAATAGTATTATAAGTGCAAGTCTTTAAAAAGACAAACTTTTAGTACTATTAAGTTTATGTATATACGCAGAAAACGTATATGGGTAAAAATATAGGAATAAGCCTTTAAAAAGGCTTAGTTCTTATATTAATATACGGATTAAATAAATGTATTAAAGAATATATAAAGATAAAATGTGAAAAAAATAATAATAATAATAAGTTAAGAAGTCTTTAAAAAGACTTAAGACTTAAAATATTATTATTTGAATATAGTATAATTATATAGTAGTAATAGTATTATAAGTGCAAGTCTTTAAAATAATTTAAACTTTTAGTACTATTAAGTTTATATACGCTGAATACGTATATGGATAAAAATATAAGAATAAGCTTTTAAAAAGGCTCAGTTCTTTTATTAATATAGATAGAAAAGCGTGGGCGATATTAGGATAAAGAACAACAACAAATTTGATACTTAGCAATGAGCGCAGCGACGAGACAGCAGCGACGTCAATCAAAGCAGCAACAGCACTCACGACCGCGTTGTTATTTAAAAATATAATTTTACGTTAATGTATGCCACTTTTTATCAAAAAATTTAATCTTAACGTTAAAAATTAAGCTTAACACTTGTTGGTTGGCAAAAAAACACTTGTTGGTTGGAAAAATCAATTAAAAATCGCACTCGGCTCTAAAAAGATGTTGTAATAACCAAATTTAGTCTTCGACTGACTCCCTTATTCTTTCTTTTTATTTACTATTTACTTTTTTAAGAAAAGCGCTGGAAAGCACCGTAAGCTAAGAGCGAGTTCTTACGTTTAGATTTAACATTATCTAAGAGCAATGCTCTAATTCAAATTACTTTCTATTCAACACTAGATCAATATATATTGAATTATTGAAGAGTACCTGAGAAAAGCCAAATAACCATAACATATGATTAAAGGTTTAATGATTGTAGCGCTTGCCAGCTCATAAAAAAAACAAACTTCAAGCTTCTAGAATTTAACTTTTATCTTACCAAAAGGAAATAGTTTAGACATATATTTTACTATAGTAAAAGAAGATAAATAAGGGGTCAGAAAGGGAAAATGGCACATTTAGATAATATTATGTTTTTTCAAAAACCGAATTTCGCTCTTTATAAAGAGTGCGCATCCATTTCTATTTTCAAAGTGTCAACCTCAAAGAGTCGTCCCTCTTTATCTAACATTCACCTGCTACGCACTTGTAAAAACCGTGAAAAAGCGCCTTAAGAGAGAGAAGCAAAGAGCGAGATTTAACACTAAAATTATTTTCAACACTAGATCATAATATATTGAATTATTGAAGAGTACGTGAGAAAAGCCAAATAACCATAACAAATGATTAAAGGCTTTATGATTGTAGCGCGTTCCAGCTCATAAAAAAAAAAAACTTCAAGCTTATAGAATTTTACTTTTATCCTACCAAAAGAACATAGTTTAGACATATATTTTTTCTATAGTAAAGGAAGATAAATAAAAGGTCAAAAAGAAATAATGTATAACTATTGATTATATTGATAATATTATGTTTTTAAATTATTGAGTTTCTCCTTTTATAAAGATAGCGCATCGATTTATATTTTCAAAGTGTCAACAGAGTTGTCCATCTCTCTCTAACATTCACCTGCCACGCACTTGTAAAAACCGTGGGAAGCGCCTTAAGAGAGAGAAGCAAAGAGCGAGATTTAACACTAAAATTCTTTTCAACACTAGATCAATATATATTGAATTATTGAAAAGTGGGAAAGAAAAGCAAAACAACATATGATTTTTCATATATATAAGAATATATTTATCAGCGCACAATTGGTTCTAATCAGATTAAGCATTGCTCTGATCAAAATTATATAATAAGATAATATTTAAACAGATATTGGGCTTATTTCGTGGAATGCAAGAACAATAATATTTCGCAGGGTGTATTTATTTATACGAATAAGTATTTAATTTGTAGACAAAATAACGCTTGAAGCATTTATGCAGTTTTGAATATTGTTAGCGTCTGGCAGAAAGTAGCTGCACCGATATATTACGTCATGGGCAATCTCTGACGTCATTGAACTTGCTACTCATTGAAACCTTACATTCTTAGAAACATGAAGAGTAATAAGTAATTAAGCCAAGTTTTTTCGATCGATTAATATTTAATGCAAAGGAACAATTTCAATTTCGACCACATCTCAACAGGGGTTTTGACATAATCAAATAAATTAAATATTTTCTCAAAAGTGTGGGCATGGCAGTTTTGAGCGGTTTGTGGGCGTTAGAGTGGGCGTGGCAACATAGGTCAACAAACTTGCGCTGCGTCTATGTCTCAGGAATGTAAATTCTTAGTCTAAGCTTTCTAGCTTTTATAGTTCCTGAGATCTCGACGTTCATACGGACAGACGGACAGACGGACGGACAGACGGACATGGCCAGATCGACTCGGCTATTGATCCTGATCAAGAATATATATACTTTATATGGTCGGAAACTCTTCCTTCTGCCTATTACATACTTTTCAACGAATCTAGTATACCCTTTTACTCTACGAGTAACGGGTATAAAAAAAAATATTTGACTACTAGAAAAAAATTACGAAAAAAATAAACTAAAAAAAAAAATGCAAAAACTAAACTGCAGGCCTCCTTGCCTTCTTTTTCATCGATCAGTTCGAAGACAACTCCAGGAATTGTCATTTCCCGACCATTGACGAAAGCGTCAAGCGAGTCTTCACGAGCGAAAAATCCCTCTGCAGTTGGGACTGAATTCCTAAGGGTAACTCGATTCAGTAACAAAAAGATGGAATCCTCAGAACAGCAATCGGCCGCAGACGCAGCGTTGCACAAATTCATTGCCGTCAGCGATCGCATTAGCCTCTTCGAAGCCAACTCCGGTTGCCGCTTGCCTCCTGGCGATACGGAAGTCTTAAATGGCGACTACCTCCGATGGCCCACTTTCCAGGACCTATTCACGGCAGTTTATATTGACAACCCCAGGCTGACACCGGTCAGCTGTTTCGTCTCCCCACAAAAACAAGCGGGGCGGCAAAAGCCATCGTATCCAAATCCCTTTAACGAATGATGGGTTCGCTTCGGCGTGGGAAGCGCTTCAAGATCAGTTCCAGAGCAAATGACTTTTAGTTAATTTTTTTTTTTTTTTACGCGCGAGTCCCACGGCCACTCCTCCCGCCCAACCGACCGAGGGGCGCTGCCGTGCATCGTACGGCTCGAATCGCGGGAAGATAGACGCGATATAGAAGACAGTAAAGGACGAGGAAATATATGTATGCTAGTAGTAATATCTAAGAATTCGTTAAGTACGTTAGTATTGATCGCTTTAAAAACGGCAGAGAGTCAGAATTAGAGATAATAGGATAGAATCTATTATAGTCAGAACATAATACTCTGTAGGGATCATGCAACTCATAGTTAGATCTACAATGATTTCAAATTAGAGGTACGTAATTTCTAGTAAATCTGCTTGGAACAGTGAAGTTTAGCCGACTAACCAAGTCGGGACTATCCACTACACCACGAATAAGGTTAAAAATAAAGACAGTTCCAAGCATCGTTCTACGGTTAGCTAAGGAGGGTAAGTTAATTAACATTAATCTACTCGAAGAAGGAGGTAATCTAAGGTTTGCATCCCAATTAAGGCGCCGTAAGGCAAAAAGTAAGAAGTTCTTTTGAACCCATTCAATGCGGTCTGAGTAAACTTCATATTGTGGACTCCAAACAGTTGATCCATACTCGAGGATCGGACGGACTAGAGAAATAAATAAGGTTTTGGTCATGTAAGGATCATCAAATTCCTTTGACCACCGTTTTATAAAACCAAGCACACCCCTGGCCTTATTGACAATAGACGAAATATGGTCTGAAAATTTAAGTTTAGGGTCCAGAAGAACACCAAGATCATCAACATGTGTTATTCTGTCAAAAGAGCACCCACTTAAAGTATAAGTTGCGTGCATTGAGTTGGCACGACCAAAGGTCATAACTTTACACTTAGAGCCATTTAAGTTTAATACGTTATCACGGCACCAGGTTTGAAAGCCATCTAGATCGGATTGTAAGTCCAAATGGCGAGAAATGTCCTTATATTGCAAGCATAATTTTACATCATCAGCGTACATTAGTAGACGCGAATGATTTATTATTAAGGGAAGGTCGTTAATAAATAAATCAAATTCCTTTGACCACCGTTTTATAAAACCAAGCACACCCCTGGCCTTATTGACAATAGACGAAATATGGTCTGAAAATTTAAGTTTATGGTCCAGAAGAACACCAAGATCATCAACATGTGTTATTCTGTCCAAAGAGCACCCACTTAAAGTGTAAGTTGCGTGCATTGAGTTGGCACGACAAAAGGTCATAACTTTACACTTAGAACCATTTAAGTTTAATACGTTATCACGGCACCATGTTTGAAAGCAATCTAGATCGGATTGTAAGTCCAAATGGCGAGAAATGTCCTTATATTGCAAGCATAATTTTACATCATCAGCGTACATTAGTACACGCGAATGATTTATTATTAAGGGAAGGTCGTTAATAAATAAGGTAAAAAGGAGCAGACCTAGGTGGCTACCTTATTGGACACCGGATGTGACTCGGAGAATACAAGAAAGAGAATTTTTAAAGAGGACCCGTTGCGTCCTGCCATTCAGATAACTTAGAATCCAATTTAGGAGATCAACAGGGAAACCTAATAAATCAAGTTTTTTTAATAAAAGTGAATGATTAACAGAGTCGAATGTTTTACTAAAATCCGTATATATGATATCTGTTTGAAGATTATTTTTGAAATCCTGTACTACGAAGGAGGTTAGCTCCAGAAGGTTAGTAGTTGTTGATCTGCGTTTCATGAACCCTTGCTGACATGGTGATATAATTGACCTACAAAGGTGCTGCAACTGAGGAGTGATAACGTTTTCAAAAAGCTTAGGGATAGCAGACAATTTGGAGATTCCTCTGTAATTGCTTGCATCCGATTTGCTACCTTTTTTATGGAGAGAGATCACAAAGGACTCCTTCCATATTTGGGGGAACTGTGTAGATTCTAGAGATAAGTTAAACAGTTTTAGTAGAGGTTGTGAGGAGTCTTAAAACTCCCCACAAATCCGGGTGCAGGAGATCGGCGTAGCAACAGCGAAGACGGCTGGAATGCGAGAGGAGCCAAGGGCGGTCAGGTCAAACGGTAAATAATGGACCTTGGACCTCGGCAAAGCGGAGAGACCGTGAATTAACGGTACCGCGCTGGACCTTGGACTCAAACCCGCCAAGGGCGTAGAGGTCATACGGTAACGGTGCGGACTTTGGACAGGCACAAAGAGGACGCACCGTGAACTAACGGGATATGGTTGGACCTTGTACCCGAGCGAGCCGTGTGCAAAAAGGGAAACAACGGGATTCCCGCAGCCGATATAAGGGACGGCGCCGGCGCAGCTCGGGACAGTCAGTCAGTTAAACACGCGTGGGTCATACGTGCAAGCGCAGAGTACGGGCGCGAGGCGCTCTGTCCGGACACGGGCGTGCGACCAGACGGTCGGAACAGGTTCAGGAAGTGCCACACAGGGACAGTCAAGAAGAAGTACGCGAAGGGCCATACAGCCATACCGACAGTTAAGAAGAACGCGAAGAGTCATACCGAGTGACAGTGAAACAACGGGAACACAAGTGCGACAAGCGGGCATCCAGAGTGGATCGCCGCACGTGAAGACCAGCGAAGGACGAGCAAGCACCAGGACCTAGCGTGGTCAGAAAGGGACGGTGGAGTCAGTGGTCGCAACGGTGGTTCGGAGAGGAGCGCCAGCTTATCTCGCGGACGATACACCCTGCCCCATAACATCCTAAGCCCCGGTCGAGCCCGCAGGTTATCCTTCGGCGAGGGCAACAAGTGCCTGGCACACGCAGGAAGGGACGGTGGAGTCAGTGGTCGCACGGTGGCTCGTAGAGGAGCGCTAGCTTATCTCACGGACGATACACCCTGCCCCATAACATCCTAAGCCCCAGGCGAGCCGGTACGGATCCCCGTCGAAAGCGACGCAGGCGTACGACGGAAGGACGACGAAGGAGCAACGACGTGCATCCAACGGCGAGAATCACCGAATCCTGTTCAGCAAGTGACGCTAAATAAAAGTGGTTTAAATCTGAGAATCTGTCTTCTCCTTGGTCGGGCAATCACACAAATCATAAATTTGGTGGGACGAACAAACAAACTCTCTGAGCTAGCCGTTGCATTTCGTAGCGAGCAGAAATAAGAAAATCAGTTCGTTACATCTGGCGCCCAACGTGATTGTCCTGGCCAAAAGAACAGAGGGGAAGATGGTGAAATCGTGGAAGGAGACCGGCGTGGAAATCCTGGTCAAGAAGCCAACAAGGAGGAGGAGGAGCCTCAGGTTAAAGACACCTGAAGCACGGGGTTTGGAGGCAGAGCTGAAGGACAGTCTCTTAGAAGAGGAAGGGGGAAGACGATACAGGGTATCGTAAGGCCCAACCGACGTTTAGAAGGAGGAGTTCGAGCGCGGGGCGGAGGCCAGGAGGAGCAGCTCGCAACGAGCGACAACCGGAAGGTGCGGGAGACCGGCTCTGGAAATCCGGACGAGGAAATCCGTATGGCGAGGGCCAGGATGGCATCGTCGTGGTAGAGGCGACGGTGGAGGAGGAGGCTTTCTTAGCGAATCGTTGAGCATCGCATCTGAGGTAATCAACGGGTGGATTGGCACACAGGAGGATGGTGGTCACGACACAGCCCACCTTGGTAGGAAGGTGCGGAAACAACCGCAGCAACAGGTCGGCGCGAGGATGCCGCAGGTGCGGTAGCGAGGGGGGCACGTGCTGCCGCAGTATGGACTCCCGGAACAAGAAGGGACGTACCAGCGGTGGTCCCCAACATCAGGATGCAAGGATGACACCATAAAGCTTCTTTGGATGGAAACAAAGCAAATCAGCTGTGGGCATCAAAACACTGGAGAAAATCGGGATGGGGGCGCTACGATAATAGCGGTCGATCGATAGTGAGATCGATAGGGAATAAAAAATACTGGATGTTATATTGATTTTCAACACGCTGCCACACTATTGGCAGCAATCGGCACGACATCGGAATATCGGAACAGGAAGTGGCAACGCCGGTCGCCAATATCGATAACTCGACCGCGCAATCAGCGATGGGACAACATCGGTAGGAATCGGAGGTGGCAACGCCGGTCGCCAACATCGATAAGTTGATCATGGTGAGTATCGGTGAAGTTGCCAGGGATGTGAAGAGATGAAGAGGCGGGAAATTTAAATGCGGAGCTGGTGACAAGAAGCGGACGGCAACAGATACAGGAGGCTGGAGAAGGGCGCAAAGATCAAGATGCCGAGTCGAGACGTCGAACGACAGGGTCTACTAGGCTGAGGCTGCCGGGCTGAGATCAAGGAGGCGCAGGTCGACGTGAGGAGAATGGAACATTGAGGATCAAGATGCCACGTCGAGATGCTCGAATAGGCTGAGACGTAAGGCTGCGATAAGGAAGGCGCAAGGATGTTCAAGATGCCAAGTCAAGACGCTGAACGACGGGGTCTAATAAGCTGCGACTGCCAGGCTGAGAACAGAGGGCGCAGGGTCGAATAGAGGAGATCGAGGAAGTTGCCTATGCAAGGAGGAACCGAAGCAGAGGACCGCCGGAAGCAACATTCTTTTTAAATCTTCCGAAGAAAGGGGGAGATGTGAGGAGTCTTAAAACTCTCCACATATCCGGGTGCAGGAGATCGGCGTAGCAACAGCGAAGACGGCTGGAATGCGAGAGGAGCCAAGGGCGGTCAGGTCAAACGGTAAATAATGGACCTTGGACCCCGGCAAAGCGGAGAGACCGTGAATTAACGGTACCGCGCTGGACCTTGGACTCAAACCCGCCAAGGGCGTAGAGGTCATACGGTAACGGTGCGGACTTTGGACAGGCACAAAGAGGACGCACCGTGAACTAACGGGACATGGTTGGACCTTGTACCCGAGCGAGCCGTGTGCAAAAAGGGAAACAACGGGATTCCCGCAGCCGATATAAGGGACGGCGCCGGCGCAGCTCGGGACAGTCAGTCAGTTAAACACGCGTGGGTCATACGTGCAAGCGCAGAGTACGGGCGCGAGGCGCTCTGTCCGGACACGGGCGTGCGACCAGACGGTCGGAACAGGTTCAGGAAGTGCCACACAGGGACAGTCAAGAAGAAGTACGCGAAGGGCCATACAGCCATACGGACAGTTAAGAAGTACGCGAAGAGTCATACCGAGTGACAGTGAAACAACGGGAACACAAGTGCGACAAGCGGACATCCAGAGTGGATCGCCGCACGTGAAGACCAGCGAAGGACGAGCAAACACCAGGACCTAGCGTGGTCAGAAAGGGACTGTGGAGTCAGTGGTCGCAACGGTGGTTCGGAGAGGAGCGCCAGCTTATCTTGCGGACGATACACCCTGCCCCATAACATCCTAAGCCCCGGTCGAGCCTGCAGGTTATCCCTTGGCGAGGGCAACAAGTGCCTGGCACACGCAGGAAGGGACGGTGGAGTCAGTGGTCGCACGGTGGTTCGGAGAGGAGCGCTAGCTTATCTCACGGACGATACACCCTGCCCCATAACATCCTAAGCCCCAGGCGAGCCGGTACGGATCCCCGTCGGAAGCGACGCAGGCGTACGACGGAAGGACGACGAAGGAGCAACGACGTGCATCCAACGACGAGAATCACCGAATCCTGTTCAGCAAGTGACGCTAAATAAAAGTGGTTTAAATCTGAAAATCTGTCTTCTCCTTGGTCGGGCAATCACACAAATCATAAATTTGGTGGGACGAACAAACAAACTCTCTGAGCTAGCCGTTGCATTTCGTAGCGAGCAGAAATAAGAAAATCAGTTCGTTACAAGGTTTGCACAAGGCTTCCGCACAGAAGCTAAGCACACAGCCAGGAATTCCGTCGGGACCTGGCGAATAGACAGGCTTAACTCGCTGAAGATCATAAAGCAGTGAGCTTTCGTTTAAAGTGGGACAGAATATTAAATTTGACTTTGATACCGCGTAAGAGTAAGGTCGTTCGGAATGAGGTAACGTAGAATATGTGGTTTGAAAAAACTTGGCAAATAGATCGGCTATTGCCTGATCCCATGTTACCGAAGTATTTTCAAAAAATAGCGAGGAAGGGTAACCTTTTGTTTTGCGCTTAGTGTTAACGAAATTATAAAACTGTTTGGGATCCTGTGCGAACTGGAACTTACAACGGTTTAAATAATTCTTATAACACTGAGCATTAAGCACGGTAAAATTTAACCGAGCACTTACATATTTAGAAAATATAGATTGAGAACCGGTATTTTTAAATTTTATATAAAGTCTGGACATAACATTTCTTAGATGTGTCAACTCTTTATTAAACCAAGGAGGTTTGTTAGAAGTAGACGGATAGTACATCGGAACACAAGAGTTGAAAAATGATTTAATTTCAGTATAAAAAATATCTATGGCATCGGCCATTATGTTGCAAGAATATAGATCGGACCAATTAAAGCCAGATATAAAAAGATTTAACCTCTGAAAGTTTGCCTTACGAAAACAATGAATTCGTTTGGTTGACTTTTCTGGCCTCTCTTTTATTACGGTACCTGTGTCGATTGTCACCTCGAAAGATGGATGGTATGGATTCTCTGGTTGACTAAGAGGTGCTACTCTAGTCAGAAACACACTTTCAGGACTTGAAACAAAACATAGATCCAATAAACGACCAAGAGAATTTCGTATATAATTAACTTGCGACAACGCTATGTCAAGCAAGCCGTCAATAAAGTCATGCTGTGCTATAGGCAGGAGAATATTCGACTGTTCCTCTGTGGACCACTTAGTGTCTGGTATATTAAAGTCACCCAGGACAACTAGTTGGTCTCTATCGGACAGTCTGTTTGTAACGGATTGGATAGCGGACAAATGGTTAATATATTCGGGAAATTCAGAAGACGGCGGAATGTACGAGCACGTAAAATAAACATAGCTATCAGAAAATGACAGCTTTACGCATAAGAATTCTATGTTACGGAACTCGTCAAAAAATACCTCCTCTGACGTGAGGGTAGACCTAACAGCAATTAGGACTCCACCTCCCCGGGAGAACTTCGGAGTTAAGTATCTCCGGTTTTAACCAAGTCTCTGTAAACACAATAACATGGGATGCAAAGGAAAGACTATTAGAATACAAATTAGTTAGCTTACTACACAAGCCTCTTACATTTTGATAACAGATAGTGAGACTAGATTTTAGTTTTTTGAAGATAAAGAAGTAGAAGTAGTAGAGGAGGATGGGGCAGTGATCTGGCCACTTGTGGGAAGTTTAATTCCCACGGGCCTTTTTATCCTATTTTTAATCTTAGCTTTAAACTCCTTTAAAATCATACTTTCCGGCCAAAAATCACCAGAACATATGGTTGAGAATAGCTCATTTGGGACAGTTATCTTGAAAGATGAGATGTCCCTAGCATAAGAAAAGTTAAATTTTTCCACTTTTATGTTGTCGGCTTTTGTTTTGTCTTGTATATAAGACAGTACATCAGATGATGTTTGATCAGGGGAAAGCCGAGAAACAAAAATTTGTTTCTTTAGTGGAACCACCGAGAGGGGTTTTGGCACTGCAGGTTGTATTTCTGAAGTGCCAACTTGTGCCGGTAGTCCGGACTCAATATTCCTTTGTGGTGGTAAACAATTCGGGACGGGTGGAATCACCGGTTGAGAAACCAGTGCGGACAAAGCGGAATCATTAGCAATCCCAGGCTGGACTCCCTCCACAACCGATTGATCGGATTGCACCGAATCTTTTTTAGCTGCCGATCTAAGCAACATTTGAGGGTTTGCTGCGATCGTCAACTGATCAGCTGTGGAGTCCTGTTGATCACTCGCCGAAGGTTGCGGGGCATTCCCCTTAGGCAGCCTACCACCAGCGGCTTTCTTGCGCTTTGGAGATTCTTCTAATAGTTTGAGGCTATTAAATTGTGAATCAAGCGCAGAAAGAAGATCATTAGCTCGACGAAAACTATCTCTAGCCACGCCAAAACTGCTGATCAGTCCTTTCAAGCCACCTTTAGTTTGGCGCATAAAGAGTTGCATTTCATTCGCAACTCCTAGGCAAGTATCACAACAGTATTTTAGATTAGGGCCTTTAGCTAGGTCATCACTTGTTCGGCCGTTAAAACCAGCGCACTTAGTGTGCACCATTTTATCACATAGCCAACAGGTCATTTTTGACTGATCAGGCTTTATTACCTGACGGCATTTGTTTTGGAAGCAGACAACATTGGTTTCCATGTTTAATTGGGTTTTGACCACTGTACCAAAAGACAAAATCAGAAAATGTACCGCAAGAGCGCAGTGTGCACTTTAAGATTTTGTGTGGGAGAGCGAGAGAGCGGGTGCACCGTGCAGTTAAGTACAAAAACAACACCAAACAGCACTACGGACAACGCACGAAAAAGAGAGTAAACAAAACGCAAAGACAGAAAGAGAACAGATTGAATTAATTTATTAAAATAATGCACATATCACAAAAGATTCACTCGCGAAACGAACGGCACTTCAACTAGTACGGATTATGAAATTGAATTATTAAATAATTTGTTAAATTCCACCGTTGGATTTAGCAAAACAAAAATAAATTCGGAGCGCAGAAAAAAAACACGACCGTTCGCTTTGAAGCTAGAAGATCAACAGCCAACTCAAGCTACCTTTCAACTTGAATTTGATATCCCAAGAATCTCTAAAGGAGCTGCAATCCACGATTCAGAGGTGTTTAACCACGCTAGCCCATTTTCACGAATCCACTGACCACTGGGAATGTCTGTTGGTTATCCTCTGCGCGAGCAAACTGCCAAAGTTGACCCTCTCCTTATGGTAACAGTCCTTAACCTCCAAATCCGAAATCCCAGCTTGGGAAGAAAAGAACACCTTCCTGAGCGAGAGGAGGCCATCGAGGATATGAAACCGACTCAGGCCGTTAAAAAAAAAACTCCAATCCTTCGGGACAAAGGTCAGTACTACTCAGAAAGGGTGTGACTTATGCTTTAAGGAGATCCAACCGGTAAGATTGTGCCCGCGCTTTCTCCAAATGTCAGTTGACACGCGTTCCGGCTACATCAAAAAGAAGCAGCTCTGCCTAAATTGTTTCGCGAGAGGCCATCAGGTACGTGACTGCACGAGCACACACAGTTGTTTTACTTGCTGCGGCCCCCCAAATGGGAGTTCCTCAATCTCCTCGTCCCCAACACAGCAATCTCGTCCTTCGAGACCCTCCAGCAAAAATTCATCGGCATCAAGCACTTCAGCGGTGTATAACTATTTTGCTTCCGGTACCTTCTCTCTCGCTTCCGGTGCGACTCAGGTACACCAGATAGGCAGATCCTACCTTTTTTAAGAGCTCTCAAATTGATGTATTGATTGGGGCTGCCATTTTACCGTCCATCATGATGGACGGTACCCGACAAAATATTTGCGGCTCGCTCCTGGGTCAATAAACTATTTTCTGGTCTGCGCTAACGGGGCCAATTTCCCAGGGGTTTCCGTTGAGAAAGTGGACATCAAACCACAAGGGCGTACTAAAGGACGTCCCGGCCGAGCACCTCCTTCATAGCGAGTTCCTCGACATCGATGCCGAATGTACGGTTAAGACGCTCGGTATTCGGTGGAAGGCAAAGTCCTTCGTCGCTCCGGGAATAGCTTTGGAAACCTTCCATACTAAGCGAGAAGTGTTTTCCCAAATCTCTAGGTTCTTTGATCCTGCCGGGTGGCTCGCTTCGTTCATCATCCGTTCAAAAATGTTCATGCATGAGATTTGGTTGCAGGACCTAGGCTGGAACGATAAGCTTCCCATTCAGATTCAGATGAGGCAATCGTTCTTAGATGAGTATTCCGACCTCAACCAGATCCACGTTCCGAGATGGGTCTGGTATCAGCCTGAGGTAACCATAGTGCATCAAGGATTCTGTGAAGCGTCTCTGAAAGCCTATCGAGCGTGTAATAACCCGCTTCTTCAGTGAATGAAACACACTTTAGGGCTTTCGGTCGAAGTCAATTTATTACTAATATCGCTTAGAATAATTAGTAGTCCTTCCGTGGCATACCGTGTCGCTCGGTCGTCCGTACTATCATGTAGTAGCATCACCTGTCAACCGCTCAGATGTCATCAGCGCCCGCCAGTAGCGTCGTCGCACTTCCGATGCTTGGTTGTTGGCAATCCCGGTCGCCACAACCCTCTTTTATTAACGAGTTTTAGCTTTAACGGCGTCAGGGGTAGGGATGGATTCTGAGGTGGGCTGGAGTGCCGTGTCCCGTGGAGTAGGTGATGATACCTTTGGGCCGGCATCTGACTGAGGCGTTGGGCATGAGGCTGGATACGGCTGGTTGGCTGGGACCTTTTCTGTCTTCCTAACACAGTAAATTCCGTCTTGTCTAAGTTTGATGTAAGTTTGTCCGGGAACATTACATTCTTCAAAAATGCATTATCGCCTACTTCGATATCGATTTCCTTTGCCCATCTTTTTTTGTCGGCTGTCTGCTTTTCCTTACATTTTTTAATTATGTCTTTATTTCATTCCCCAAAGTCCAAGGCTCGCACGTACATCTCCCCGATGCCTGATATTTTGTCACGGATAACCCTGTTGAACATAAGTTTTTTGGGCGCTGCCCCTTTTGTTCCATGTGAGTTTACATTGTACATGAGGACAAATTTTTGGATTTCCTCTTTGCAGTTTTTCCCATTGCTATTTTTAGGCGGTTTACAAGGGCTCTGTTCATGTTTTCAACTTCCTCGTTTGCTTGCGGCCAATACGGTTGTGTTATAACTTGTTGAATGCCGCACGTCTTGCTGTAAGAGAACTTCTCGCTACCGTATTGGCGACCAAAATCCGTCCGTAGGTACTCAGGATATCCCAGTCTACAAAATATCTCTTTCATTGCCTCTAACAGGGTCGTGGAAGATATGGTTTTAAGAAACTTATGCTCCATATACCGTGAGAAATAGTCAATAAAGACCATAACATATTTATTGTTGGGTAAAGGGCCTAGCCAATCTGAAGCCACCCATATCCACGGGCCAGTGGGGCTGGCCAGATATCTCGCGATACCATGCAGCAATCTCTACAAGTTTTAACGAATTTCTCTGAATCTTTATCGATCTGTGACTACCATTCTTTGGACCTCAGGCGGCGTTGCATTGCTGTTTCATGCTGATGTCCTTCGTGGGCTAACACCAGTATTCTTACTTTCAAAGATGTTGGAATGACTATACGGTTTCCCTCCAAAAGGATCGGGCCAACCGCTCAGAACTCGTTCCGAAACGGGTAGAGGTTTTTTAATGTATCGGGCTTCCAGTAGTCGTTCTCAAGGCAACTGATTGCGTCTATAATCTCTTCATCCCTCTTGGAAGACTCAGCTATATAAGGGACTGTCATAGATCTTGGGAGAGCGGTCTGCACAAGGCGTAGGATGCTGTATTCCTAAGATCGGTTGGTTCTACCGTAGGCAGTTGACAAAGTCGAGACAGGGTATGTGATATGTTGTCTTTTCCAGATTTATAGATAACGGTGAACCTATATGCTTGGAGTCGCAGCAGCCACCCGACGTAGGTTACCAGACCGAGAAAACGCCATGTTTCCTCTATGTTCTTTAGGTCTGTGAAAGATCGTATAACGTAAATTTTCTCGGGATCGACTTCTATTCATTTGTCAGATAAGATACGTTTGAGAAATTTTAATTTGTTTGTTTTTCAGACGCACTTCTCTCTCTTCAGTAGAACATTATTTTCCTGGAAGATCTTGCGCTGTCGATTTCGAGGCACGCCAAAGATGATAATGTCATCGATGAAGTTTATAGCGCTAGGTACTGTAGATAACATCTGCTCGAGAAAGCGTTGAAAAATTTCAGGAGCAGCGTTTACTCCAAACATCAGACGCTTATATCGGAAAATTCCTCTTGGGGTTATAAACGTTTTTATCTCCCGGCTCGGTTCATCAAGGGCCACCTGTTGATAAGCGTCCTTAAGGTCTAGGCGTGCGCAGAGCTTAGCCTCCTTGAGTCTGGTCATTCCCGTAGGAATGTTTTGTTTGCCAGTCGCATGTCGACACATAAACGGGCTTGGGCCCGTCACAGGTTATATTATGTCTCGACACAGGGCTTCTCCGAGTTTTTCCATGACTTTATTAGAGGCATATGCTCGGAATTGCTTTTCCGAGTGGGTTCTTACGTTAAAGCCTGTGGCTGTTTCCTTTACCAACTGAGTATAGTCCTCGTGGCTAATTAGGTTAAATTTGCAGACCGAGTCAATGTTTAGGGAAATTTCGCATCCTCCCACTTGGCATTGCATCAACTCCTCTTCATCTTCGCTTGATACTTTAATGCAGTAATCAGTGATTTTTATAATTTTGGGGCTGGGTGCCTCCTCCTCCACGCGGCGTATATCCGTACGAGGCCTTTTCAGGTTGCTCCTGTCGGACATAGGGAATCCGCCGTTCAGGTTAGTTCGGCATTTCCTGGCGAAGTGTCCACCCTTCGAGAATTTATTGCAGGTGACATTTCTTGCCGGCCATGATGGGTCATTGGGAACATTCCCCACTCTGGTCTTGATGTCACTGCTTTTGATTCCTTGTTGATCTGTTCCTCAACCTGACACGCTTTGATCACTTCTTCTAGTAAGTTTTCCTTTCCCAGGAATCTTTTCTTGAGGTCTAGAGGTGCCCATACATGTATGATTTTATCTTTAAGGCAAGTCCTCAACCTCCGATTTTAAAGATCCGAACGTACATCTTCGCATTTGCTGACGGAGTCGCAGCAAGAAATCCGTAAAGCTCTCCGTGTCTAAAGGTGTCAGGCCTCGAAATAGATAAAGAAAATGCTACTGACTGTAGTTGAACTCCCCCCAAGGGTAGTAGCTTCTGCTTTTCGGTTTCAATACCCTCGGCCTCGAGGTATATTGTAAACGCCCTTTGCACTTCGGAGGATCGCCCTGTCGATCGCCTAGCATTGAATCGGTTTTCAGTTCAATAATATCCCCAATTTACATTTGGGGTTTAGTTGTTTTCGTTGTGTTGTTTTTCATTCTTTGCTTGTGGAGGGCAGCCTAGTCTGCTCCGATCGACCTTTATATTATTAATATTTTTTTTTATATATGTATTATAATTAATAAACTTTTTTTGTTTGCCTTGTACCACTACTCAGCTCCTCTCTTTTAAGCTGGATAACAAGCTAAGTACGACGCCTCAATATGCGTTGGCTTGTACCATTCCTAAGCTTCTCTCTTTGAAGCTTGTAATGCGTACCCAGCCATAAAACTCTTTATTTTGCTATTCCTAATATGCTTTGGGTTTTAGAATTAGCTTCTCCCATTAGAGCTTGTGATGCGTACAGGGCCTTTACACTATTTAGCTATTCCTAATATGCTTTGGCTTGTACCATTACACAGCTTCTCTCATTAGAGCTTGTGATGCGTACTCGGCCTTAAAACTCTTTATTTTGTTTGGCTTTCTTTGGTTGCTAATGAGTGTCTCTCTTACTTAGCAGCTGCTAGGATTGTAAAGAGTAATTTCTTCACGAGGATATGTGGATATAGCGGATAATTAGTTGTCCTGCCCTTGGCACACCGTGTCGCTCGGTCGTCGGTGCTAGAATGTACTAGCATCACCTGTCAACCGCTCAAATGTCATCAGCGCCCGCCAGTGGTCAATGTAGCGTGGTTGCACTTCCGATGTTTGGTTGTTGGCAATCCCGGTCGCCACAGAGCGGCTATGTACATATGCAGGAATACATATATACATTTTAAGTGGGAGGCTGTAAGATGCCTCTGATTATCGACTCGGGTACCAAATCTAATCTATTAGCCTGGTCCCAGATAAGAAGTAGCAACAGTAAGGTTCCATTTAAAAAAGAAGTTAAGAGGGAACGCTTCTAGTAAACTACTGCAAGTATTGGCAAAGCCGGGATCTGAAAAAATTGTCTCATTCTACTTAATTGAGAATGCAAAACAATCTCTTTTTTAAACGAGTAGATGAAACGGCACAATAATTAGTACGTACTGGTCTTTATTAACACTTCTCGCAATATATGGAACATAAATTCCTTAACATAATATTTCCTGCAACCTTAGTAGAAGCAGTGAAGGAGATCTTTAGTAGACTGTGGTATCCGAAGTCCTTAAGGACAATCGTCTTCTGACTTTAAAGCGACCAGTCCTGTTTTTTCTGTGCTCCGAATTAATTTTTGCTTTTGCAAAAACCGGTGGTTTTGAATAAAATTATTAAAATTTCGTTCGCTTCGCGAGTAATTCTCTTTGGATTTTTTCACTATTTCAAACAAATTTATTAAGCAATTTATTTTGTTTGTCTTTGTTTTCTGTTTACTCTCTCTTCTGTGCGTTTTCCATAGTGCTGTTTGGTATTTTTTTTTTGTATGTACATAAACTGCGCTGTGCACACACCCTCACACTCTCCCAACAAAATCAAAATGCTCAATGCGGTGGTCCGAGTCACAAAAACAATGAGGAGCCTTGATTTCTACAGCATGATGGAGGCCAGCGGGAACAGACTCAAAAGACAGGTGGTCGGGAGTGAACGGCCGCGACCGGCGAGACAACGCAAGAGTAGCCCCTCAAGATTACGCGAAGGTGGCGAAGCAGGTGCGTGAGTGGAGCTTCCGGTACGACGGTCACGACAAGCCGTTAGAGTTCCTGGAGCAGGTGGAGTGGTCAGCAATGACGTACGGTCTGGATATCAACCAAATCGCACGAGCGATGCCGAAACTGCTGAAGGGCAGGGCCCTAAAGTGGTTCATCGCCAACAACAGTTTCTGGAAGACATGGGCAGAATTTATCCAAAGCTTCCAGAAAATCTACCTGACGAAGCTGGCAGACCAGGCCAGGCAGAGGAAGCAGCGGCATGGCGAGTGCTTCAAAGATTACATGGTGGACATGCAGACCCTAATGCGGCCCTTGGGAATATCCCAGAAAGAGACCCTGGAGAGGATAATGGAGAACAGCACACCAGCTCTGCGAATGTTTGTCCGCCCGTACGAGTGCCGGCACCTGGATGCCCTAATGGCCCTGGCCAATGAGTTCGAGGAACTGGACACCCAAAGGGAACGATTCGAGTCAGAGCGGATCCACAGAGCCCGCCACCAGTGGGATTTTCTAAGAGGGGAACAAAACGCGGTGTGCAGAAGGTGCCAAGAGGACACCACGAGACCGTCGAGGCACGAAACGAACGGGCGAGGGCCAGACCCGGTGCGGCGGGGGGTTGTGTTAAACCCAGCACAAGCCTGCCATAGGTGCGGAAGCCAGGATCACTGATTGCGGGAGTGCCGGAACCGACCGATCAAAAGCTGATCGTGCGGGAGAATCGCCCGAGGACCGAGAGTGCTGCCCGAGATCGGAAAACGCCACGCGACCCCAGTCTCAGAGGGGCAGCCAGGGTTCGCAAGGTGCTGTCCCTCAAAATTAATGGGCAAGCTGAAGGCGGAAGAAAGGCAACTGTCCGCCACAGTGCTCATGGACGGAATGGAAGTTAAGGCCACGATGGACACCGGAGCCACAGCGAGTTTTATTAGCGAAGAGTTGGCGGACAGGTTTCGGGTGGCGGGAGAGGTCGTATCCACGGGGAGAGAAGTGCGGATGGCTGATGGACGGTATGAGGAGATCACATCGCTGCTCGAAGTGGACATAGGACTTGGATAGAGGACCGTAAAAATGCAACTGCTAATCCTCTATAACATCATCGACGCTCTAGTTCTGGGTTGGGATTTCCTAACGAAAGTTGGTGCCAGGATGGAGTGCGCGGGACTGAGCGTAACGATAACAGTGGGACAGGCGGTTCTAAGCAGTCCACGCGAGAAGCTGTCAGTGGCAATCGTGGAGACTTCGACAGACTTCGCGGAGGAGGATATTGACGGCTTCCTGAAGTCAGAGTTAGCAGAGTTGGGAAGAGTACAAGGGACATCAACGGTGGCGGTTCACACGATAAAAGACGATCAACCGGTCAAACAGCGCTACTACCCGAAGAACCCGAAGATTCAGGTGGAGATCAACGCCAAGGTCGACGAGTTGTTACAGAAAGGGTTCACCATAGTGATGGTGAAAAAGAAGACGGGTCAATGGAGGTTGTGTGTGGATTTCCGCCAAATAACCGCAAAGTCCGCGAAAGACGCGTACCCAATGCCAATGATCAATTACATTCTGGATCAATTAAGGGAGGCGAAGTACAGAAGCAGCCTGGATTTGAAGGACGGGTACTGGCAGATTCCGTTGGCAGCGGCAAGTCGGCAATATACGGCATTTACGGTCCGGGAAACGGCCTGTTTCAGTGGAAAGTGATGCCATTCGGACTGCACTCCGCATCGGCAACGTTCAGCGGGCGTTGGACCAGGTATCAGGATGACATAATTGTAATCGGACGGACACTACAAGAACACATACGCAACCTGAAAGACGTTTTCCATTCGGACTGCACTCCGCATCGGCAACGTTCAGCGGGCGTTGGACCAGGTATCAGGATGACATAATTGTAATCGGACGGACACTACAAGAACACATACGCAACCTGAAAGACGTTTTCCGGAGGCCAAGGGCGGAAAACCTGAAAGTAAACGCGGATAAGTGCAAGTTCTTTAGAAAGGAGCTACAATACTTGGGTCACCGCGTGACGGATCAAGGTATCGAAACGGATCTGGAGAAAGTAGCGGCAATAGCACAGCTGAAGCCCCCGGGAAACGTGAAGGAGCTGCGACAGTACCTAGGAGTGGCGTCGTGGTACAGGCGTTTTGTACCTGATTTTGCGACGCTGGTACAACCGCTGAACGCACACCTCAAGAAACAGGCAAGGTGGAAGTGGACAGACGCCCACAAAGAAGCATTCGAGGCCGTCAAAACCAGGTTGGTCGCCGACCCGATCCTGGCATGCCCCGATTTCGCAAGGACATTCGTGCTACAGACGGACGTCAGCGACTACGGGCTGGGCGTTATCCTCACACAGCACTCCGAGCAATGCGAGCGGGTCATATCCGACTCCAGCAAAGCGCTGAACGAAGCGGAAAAGAATTACTCTGCAACAGAGAAGGAATGTTTAGCAATAGTGTGGGCTGTCAGAAAAAAAAGACCATTCCTGGAAGGCTACCATTTCAAAGTGATAACAGATCACATGGCCCTGAAGTGGCTGAATAGCATCGAGAGCCCGTCCGGAAGGATCGCGAGGTGGGCACTGGAGCTCTAACAATACGATTTTGAAATCTCGTATAGAAAGGGCCAGCTAAACATCGTCGCGGACGCCCTGTCGAGACAACCGCTTCAGGAAACCAGCCACAGGATAACGGCGAAGGAAAAAGGGCACCCGGGCGAGCAGCAGGAATGCACCGGACGTAAGGAGGTACGTGCGGAACTGCGAGAGCTGTATGAAGTACAAGCCTAACAAGCTGCAAGCAGCCGGAAAAATGCTGACCCAGGTCCCGGAGGAACCATGGAGCATGAAGGGGCATTTATCGAGTTGGTAGAGCTAAAAACCAAAAAAGAGGATGAGTAAATATGGCGGATTTTACACAAAAAGCCGTAAAACTTACCTCCATTGAGCTGCAACCCCAGAACCACGTGCGAAGAAAATCGGGATGGGGGCGTTACGATAATAGCGGTCGACCGATAGTGAGATCGTTAGGGAACAAAAATACTGGAATTTACATTGATTTTTAACACGCAGTCAGACTATTGACAGTAATCGGCACGACATCGCAATATCGATAGAAACAGGAAGGGGCAACGCCGGTCGCCAATATCGATAACTCGATCGCGCAATCGGCACGACGTGACAATATCGATAGGAACAGGAAAAGGCAACGCCGGTCGCCAATATCGATAGCTCGATCGTGCAATCGGCACGACGTTACAATATCGATAGGAACAGGAAGTGGCAACGCCGGTCACCAGTATCGATAACTCGATCGTGGTGAGTATCGGTGGAGTTTCCAGAGACGAAAGGTGATGAGAAGGAAAGAAGTTCAAATACAGAGCTGGTGACGAGAAGCAGACGGCAACAGATAAAGGAAGCTGGAAAAGGAAGGATCGATATGCCGAGTCGAGATGCTCAACGCCAAGGTCTACTCGGCTAAGGTTGCGGGCTGAGATCATGGAGGCGCAGGTCGACGAGAGGAGTCAGGAACAATGCGAGGATCAAGATGCCACGTCGAGATGCTAAAAGACAGGGTCAACTAGGCTGAGACGCCAAGGCTGCGATCAGGAAGGCGCAAGGATGTTCGAGATGCCAAGTCAAGACTCTAAACGACGGGGTCTAATAGGCTGAGAATGAAGGGGGCAGGGTCGACGAGAGGAGGAACGAGGAAGCTGCCTATGCAAGAAGACATCGAAGAGGAGGACCGCCGGGAACAACATCTGTTAAAAACTTCCGAAGAAGGGGGGAGATGTGAGGAGTCTTAAAACTCCCCACAAATCCGTGTGCAGGATATCGGCCTAGCAACAGAGAAGACGGCTGGAATGCGAGAGGAGTCAAGGGCGGTCAGGTCAAATTGTAAATAATGGACCTAGGACCCCGGCAAAGCGGAAAAACCGTGAACTCGAACCGCCCAAGGGCACAGAGGTCGTACGGTAACGGTATGGACTTTGGACGAGCATAAAGAGAACGCACCGTGAACTAACGGGACATGAGTTGTAGCCGGGCGAGCCGTGCGCAAGAAGGGAAATAGCGGGATTCACGCGATCTATTAAAGAGACGGCGCAGGCGCAGCTCTGGACAGTAAATGAGAAAATGCGCGGAGGGCCATACAGACAGTCAATGAGAAAGTGCGCGGAGAGCCCCTCAGCCACACAGTCAATCAGGAATAATGCGCGGAGAGCAATACAGTCAAGTGATCAGTGAAAGTACGCGGAGGTCGACAGCGGAATAGTGAACAGTTGAGCAGTACAAGCGAGCGCCGAAGCGGGCATCCGAAGAGGATCTCCGCAAAAGGACAAGCAAACACCAGAACCTAGCGTGGTCAGAAAGGGACGGTGGAGTCTTTGGTCGCAAAGGTGGTTCGGGGAGGAGCGCAAGCTTGTCTCACGGACGATACACCCTGCCCCATAACCTCCTAAGCCCCGGTCGAGCCTGCAGGTGGTTTGGCAAAGGTGACGGGTGCCTGGCATACGCAAAAAGGGACGGTGAAGACTTTGGTCGGCAAAGGTGGTTCGGGGAGAAGTGCTAGCTTTTCTCACGGACGATACACCCTGTACCCATAACATCCTAAGCCCCAGTCGAGCCGGCACGGATACGCCGTCGAGAGCGACGCAGGACGGGCGAAGAAGGACGACGAAGGAGCGACGACGCGCATCTGAAGGCGAGAATCACAGGATTCTCTTTGTGAAGCGTCACTGAATAAAGATGGTTTAAATCAGAAACTTTGTCTTCTTTTTGGTCGGGCAATAATAATGAATCCACCGCCGTATGCTTATATCGTCGATCCTAAGCAAGCTGTCCCGAAATGCTTGCCACCCTCCCGCAAGGGCATTAGAAACCTCGTCGTCCCATCGAGGGCTCTCTCGTAACGCGCCACAGCTCTGTGTCGGCTATTCTGTTTGGCCAGAATACCCCACATACCCCAGAATGCCAAAGTATGGGAAGCTGGTGACGAACTCGATTGGGTTCCCATGTAGGTTGATGTTTCCTTGGTTGGAGTGGTTGAAACGCATAGCTTTTGTTTTTGGTACATTTATCTCGAGTCCGACGCTGCTGGCTCTCCTGACGAGGTTATCACTTTTCCTCTGTATGTCGCCGAGTCTGTGCGATATGAGACATATGTCGTCTGCGTAGTCCAAGTCCTCAAGGTGTCTGGTGAGGTTCCACGAAATTCCGCGCTTGGAAGAGCATACTTCGCTCATTAACTCGTCGACTACGATGTTGAAGAGGAGTGGTGACAGCGGGCATCCTTGCCGAATTCCGGTGTTCATCTGGAAAGGTGCACTAGTTTTTCCATTGTGCAGTACCGCCAGGTTGCCATCGTCATACATCGATTTGATGATGGCGATGAGGTTTGCAGGTACTCCTTTTCTTGCAAGTGCTCGCCATATTGCTGCTCTTTCAACTGAGTCGAATGCCTTCTTGAAGTCGATGAACAGGAGGTAAAGCGGGGCTCTCCATTCCACAGCTTGCTCGGTTATTATGCGTAGTGTATTTGCCTGGTCTACGCAACTCCTGTGTGGTCTGAAGCCTGCCTGTTCGTCTCGTATTTTTTCCTGGAGGCGTTCGTTCAGAAGTGTAGCTAAGATCTTGTAGCTGGTGTTGAGCAGTGTTATCCCTCTCCAATTGTTGCAGTCACTAAGGTCGCCTTTTTGGGAAGCTTCACAATGATTCCGCTTTTCCAGGAGTCTGGCACCGTCTCGCCTTCCCATATGCGTGAGAAGTGTGGATGCAATGTTTCAGCCATCAGTTGGGTGTCAACTTGAAGCATTTCGGCTGGTATGTTGTCTTCGCCAGCTGCCCTGTTGTGCTTCAGCTTCTTTATTGCATTCACGATTTCTCTTACATTCGGGGGTGCAGAGGGTATCCTGCTACTCCCACTTGGCGGCACAACACTCCTGTAGTCTATGGCCACGTTTGGTGATGTGGTGTGGCTAATTCCCATGAAGTGTTGGCGCCATCTTCGGATTTGTGCGTCATCATTGGATAAGAGGTTACCCTTTAGATCTCTAACTGGTTTGTTCTGTCTGTGATGGGTTCCTGTGATCCGTGAGATCTGCTGGTATAGCGAGCGCATGTTGTTCTCGCCGGCTGCTCGTTCTGCGTCTGCCGCAAGTCTATCCAGCTGTGCTCTTTTGTCCTTTCTGGCCGACCTTTTCACCGCTCTGCATAGTCCGCGATACTCCTCACGGTACTGCATGAGCTGGTCCGCCAGAGGCTTCAGGTGGTTCCTCCTTCTAATTAGGTCCCTTCAGATATCCAGTCCGTTCTTCCGCGTTGTTGCAGGCCAAGTATTTCCTCCGCCGTGGTCCTTAGTTGTCTGCAGGTGTACTCCCATGGGTGGTCTTCTAGGGGGATCAGCTGTTCTCGCAGCGTGGACGTCATTCTCGTCTTCAGAGTAGAGTCGCTAAGGAGGTGCAGGTTCAGGGGGGGCGCACGCCGGTGTTGGCTGTTGCCAGTGGTCCTTGAGTGGTTGCGGTTGAGCTTTATTGAAAGGTCTCCAATGACCAACTCATGATCACTGTCTATGGCTGCTCCCCTTTTGTTCCGTACGTCCAGTAGCGAGTGTCTCCATTTCCTGCTAATGCATATGTGGTCGATCTGGTTGCGCGTATTACCACTTGGAGATGTCCAGGAGTATTTGTGGACATCTTTGTGTGGAAATAATGTGCCACCGATGACCAGTTGGAATAGCTGGCAGAGTTCCACTAATCTCTCTCCGTTATCGTTGCGAGTCCCAGTTCCATGCTGGCCCATGACAGATCTTAGTCCGGTGTTGTTGGGGCCAATTTTTGCATTGAAGTCACCCATGAGGATGTTAATGTCACCTTGCCGTAACTTGTTGAGGGTTGCTGTAAGGGCAGTATAGAAGTCGTCCTTGGTGTCGTCGTTTGCGTCTTCCGTC
Source organism: Drosophila teissieri (assembly GCF_016746235.2). Classification (NCBI taxonomy): domain Eukaryota; kingdom Metazoa; phylum Arthropoda; class Insecta; order Diptera; family Drosophilidae; genus Drosophila; species Drosophila teissieri. Next base: position 52,423 of record NW_025224987.1, read on the forward strand.
GTGGCATAGCATTGAGTGATGTTTATATATCTAGCTCTACATCTGAACCTGGCGGTCATGATTCTATCAGAAATGGGTTCCCAGGAAACCAGTGCCTTCTTTATGCGCTTGGACACGAAAATTCCCACTCCATATCTGCTGCCGTCACTGTTGCCACTGTGTAGGACTAGATTGCTATCTGATGTTGTTGTTTCCCCACTGCCATCCCACCTCATCTCGCTGATTCCAGCTATTGCAATGTGGAGTTTCTCCATCTCCGCCTCGAACTGTGCTAACCTAGATGGTTCTCTTAGAGCTCTAACGTTCCATTGTCCAATTCGTGTCCGTTTTGAAATGCCTATGGTCGTCATCGAATTTGGGGATCCGTTTATGTTTAAATTTCTCGTATTAGTTTCAGTAATCGTTGTAAGTTTTTCGACCGATCTGGTGATTGGCCAGATGTGGATTATCTCAGTGGTGGGGCTACGGTGATGTTGCTAGTCGTAGAAAAGCGAACAGTCTGGTAACGCGTCAGGCCCTGCTGGGTGTTGTTGCTGTTCGCAGAACACAGGGTGCACTTGGTAACTATGTGGGGGACCCCGTTTTACTCCATATAGCGTGGAGAGGAGGTGAGGCGGTGGGGCAAGAGGAAGTTGCCGAAGATTGTTGCATTAGGCATTTTGGATGAAAGAATACTTTCTAAAAGCTAGAAAAGTAATACATTTCTACCGCCTTAATAGGATGCGTAGTGTCCCAGTTTAAAGGTGTCCGACTGCAATGATGGTCTATCGGAATCGAGCGGACAATACTCGCATCGTTGCTGGACCATTTACGGGCGAGCGGGTTTTATAGCACCCTCTACCTGTGTCCGTTTATCCTGCGTCTCTTCTACCGTATGCCCTCCGGACAGAATGTCGTCCTAATATATGATCAAAACTTCTTCCGCCTTAGGAAATGAACGCCGCTCATCCCTCGCTAGCTGTTGAATGACCCTGATGGCCGTGAAGGGTGCAGAAGCCGTTCCAAATGTTAGCTTTGACAAAGCATAAACATTGATGGATCCATCCGCTTCCCGCCATAAAATCCGCTAATATTGGGCGTATTCCGGGTGCACTTCGGTACAGCTATACATTTTCTGTATATCCGCCGTGAAAACGAAACGATATTTCCGCCAATTGAGTAGAATTGTCGACATGTCGTTCTGCAGGGTCGGCCCAGTCCAAAGAATGTCGTTTAAAGATTGTCCGTTGCGAGTCCTTGAGGAGGCATCAAAGACGATTCGCTGTTTAGTCGATTGAGGATCCTTCTTAAAGACAGCGTGATGCGGGAACACACACTTCCTATTCGTGGAAGTATTCCTTACCTTACCATGCCCACCGCCGGCGCTATTATCTCGAGCGCGAAGTATTCCTCGATCTCCTCCACATATTTGCTCCACCGCTCTGGGCTGCTAGACAGACGTCTTTCCAAATGCAGGAAGTGCCATTTGATGAGATTTTCCCAGAACCATGGCTGGATCTCGATATGTTTTAAAGGGCAACCACACTACGTTCATCCGATCGACGCACAAGAGTCTTTTCGCACCACAGGTCCTCGTCTGTTGCTGTAGGGCGGTCTGGAACCGACACGACCTCACAGAAACGCTTCAGCAATGCCGCGGTGTCCAAAAGCACTCGATGACAGCGCAACTGCAACAGCACGTCCAGTGAGGATCCATCCGAATTGCGTATTCTGAGCTATGGGCTCGCCTGGCAAACCGGTCCTGGTTGCGGGCAACATGATTTGCGCCAACATGTCCACTCCTAAAATGAGATCGACTCGCTTCGACCGGCCGTAATGGGGATCAGCCTATGAGAGCCCTCAAATATGATATGATATTCATCAGATCCTTGATCGATGAGAGCATTTATGACTGCTTGTAGGCCGTTGAACGGATTTCGTACGTCGATACGAGCAGTGGCGAGAAGCACATTTCTCGAAGTTGCCGAATGGCATCTGTAAGATGTGTGCGGATTTGGGTCCTCCGTCGCCTGCAGCCTTTGCTGAGATACGTTCTCCATGGCTGCAGGTGCACTATGAGGCGGCGCTAAGGGCCGGATCAGATGCGGCTGTGCGCGACTTGACGATTGATTATGTGCCACTACTGGAAAATGCAACAGCGTGTGACCAGCCATTCATTCAAAAATGATTCTAAGTCCTTATAAGAAGGAATGGTGGCACCGCTTCCTTGATGGTGCTGCCAAGCGTTGTGAGTCTCCTTGGGCAATCTCTGCTGCGATTCCCCGTCAAAGGCTTGATCGCGGCGAAATGCAGCCAGGCAAACATTGACCGTGGCATATGTGGCATTTTTAGCCGCACTCCCGGATCGGCGCCCCCGCCCGCTTGTGGCGGCGGCGGAGGATTCTCGGATGGAAGTTTATTCAAATCCTCTGCGATACCGCAATAGGCGTCCATGCTCCTCGAATTCCGACTGGAAATTCTTCGCGACATAATTCGATCCAGCGAACTCTTCTAGATTCACGATCACGGAATCCGTGTCCCAAAACGAGTCCGCAGCTCTTCCACTTGGTCTAGACGCTTCAATAAATAAATCCTCGTTTTCCTTGACTGCGAATCCTCCAATGTCGGAATCTCTGAATCCGATTTCATGAAGACGAGTGTAAAAAAACAACCAAACTTAGAGCATTTCACCACCCCAAATAATCATGTAATGAGAAAATTAGATAAATTCTTATCCCGCACACAACTTATCCACTTACTCCGTTTGTACACCATATTCGACTTACAAGAAGCCGTCAAAAACAATAGAAGCTAGCGTCACAAAGCGGCGCTTATGTATCTCGGTCTTCATTTCCCATCTTTTGCCACGCCAGGAAAAGGCGAAGAAGAAGCAAAATTCCAAAACAGCCGTTGCTGCGTCTATGTATCGCAATTTTATTTATTATGCCTTTAAATTATTTCCGGCAATTTGCTGAGTCTATACAAACATAACGCGACCGCTATCTAACGTGATCTATTTACACACAAAACTTTTCGAATTTAAATTATTTTACTTGCAGGTTCCCCTCATGAGCCACCATGTAGAGTTGTGTCTCCTTCTATATGGTTAACAAGGGGTCATTGTAAAAGGGGTTCCCCGGCTAGAGTAAACAACACAGTCGAATTAATTTAAATCGTTATAACTATTCATTGATTTACTTTGTGTGTGTGTGTATACGTAAAATAGATAGTTAGACCAGCGGCGGGCGTTCAGCGTCGTGTGCAATCTGATTTTTGGCCTCTCCTCCGTTCTCCTTCTCCCCATCGTATGCACTGCCCAGAAACGCACATTGGGACAAACAGAAAACTGAACAGTGCCTGTACAGCTGGCCGGCCTCTTCTAGGTAGTCTGGGCATTTTTGGGGATCCTGTTTCACTTTTCTCCGCATCTCTTGTGCCCACCTGCATCCCTGCTGCTCGTCCGGGTGCCAGTTTTCCTTCGCCGTTATCCTGCGGCTTGTTTCCTCCAGCGGCTGTCTCCACAGGGCGTCCGCAACGACGTTCAGCTTGCCCTTCCTATTCGAGATTTCAAAATCGTACTGTTGGAGCTCCAGTACCCACCTCGCAATCCTTCCGGACGGGCTCTCGATGCTATTCAGCCTCTTCAGGGCCATGCGATCTGTTATCACTTTAAAGTGGTAACACGCCAGGTATGTTCTTAATTTTCTGACGGCCCACACTATTGCTAAACATTCATTTTCTGTTGCAGAGTAGTTCCTTTCCGCCCGCCTTGCTCGGACTGCTGTGTGAGGATAGCGCCCAGCCCATAGTCGCTGGCATCCGTCTGCAACACAAATGTTTTGCGAAATCGGGGCATGCCAGAATCGGGTCGGCGACCGGCCTGGTTTTGACGGCCTCAAATGCTTCTTGATGGGCGTCTGTCCAGTCCCACCTTGCCTGTTTTTTGAGGAGTGCATTCAGCGGTTGTACCAGCGTCGAAAAAACAGATACAAAACGCCTGTACCACGACGCCTGTAGCTCCTTTCTAAAGATCTTGCACTTATTCGCATTTACTATCAGGTTTGGCGCCCTTAGCCTCCGGAAAACCACGTTCAGGTTTCGCACGTGCTCTTACAGTGTCCGTCCGATTACTATTATATCGTCCTGATTCGCCAAGGGGAGTGGTATCATATCGGGTCCTATCACCTGCCGTTGGAACGTTGCCGACGCGGAGTGCAGTCCGAATGGCATCAAGTTCCATTGAAACAGGCCCTTTTCCGGCACCGTAAATGCCGCATATTGCCGACTTGCTGCTTCCAGCGGAATCTGCCAGTACCCGTCCTTCAAGTCCAGGCTGCTTATGTACTTCGCCTCCCTTAATTGATCCTTCGCGGACTTTGCGTTTATAAGGTGAAAATCAACTCACAATCACCATTGACCTGTCTTCTTTTTTACCATCACTATTGGTGAGCTGTACGGGCTCCTAGACGGCTCGATGCATCCTTTTTGTAACAACTCGTCGACATTGGCGTTGATCTCTACTTGCATCTTCGGGTAGTAGCGCTGATTGACCGTTTGATCGTCTTTCATAGTGATTTTGTGCACCGCCACTGTTGATGTCCCTTGCACTCTTCCCAACTCAGCTAACTCTTCAGGAAGCCGTCAATATCCTCCTCCACGAAGTCTGTCGAAGTCTCCACGATTGCCACTGACAGCTTCTCGCGTGGACTGCTTCGAACCGCCTGTCCCACTGGTATCGTTACGCTCAGTCCCGCGCACTCCATCCTGGCTCCGACTTTCGTTAGGAAATCCCAACCCAGCATTTTTACGGGCCTATGTCCACTTCGAGCAGCGATGTGACCTCCTCATACCGTCCATCAGCCATCCGCACTTCTCTGCTCGTGGATACGACCTCTCCCGCCGCCCGCAACCTGTCCGCCAATTCTTCGCTAATGAAACTAGCTGTTGCTCCGGTGACTATCGTGGCCTTAATTTCCACTCCGTTTATAAGCACTGTGGCCGACAGTTGCCTTTTTTCCGCCTTCAGCTGGCCCATTAGTTTTGAGGGGCAGCACCTTGCGAACCCTTGCTGGCTGGGGTCGCGTGGCGTTTCCCGATCTCGGACAGCACTCTGCGGTCCTCGGGCCGATTCTCCCGCACGTCCAGCAAAAGCTGATCGGTCGTTTCCGGCACTCCCGCATCCAGTGATCCTGGCTTCCGCATCTATGGCAGGCTTGTGCTGGGTTTAACACGAACCCCCGCCGCACCGGGTCCGGCCCTCCCCCGTTCGTGTCGTGCCTTGACGGTCCCGTGGGGTCCTCTTGGCACCTTCTGCTCACCGCGTTTTGCTGCCCTCTTGGGAAGTCCCACTGGTGACGGGCTCTGTGGGTCCGCTCCGACTAGAATCGTTCAGTTTGGGTGTCCAGCTCCTTGAACGCATCGGCTAGGTCCTTCAGGGCATCTAGGTGACGGCATTAGGGTCTGCATGTCCACCATGTAATCTTTGAAGCACTCGCCATGCCGCTGCGTCCTCTGCCTGACCTGGTCTGTCAGTTTTGTCATGAAGCCCTGGGCAGGAAGAATTCCTGGAAGCTCTGGATGAATTCTGTCCATGTCTCCCAGAATCTATTGTTGGCGATGAACCACGTTAGGGCCCTGCCCTTCAGCAGTTCCGGCAGCGCTCGTGGGATTTGGTTAATATCCAGACCATATGTCATTTCTGACCACTCCACCTGCTTCAGGAACTCAAACGGCTTGTCGTGTCCGTCGTACCGGCTTCACTCCCCCACCTGCTTCGCCACTTTCGCGTAATCTTGAGGGGCTACTATCGCGTTGTCTCGACGATCGCGGCTGGACTCCCGCCTCTCCCTCTTCTCGCGGCTGCCTTCCCGCCGTGTACTCCCCAACTCCTGCCTTTCGGGTCTGCTCCCGCTGGCTGTTGAAGTCGAGGCTCCTCATCAGACCTTTAAAGCCGGTGACTTGAACTTCAACGGCCGGTCTTCTTCCGTACTCTCTCTCCAACGCCTCCAGTATGGCGACCGTTTCGGGCTTGTCTGTGGTCTGCTGGATGAACTCGGACAGCGTCTTCCGCATCTCCTCGACCAACCCCTCCAGCTTGATCCCTAGGGCGCTCGCTATTGCAGGAAAGTCATCCATCAGTCAGATGTAACAAACTAATTTCTTGGTTTCTGCTCGCTACAACGTCTAGCTCATAGAGTTTGTTTGTTCGTCCCACCAAATTTATTATTTGTGTGATTGCCAGACCAAAGAGAAGACAGAGTTTCTGATTTGAACCACCTTTATTTAGTGTCGCTTGACAAAGGGAATCCTGCGATCCTTGCCTTCGGATAAGCGTCGTCACTCCTCCGTCGTCCTTCTTCGCTGGTCCCGCGCCGCTCTCGACGGCGTATCCGTGCCGGCTCGACTGGGGCTTAGGATGTTATGGGGACAGGGTGTATCGTCCGTGAGATAAGCTTGCGCTCCTCCCCGAACCACCTTTTCCGACCAAAGACTCCACCGTCCCTTCTTGTGTACGCCAGGCACACGTCGCCTCTGCCAATGGACCGCCTGCGGGCACGTACGGGGCTTAGGATGTTATGGGGCAGGATGTATCGTCCGTAAGATAAGCTAGCGCTCCTCCCCGAACCACCTTTACGACCAAAGACTCCACCGTCTCTTTCTGACCACGCTAGGTCATGGTGTTTGCTTGTCCATCGCTTCACTATTTCGCTGTCGACCTCCGCGCACTTCCACCGACTGACCGATGGACCGTATTGTTATCCGCGCATTTTTCCTGATTGACTGTCTTGAGACTTCTTTCATATCTCTTTGGATTGTAGGTCTTTCCTCGGGGGTATTCCTTTTGCCGGCCCTTGGTTCTTCTCTCCTCTCGACACTTGAACTCCCGAGAATGATTTCCCCAGAATGGTTTTAGGCCATATTTGGCCTAAATATTCTCCAGATGGAAGCCTAAAAAATGTAGTGTGGGCCACGCAGTCAAGTTCTTCCTTTGTGCGCTTAGAGACGGAGCAGTCTCCCAAAATTTGCGCACCAGTTCCTCCAGACGTATGTCATCATCAGGCATTTGAGGCGCATTTGATTTAACAGTCAATGATGAAGCCTTGTTAGGGTTGGAGCTACCACCAGTGACAATCCATCCAAAACGAGTTTTTTGGAGAATGGGAAGTCCATTGGCCAATTTTATTTGGCCGACACACAGCAGATCAAAGAATAGACTAGCGCCTATCAGCAAGCCAATTGTTTGGGGCCTGAAGAACTGAGGAGCGGGCAAAGATAAGATGGTATTTTCAAGTCTTCAGAGTTTAAAGTTAGGTTGGGCTGGTTGTCCGTGATATTAGGAGCTACCAGAGCTGCGATATTGTCAACAAACTCTGAAGATTGACATTTGAAATTAATGTTTACCATACATCCATCTGAGCTAAATCTGGCATTACCAATTCCAGAAACTGTACTTGTACTTGGGCAATTGCAATGACGAGAGGTGATTATGTGTAGTTGCGAGCCGGAGTCAAGTAAGGCGCGGCAAAGAACCTAAGATCCAGATTTATTTTGTATATTGATGACGGCAGTGGCCAACAACACAAAGCCTGCTCCGAGATTTTAAGCCACTAAGGAAGAAGATTGACCAGGTGATGATACGAGTATGACACCGCCTGAGAATAGACCTCCCGAGAATGGCTTCCTGAGAACTGAACTCCCGAGAATTGTTTATAGGGGGGCTAAGATCTGTTTATACTGGCTTAGAGCTTTCTCTGGACTACTCCGATCATCGGTCTATAGGCCAAGTGTTCCCAGCTAGGGGTTATATTTCCATATTTCCCCTATTTTGGGAGTCAATACCCTGTTGATGAACTGTGCCCGTTACTGGAGTAGAATTTCCTTGTGAAGAATTGCGGCTGCTTGACTGGTCATCGGACACTTGTTATTGTCGAACTGCATTTTCTTTCTTGCATTCCGTCTGACTCAACGAGATGGTTGTACCCTTTCCTCTACGTTAGATTCTGGCAGGTTTTATATGTGAATCTGTAAAGTATTATGATCTTACAAAGAGGGTGTACGTAACAAAATATAAAAAAAACAATAGAGAACGCTTCTTGGCTCTTAAGACGTTCTTCACCCGAGTATAAGACCGCCTGAAAATAGACCTCCCGAGAAATGAGAAAGAATTGAACTCCCGAGAATGATATCCCGAGAATTGTTTATAGGGGGGCTGAGATCTTTTTATACCGGCTTAGAGCTTTCTCTGGACTACTCTTTCATCGGTCTATAGGCCAAGTGTTCCCACCATGGGGTTATATTTCCATATTTTCCCTATTTTGGAAGTCAATACCCTGTTGATAAACTGTGCCCGTTACTGGAGTAGAATTTCCATGTAAAGGATTGTAGGATTATAGGGTGTACGTAACAAAATATATAAAAACCAATAGGGAACGGTATAGTCGATTTTCCCTACTATCTGATACCCGTTACTCAGCTAGTGGAAGTGCGAAGGAGAAATTTTAACACTGACAGTTTTTGGCGGTTTATGGGCATTAAAGTAGGCACGGCAAAAAGATTTTTGGCAAATCGAAAAAAAAATTTACAAGACTAACAAAAATTTGAAAAAATATCAGAACATTGTTTTAAAGTGTGAGCGTGGCACTTTTTGGCGGTTTGTGGGCGTTACAGTGAGCTTGGCAACATGGGCCAAAAAACTTGCGCTGCGTCTATGTTTCTGGAGTCTGCATACTTTATCTGAACTTTCTAGCTTTTGTAGTTCCTGAGATCTTGACGCTTATACTGACGGACAGACGGACATGGCCAGATAGGCTTGTTGATACGAATCTCCCAAAATTTCCGGGCTGTGCTTTGCAGGATGTCGGCCTGAATATTCTCCAGATGGAAGCCTAAAAAAATTATACTTCAAGTGGGCCTTGCAGTCGAGTTCTTCCTTTGTGCGCTTGGATACGGATTCAGCATGTATCTCCCAAAATTTGCGCATCTGTTCCTCCAGACGGATGTCATCATCAGGCATTTGAGGGGCATTGGATGAAGTCAATGATGAAGCCGTGTTAGGGTTGGAGCTACCACCAGTGACAATCCATCCAAAACGAGTTTTTTTGAATATGTTTATTTTGAATATGTTGCGTACATGGTCTATGATGATCTATGGGACTGCCACTGCCTTCGTAGGCGTCGTTTATCTAATACCAGCCGCTCCATTTCTTGGTTAGTTCTGATGTAGTTTGGTTTTGCATATGTCACTGGCGGGGGAGAAGCCTTTGCAGCCGAAACAAAAAAATTTTTAAGAGTGTCCGTTGACTTGTCTATATCCTCCTTAGTAGATAATGCCGGCGTAGTTCTATGTGTGAACAGACATACTTTTTCTTAACAAGTTCGTTCTAAAATTTGTGAGTCTATAAGGTGGGTAGAATAACAGGTTAGTAATCTGATGAAAAAAGACTCGTTATAGGAAAACAGTTTTGCTATGATGGCATGCACTGACAGAAATTGGTTGTTGAAATTTTTAAATAATTTCTTTTCATTGGAAGTAAAATTTATTTTTCTAATACTTTGGGCATCTTTTATAACGAAAAATAAAAGTTTATATTATAACATTATTTTTGAATATTTATAAATATATTATAATTCTTAGATATAATTCAGGCATGCAAGTTTTTCAACCCGTAAGCATAGCACTCTATCCCAGTTTATAAACAAATTTTAAATTTCAATCTAGGCGGAATTTTCTTTGTCTTTGTTTTTGTCATTGCCTTTGCCAGCGCTTAGCTACCCGCTAAGATAAATAATCAAGCTCCAAAAAGCACAGCTTCCGCTTGGAGACCAAACCATGGTCAACTTATTGCGCTTCAATCAAACTGCATCGGTCAGCATAATTGAATTTCACAATGCAGAGAAATAATTTCGGCATCAAGCTTTTATTTTAAACATAATTTAATGTTCAAGAAGCTTACAAAGAAAAGCTTCTGGCCGAGGTTGATTGGATCAGGATTTAGAATCTAAGAGTCAGTCTGTTTAGGGATCGGATCGAGAACGATCGAAGATAAAATCTGATAATAGTGTCTTGTAATATTGTTTAAGTGAAAAAGTTTATCACCAATAAATTTATTAAAATAAAATATTTTTTTAAATTATTTTTTAACAACAATTTTAATTGGCGCCCAACGTTTTGCGGTGTAATTTAAAAGTTCTATATAAATATTAATAATAAGTTAAATATAGAACGGAACTCGCACCGCCAACAACCCATATGTTTAGAGGAAAAATCAAAACATCCTCATTAATCCAACGACATCTAACTACTGTGACAGTGATCGTGGAAAAACTGAATTGGAAATTATGTTGCGTACACCCTTTTCGGAAGATCGTAAGACTTTAAAGATTCAAAACCGGAATCTAAAAGCAGGGGAAGGGGTACCACCACCCCGTTGATTGCGACAAAGAAAATGCAAGTCGACAATAAACGAGTCTGCGATGACCCGGTCAGCGGCCGCAATAGATTGCAGAAAGTAAAGAAAATCAACATCAGTTCCGGGCACACTTCACCGAAGGGGGTATTGACTCCCCAAAATAGGGGAAAGTGAGAAATATGATTCCTAGGTGGGAACACTTGGCATAGAAGACCAATAGATCAGAAAAAAGCTCTATGCCGGTATAAAAAGACCATGGCTCACCGATGAAAGAGAGAAAAAGAGAGTCAGTACCCGGGTAAACACCCGTAGTCCGTCGGTACCCGGGGAAAGCATCCGTAGTCAATACCCGGAGGTAGTCATCCGTACATCAAATACCCGGGCAATTATCCTTCTGTCCATCGAGGGGAAGACTCAGGGATAACTCCAGTCTCGAAGAAAAACGTCAAGGAGCAAGGAGACTAGCATCCCTTAAGGGTAATAACAGGACTAACAAGGAACACACTTTGAAGGAAGACCATAGTTCCACGAAACTCAGGATGGGGGGCAAGGAGTCTAAGGCCTCCGACAACACTGCAAATGTGATAAACACCGTGGAGGTTGTCGACCACAAACAGGAAATAGAAGGAGTACAACATACTCTGGAATTCATCGCTGCTATACTGATCTTCCTGGCTCTGTTAAAGATCTTAAAAATGTACAAGAGATCCAGAATTGTCTCCGGAGTCCCGCAAAGTGCTTAATTAAAAATACAAACGGCAAATCAATTAAAAGATCAAGTGAACCGGTGCAGGCCGTTAATGTAAACATCAGCAAAAACCAAACAACAGCAAGTGCTCGCTCCAAGTAACCCGAGAGCCGAATAGCAGCCAAAGCGTGCTACTAAAGAACAGAGACCCCAATTCATTCATACGTTTATATATATGCATACTCCACTTAGTGTATTTTTTTTTATTTTGTGTTTATGTATATCTTATTATTGTTCGGTTACAATTAATTGGTGCACGAAAGTATATGTATGTATAACTCCATCACTATATATATATATAGCAACACCCAGGATCCAACGCGTCGAGATCTCATCGCTCCGGATTAAAGTGGGGTAAGTTTGACGGAACCCTGTTCCCAAGTTTTTTTATATTCATATATATACATATATTCCCGTGCTCATTTTATTTTTACACCATTAGTACATATAAATATATTTGTGTCAGGTTTAATGAAAAATATCTTATTGTCAGCCTCTTCCAGGCAATTTATTTCATTAATAGGAGTTAAATATTTTGTGTTCCATATTGTTTTTAAATTAATAAAAATTACTTTTCAGCGACGAGTATCCGCCTTGTTTTTGTTATGCAAAAACAAGAGCCCTCAGAGCGACGTTTGTATTCTAGTCGTGAATAGCCAACAATTTTTGTTGACGTGAGTAGGTAAACATTTCCAGAAGGGGTGCTGACGCGCGAAGTGGAGTAGGTCAAAACGTTTGACGGACAACCTTGACAAAAGGGGATCGTTTTGCGCGGCCCGCGACGATCCATCAGGCATGCGGATGCATGAAGGGGAGGGAACGTGGCCGAAACATTGCCCGATCGTTTTACGATCAAGCTACAGCTTGTGGGGCAGTGAGGACTGTTGACTGACGAACGGTACGAACTTATTCAGGCACTACTAATATTTATTCTCGTTATGTTGGGGAGGTTAGGGGCTTACCAAGATCCCACGACCCAAAATGGACGAGCTTACGCTGGCATCCTGGTGCCTGAACATCGGATGCCCCTCCCTCGGCCTGAGTCCTTTCCCAGGACACACGCACGACGTAACAGAATTGGCGCCCAACGCTAGGATTTGTCATATTTGTTAAGGAATAGTGTCATTGGTCTCAACGAAAAGTAGGCATAAATTCCATCATTTAATGACCTAATTAATTTGACTATGTATAGAATATTGGACTTAAGTAGAATCAGTGCGCGCTTACTAACTTTTTTACTATTTAGCATAAATTAAAGTCCCCAACTTCTGCAACCGAAATCACGTGTAAATGGTTCAGAATAGAGGTATGACTTTGAGATGACTTTCGTTTATTATCCTTTTAAAATCGTAAGTCCTTTGTTTTGTCATTAGAAAAATCGGTTTGAAAAAAAAAATTCCTTAATTCAAAAATGTGGAAGATTTCCTTGTTATAATAGCAAACAACTAAGTGCCGATCGACTTGTTTTTGTAAATCGTATAAATATAATTTGAGGGTGGCTCACGCTTCCAACGTATTAGGCCAAGTAGCCAGGTCGTTCGAGAAGGTTGAGTTCAAAGAAGATAGGAGCGCAGATATAATGGTAACGCATTTAGCGGTGCGGTGCGGGTATATCGTTTATTTGGCGATCCAGTACAGAGGGGGTGGGGGAACTGACCGGAAAACGTAAAATCGACGCTGCCCGCGTACTAGGCTAAGGAGCCAGGTCGTTTGAGGGGCTCGACTCTTTGCGGCTTTCCATGACTAATTTTGGGCGGGGGACGATTTTAGTTTCTTTGGTTCACGCTGCCGGCGTACTAGGCCAAGTAGCCACGTGAGGCACGTGGCCAGGGAAATAGGAAAACTGTTGTGGAGTCCAAACGTAACGGTTAAACAGCAGCAGGTTGTGGAGTCCGCAAATATCGGTCAAACAGCCTGATTTTCCGACGACTGGCGGGAGGGGGTTTTCGGACATACACTGTCTTAGGTGGACCAGAACACAAGAAGAGGGTCGTGCACCACGAAGTGCGAGTGCGGGAGACACCCCCCGACTGTATGAGGCACTAGATCAAGAGAGTCTACAAAACCTCGAGAACCAGCCGAAATAGATAGGACACTTGTCCGAACAGATTGAAAGCACGATGGATGAAGCAGCCGGAGGAATAGATTTACCGCTAGGACCGCCTAGAGGACGCTCTAGCATGTTGCCACGGTACCATGCAAGTTCCGAAGACCGTTCGGAGATTGCCGATAAGCGGGAACGAGAACTAATGGATTTAGTGAAGCAGAGTAGAGATGCGGAATTGGAGATGATCGCTCAAGTAAACGCTTTGAAGAAAAAAGTGGCTGAGTTACAAGCCACCCAAACCTTTTCCGAACAACCAAGAATGGCCCCACCACCTGGACTACCCAGAATCCCCACAGATAGCATTTTAAGACATCAAGGTACCCCAACACCAGAACAAGTGTCGCAAGAATGTTTTAACAGCCAAATGCATCGGTTAAGGGAGCCCAGACGAACGGCCACTCCGCAGCAGATACCGGAGACCAGCCGAGCAGAGACCAGCCACAAACTGCACCCCGAGTTAGATCATAGTCTGATGTTTCACGCACCAGCACAAAAGGGTGTCCGGCTAGATAAATGGAACTTGAAATTTGACGGAACAAGCCGCGGTATGACCGTTGAAAGTTTTTTATTCCGTGTGGAAAGGCTACAAGAATTATATGACATAAGCCGACAGCAAGTGTTCAGAGAATTTCATAGTCTGCTGATCGGCGCAGCCACCAAGTGGTATTGGCAACTCATGGAGGATCGAGCCGAGGATTATGATTTTGATTACTATTCGCTCACTAGGGAAATGAAAAGCGTTTTTTCTACAACTGGGAGTGACCTAATGAAGATCAAAGAATTAATGGAGGGGAAACAAGGGTATAACGAGTCCTTCAGCGATTATGTCGCCGACATGCACAACTTACACTTTAAGTTAAAACACAAGATCGCCGAGGGTGAATTTGTAGAACTTTTGAAGGACAATCTGAACTCCCAAATGGGTGGGTTACTGTTGACGTCCCCAATAAAGTCACTGGCAGAGCTTAAAAAGGGGTGGCCCAGAGTGGATAGGTGGTTAAGAAACCATGGGAAACCGATGCGAGGTAGACCTGTAAATGAGATCCAACGCTCAGAGAGGCAAGGACGTATTCCCGATGGTGCCCTTGTGGAAGAATTCCAACGCAGACCGGAACACAGCCGCGAGTCCAACAGAACAGCGCCTTGGTGCAAAAACTCTTTGCACGATATGATTTGCTATACGTGTGGATACGGAGTGGATTTCTACCGCCAACACCCCGGAAACAAGAATCCATGCACGTCTCGATTCAACGAGGTCACCTGCCGCTTTTGCTAATAGCCCAGCTAGCGCAGTCAGCAGAGTGTGGTGGGTCGAAGACACACGTTAATGGGCGCATAATGAGAACCATCTACGAACAAAGAAAAATGGCGTACGGTCTTTCTTTTTTACGAAGTCACTCCATGCGTAACCGCATCGATCACTTCGAGCCTGTTGCGTACACCCTTTTCGGGAGATCGTAAGACTTTAAAGATTCAAAACCGGAATCTAAAAGCAGGGGAAGGGGTACCATCACCCCGTTGACTCATTTGGATTGCGACAAAGAAAATGCAAGCCGACAATAAACGAGTCTCCGATGACCCGGTCAGCGGCCGCAATAGATTGCAGAAAGTAAAGAAAATCAACACCAGTTCCGTGCACACTTCACCGAAGGGGGTATTGACTCCCCAAAATAGGGGAAAGTGAGAAATATGATTCCTAGGTGGGAACACTTGGCATAGAAGACCAATAGATCAGAAAAAAGCTCTATGCCGGTATAAAAAGACCATGGCTCAGCGATGAAAGGTCAGAGAGAGTCAGTACCCGGGTAAACACCCGCAAAAACCAAACAACAGCAAGTGCTCGCTCCAAGTAACCCGAGAGCCGAATAGCAGCCAAAGCGTGCTACAAAAGAACAGAGACCCCAACTCATTCATACGTTTATATATATGCATACTCCACTTAGTGTATTTTTTTTTATTTTGTGTTTGGGTATATCTTATTATTGTTCGGTTACAATTAATTGGTGCACGAAAGTATATGTATGTATAACTCCATCACTATATATATAGCAACACCCAGGATCCAACGCGTCGAGATCTCATCGCTCCGGATTAAAGTGGGGTAAGTTTGACGGAACCCTGTTCCCAAGTTTTTTTATATTCATATATATACATATATTCCCGTGCTCATTTTATTTTTACACCATTAGTACATATAAATATATTTGTGTCAGGTTTAAAGAAAAATATCTTATTGTCAGTCTTTTCCAGGCAATTTATTTCATTAATAGGAGTTAAATATTTTGTGTTCCATATTGTTTTTAAATTAATAAAAATTACTTTTCTGCGACGAGTATCCGCCTTGTTTTTGTTATGCAAAAACAAGAGCCCTCAGAGCGACGTTTGTATTCTAGTCGTGAATATCCAACAATTTTTGTTGACGTGCGCACCTTTGCTTGGTGATGAATTCGATACTCCTCGCTAACAACAGTTATAGCCAACTTATCATACATTTTGTATGCTAGCTTTTTAATTCTTGTTTGTATTACATGGCACTAGCCAACAATCTATTACTCAATAAAATTATGCTATTATTGTAACTACAGCAAAATGAGTAGGTAAACATTTCCGGAAGGGGTGCTGACGCGCGAAGTGGAGTAGGTCAAAACGTTTGACGGACAACCTTGACAAAAGGGGATCGTATTGCGCGGCCCGCGACGATCCATCAGGCATGCGGATGCATGAAGGGGAGGGAACGTGGCCGAAACATTGCCCGATCGTTTTACGATCAAGCTACAGCTTGTGGGGCAGTGAGGACTGTTGACTGACGAACGGTACGAACTTATTCAGGCACTACTAATATTTATTCTCGTTATGTTGGGGAGGTTAGGGGCTTACCAAGATCCCACGACCCAAAATGGACGAGCTGGCATCCTGGTGCCTGAACATCGGATGCCCATCCCTCGGCCTGAGTCCTTTCCCAGGACACACGCACGACGTAACAGAATTGGCGCCCAACGCTAGGATTTGTCATATTTGTTAAGGAATAGTGTCATTGGTCTCAACGAAAAGTAGGCATAAATTCCATCATTTAATGACCTAATTAATTTGACTATGTATAGAATATTGGACTTAAGTAGAATCAGTGCGCGCTTACTAACTTTTTTACTATTTAGCATAAATTAAAGTCCCCAACTTCTGCAACCGAAATCACGTGTAAATGGTTCAGAATAGAGGTATGACTTTGAGATGACTTTCGTTTATTATCCTTTTAAAATCGTAAGTCCTTTGTTTTGTCATTAGAAAAATCGGTTTGAAAAAAAAAATTCCTTAATTCAAAAATGTGGAAGATTTCCTTGTTATAATAGCAAACAACTAAGTGCCGATCGACTTTTTTTTGTAAATCATATAAATATAATTTGAGGGTGGCTCACGCTTCCAACGTATTAGGCCAAGTAGCCGGGTCGTTCGAGAAGGTTGAGTTCAAAGAAGATAGGAGCGCAGATATAATGGTAACGCATTTAGCGGTGCGGTGCGGGTATATCGTTTATTTGGCGATCCAGTACAGAGGGGGTGGGGGAACTGACCGGAAAACGTAAAATCGACGCTGCCCGCTTACTAGGCTAAGGAGCCAGGTCGTTTGAGGGGCTCGACTCTTTGCGGCTTTCCATGACTAATTTTGGGCGGGGGACGATTTTAGTTATTTTGGTTCACGCTGCCGGCGTACTAGGCCAAGTAGCCAGGTCGTTTGTGAGGCACGTGGCCAGGGAAATAGGAAAACTGTTGTGGAGTCCAAACGTAACGGTCAAACAGCAGCAGGTTGTGGAGTCCGCAAATATCGGTCAAACAGCCTGATTTTCCGACGACTGGCGGGAGGGGGTTTTCGGACATACACTGTCTTAGGTGGACCAGTTCACATATGGAGCAATTGTAAAAGCTCTCCAAGAGAAGGTGGGCCATCTCACATATGGAACCAAGTAAAAGCTCCCCTGGAAAAGATGGGCCAGTTCACATATGGAACCATAGTAATAGCTCCCCAGGAAAAGGTGGGCTAGCTCACATATGGAACCATCGTAAAAGCTCACCAGGAAAAAAGAGGGCCAGTCCACGTACAGAACCATAGTAAAAGCTCCCCAGGAAAAGGCGGGCCAGTTCACGTACGAAACCTAGTAAAAGTTCCCTAAGCAGTGGAAGACGGAGGCATGTTGGCCGGGTGTAACCATGTCAGGGCAACGACCTACATCTCCGGGTAGTTTTTTTTGGGGCTTAAATAACGACGGTTTTTTGACTGAGGAGAGACTTATTAATGGCGAAACAGCACCCCAGCTTACCTATCTTATTTTAACAGTTGTAGTCAGAAACTTTCACGGTAGATCGTGTAATATATTTAGCTGCATACCAAGCAGAACACAAAAAAAAAAAAAACAAAAAACAAGTATCAATCCAAGAGTAATCCAAATACGTAAATGAGGGGGGCAAAAAAGAAAGTGTTGTTTCAACCCGCAACCGGGAGAGTAACCCGATCGCGAACACAAGAAGAGGGTCGTGCACCACGAAGTGCGAGTGCGGGAGACACCCCCCGACTGTATGAGGCACTAGATCAAGAGAGTCTACAAAACCTCGAGAACCAGCCGAAATAGATAGGACACTTGTCCGAACAGATTGAAAGCACGATGGATGAAGCAGCCGGAGGAATAGATTTACCGCTAGGACCGCCTAGAGGACGCTCTAGCATGTTGCCACGGTACCATGCAAGTTCCGAAGACCGTTCGGAGATTGCCGATAAGCGGGAACGAGAACTAATGGATTTAGTGAAGCAGAGTAGAGATGCGGAATTGGAGATGATCGCTCAAGTAAACGCTTTGAAGAAAAAAGTGGCTGAGTTACAAGCCACCCAAACCTTTTCCGAACAACCAAGAATGGCCCCACCACCTGGACTACCCAGAATCCCCACAGATAGCATTTTAAGACATCAAGGTACCCCAACACCAGAACAAGTGTCGCAAGAATGTTTTAACAGCCAAATGCATCGGTTAAGGGAGCCTAGACGAACGGCCACTCCGCAGCAGATACCGGAGACCAGCCGAGCAGAGACCAGCCACAAACTGCACCCCGAGTTAGATCATAGTCTAATGTTTCAAGCACCAGCACAAAAGGGTGTCCGGCTAGATAAATGGAACTTGAAATTTGACGGAACAAGCCGCGGTATGACCGTTGAAAGTTTTGTATTCCGTGTGGAAAGGCTACAAGAATTATATGACATAAGCCGACAGCAAGTGTTCAGAGAATTTCATAGTCTGCTGATCGGCGCAGCTATAAAGTCACTGGCAGAGCTTAAAAAGGAGTGGCCCAGAGTGGATCGGTGGTTAAGAAACCATGGGAAACCGATGCGAGGTAGACCTGTAAATGAGATCCAACGCTCAGAGAGGCAAGGACGTATTCCCGATGGTGCCCTTGTGGAAGAATTCCAACGCAGACCGGAAGACAGCCGCGAGTCCAACAGAACAGCGCCTTGGTGCAAAAACTCTTTGCACGATATGATTTGCTATACGTGTGGATACGGAGTGGATTTCTACCGCCAACACCCCGGAAACAAGAATCCATGCACGTCTCGATTCAACGAGGTCACCTGCCGCTTTTGCTAATAGCCCAGCTAGCGCAGTCAGCAGAGTGTGGTGGGTCGAAGACACACGTTAATGGGCGCATAATGAGAACCATCTACGAACAAAGAAAAATGGGCGTACGGTCTTTCTTTTTGCGAAGTCACTCCATGCGTAACCGCATCGATCACTTCGAGTCTGTTGCGTACACCCTTTTCGGGAGATCGTAAGACTTTAAAGATTCAAAACCGGAATCTAAAAGCAGGGAAGGGGTACCATCACCCCGTTGACTCAGTTAGATTGCGACAAAGAAAATGCAAGCCGACAATAAACTAGTCTCTGATAACCCGGTCAGCGGCCGCAATAGATTGCAGAAAGTAAAGAAAATCAACACCAGTTCCGTGCACACTTCACCGAAGGGGGTATTGACTCCCCAAAATAGGGGAAAGTGAGAAATATGATTCCTAGGTGGGAACACTTGGCATAGAAGACCAATAGATCAGAAAAAGCTCTATGCCGGTATAAAAAGACCATGGCTCACCGATGAAAGGTCAGAGAGAGTCAGTACCCGGGTAAACACCCGTAGTCCGTCGGTACCCGGGGAAAGCATCCGTAGTCAATACCCAGAGTAGTCATCCGTACATCAAATACCCGGGCAATTATCCTTCTGTCCATCGAGGGGAAGACTCAGGGATAACTCCAGTCTCGAAGAAAAACGTCAAGGAGCAAGGACACTAGCATCCTTTAAAGGAAATAACAGGACTAACAAGGAACACACTTTGAAGGAAGACCATAGTTCCAGAAACTCTCAGGAATGGGCGGCCAAGGAGTCTAAGGCCTCCGACAGAAACAGCAAATGTGATAAACACCGTGGAGGTTGTCGACCACAAACAGAATACAATGAGTACAAACATACTCTGAAATTCATCGGTGCTATACTGATCTTCCTGGCTCTGTTAAGATCGTAAAAATGTACAAAGATACGTACAAGGAGGGACCAGGCAATTTATTTCATTAATAGGAGTTAAATATTTTGTGTTCCATATTGTTTTTAAATTAATAAAAATTACTTTTCAGCGACGAGTATCCGCCTTGTTTTGTTATGCAAAACAAGAGCCCTCCGAGCGACGTTTGTATCTAGTCGTGAATACCAACAATTTTGGTGACGTGGCGCACCTTTGCTTGGTGATGAATTCGATACTCCTCGCTAACAACAGTTATAGCCAACTTATCACAATTTGTATGCTAGCTTTTTAATTCTTGTTTGTATTACATGCACTAGCCAACATCTATTACCAATAAAATTATGCTAATATTGTACTACAACAAAATGAGTAGGTAAAACATTCCAGAAGGGGTGCTGACGCAAGAAGTGTAGTAGGTCAAAAACGATCAAGCTACAGCTTGTGGGGCAGTGAGGACTGTTGACTGACGAACGGTACGAACTTTTTCAGGCACTACTAATATTTATTCTCGTTATGTTGGGTGTGAGGGGCTTACCAAGATCCCACATTACGCCGGCATCCTGGTGCCTGAACATCGGATGCTCCTCCCTCGGCCTGAGTCCTTTCCCAGGACACAGGCACGAATACACCGACGTAACAAATATTGATGACGGCATTGGCGAACAACACAAAGTCTGATCCGAAATGAGCCACTAAGGAAAAAGATTGACCAGGTGATGATCCTTGTGTAACTACTTGCAATCTATTGGAATGAGTACTAGAAGCTAGCTGAGGCTGAACAGGCTGTGAGCGAGATGACGAAGGCCTTGAGCCAAAATGTAGCCATTTGATGTGCTTACTTCCACAACTGCGACAGTCGTAGGTGATGTCCACCTTTAAGGCCGTTTGGCATAAAGCCAACCTTTTTGCTTCCTGTGAGCGATCTTGGGGCGAACGTCTTTGAATTGTGGGAAATCAAAATAATGTGGTCTACCAGCGACAAATGAACTTCTAGAGTTGTTGATGGCTTTCCCAGGTTTTACAACCTGTGGCACGATTCGAAGTGCAGCAATGGTAAGTACGATGTTTTCAAATTTCTGGCATCTTGTCTCCAGAAATTTAACAATTTCACTACAGACGGGTATCCTTCAGGGAAGTAGCATCCTCCCATAATAGCTGGTTTCACGGTCGACCTTTTGGAGAAAATAATAAACGAGAATACACTCGGATATTCCACAGGGGTGCCCATGCTGTGAAGTGCCTGTAAACGCAGTTCACGCAGCTTTCCAGAAGATGAACCTCTACCTTTGGTAGGTTCATGATCGCAGAAATGTGAGCCTCGAAAATAAGACGATCTTCGTTGTAGCGTTTATCCAACAACTCCAGGGCAACAGAGTAATGTATGCTGTACAGTGACCTCTAAAGCACCAACGGCATCCAAAGCGGGACCTCTTTGGCAAGACTTGAGGTGTTGAAGCTTCTCCAATATTGGGTTTTTATTGATGACAGTAGAAAACAACGACATAAAATCTGTGTACTCGTTATAATTTCCACTAAAGGTTGGTAGCATCAGGTCAGAAATAAAGAACCAGAAGGTCACTCAGTTCCAGGATCGTGACGCATAGTTGAACAAGAAATCTCTGGCACTTGCGTCTACTGAGTTCCGTTGTACAACATACCGCATTTCAAAAACCATGTCTTTGAACTGGTCACGCAACTCACTTCCCATTTGAATCGAGGTCCAGTTCCTCCAGGGAATCATGAGTCAAGGTGAACGAAGCCTCTGTTCATCATTAAGGGAAGTAGCCGATTCGATGGTTAAAACTGCAGCAATTTTTTTAGCATCGTCAAATATGGAATGTGCCTTGCGATTTCAAAATGTTATTCCGTCAGCTGGCAGACTGACTGTGTCGGTATTTGGCATTTTTATACCCGTTACTCGTAGAGTAAAAGGGTATACTAGATTCGTTGAAAAGTAAGTAACAGGCAGAGGGAAGCGCTTCCGACAATATAAAGTATATATATTCTTGATCAGGATCAATAGCCGAGTCGATCTGGCCATGTCCGTCTGTCCGTCCGTCTGTCCGTCCGTATGAACGTCGAGATCTCAGGAACTACAAAAGCTAGAAAGTTGAGATTAAGCATACAGACTCCAAAGACATAGACGCAGCGCAAGTTTGTCGATTCATGTTGCCACGCCCACAAACCGCCCACAAACCGCCCAAAACTGCCACGTCCACACTTTTGAAAATTATTTTAATATTTTCTCATTTTTGTATTAGTGTTGTAAATTTCTAACGATTTGCCAAAAAACTTTTTGCCACGCCCACTCTAACGCCCACAAACCGCCCAAAGCTGCCACGCCCACACTTTTGAAAAATGTTTTTTTATTTTTGTATTAGTTTTATAAATTTCTATCGATTTGCAAAACAACTTTTTGCCACGCCCACTCTAACGCCCACAAACCACCCAAAGCTGCCACTTTTGAAAAATGTTTTCATATTTTTTCATTTTTGTATTAGTTTTGTAAATTTCTATCGATTTGCCAAAAAAAATTTTGCCACGCCCACAAACCGCCAAAATCTGTCAGTGCTGAAGACTCTCCTTCGCATTTCCACTAGCTGAGTAACGGGTATCAGATAGTCGGGAAACTCGACTATAGCGTTCTCTCTTGTTTATATTTGCGATTACTTTTAATATTTTGACACAACAAAAAAATGTGAAAGTCAAAAAAATTCAGACTTTTTAACAGTTTACAAGCACTACAGAGTGAACAATGTAAAAAGCACACACAATGGTGAACAGTTTTACAAGCACTGTATTTGCACGAGGCAAACAAAATGGACACACAATAGCAATGATGTGTGTGTGTTTATGCCCAAAGTCAAAACGACACGAATTGGCGGTGGGCAAAGAAGAAACCGAAACCGGGGGCGAGCGAAAGGGGTTAGACTGCCGCTCCGCGTGAATGCTTATGTGCGTACGTAAAGAACCGAAAATGAAACAAGAGCAAAAGAGACGGGTGCAACTGCCGCTAAGCGAGTTTGCTTACGGTAAATAAGAAGTAGATGGGGGCGAAAAAAGTAAAGCCACTAATGTACACAACAAAATAATTTAACTGTTTTTGAGTTCACGATAAAAAAATTGTACCGATCACGTCGGTAAGTTCACTGACTTGGAGAATTTTAAAAACGATCAAATTAATATTTCAGTTATTATTTCCGTTTTGATTTCAGTTTACATTTTTCACTATATGTATATCTTGCCACACAGGGCTGTAACTTTGGAGGTGAAATAATTAAGTGTTTTCAGCGAGATTATTTTAAGCAATAATGGATACTTGTATTTTAACGATTTCAGCGACTGCATTTACATACTTTATAAAAACGTCGGCAGTGCCCGTACCGAACCGATTGAAAGTAAAAGTGTATCACAGCAGTACCGGTGTGATCAACACTTACTTTGTAACTGACATTGCTATGCAGAAGGCAAATGAGCGAGAAACACAGCACAAAGGGGAATGGAAAATCTATTGCTGCACAGACCAATGTACAAGATAAAATAAATAAAACAAATAAAATAAATAAAACAAATAAAATAAATCAAATTTATGATGATCTACTGCTGGCTGCGTGTTGCATAACTAAACAATATACATTTATATATGTATATATAACATGAATATACATCACATATATACATCGCTTGTAGATCTTAACTAATTTATTATCATATCCAAGACCTGGTATCCTGGGATTTGCGCAGGATTGGTGTTATGCTCCTCTCGACACTTTAACCTTGGACCGAAGTCCTTGGTTTAAGACGGTCGTCACCCGAGTATGAGACTGAAATCCTGACTGAGAATAGACCTCCCGAGAACGGCTTCCTGAGAATTGAACTTCCGAGAATGATTTCCCGAGAATTGTTTATAGGGGGGCTGAGATCTTTTTATACCGGCTTAGAGCTTTCTCTGGACTACTCCGTTCATCGGTCTATAGGCCGTGTTACCACCAATGGGTTATATTTCCATATTTCCCCAATTTAGGAGTCAATACCCTGTTGATGAAATGTGCCCGTTACTGAAGTAGAATTTCCATGTGAAGGATCGCGGCTGCTTGACTGGTCATCGGAAACACGTTTATTGTCAAAAATGCATTTTCTTTGTGCATTTCGTCCTGTCTCAACGAGATAGTTATTCCCATTTCGATTCTGGCAGGTTTTATATGTGAATCTGTAAAGTCTTATGATCTTACAAATAGGGTGTACGTAACAAAATATATAAAAAACTAGAGAGAACGCTATAGTCGAGTTCCCCGACTATCTGATACCCGTTACTCAGCTATTCGAAGTGCGAAGGAGAGTCTTCAGCATATACAGTTTTTGGCGGTTTTGTGGCGGTGGCAAAAAGTTTTTTGGCAAATCGATAGAAATTTACAAGACTAATACCAAAATGAAAAAATATCAAAACATTTTCAAAAGTGGGGCGTGGCAGCTTTGGGCGGTTTGTGGGCGTTAGAGAGGGCGTGGCAAAAAAGTTTGTTGGCAAATCGTTAGAAATTTACAAGAACTAATACAAAATGAAAAAATATCGCAACATTTTTCAAAAGTGTGGACGTGGCAGTTTTAGGCGGTTTGTGGGCGTTCGAGTGGGCGTGGCAACATGAATCGACAAACTTGCGCTGCGTCTATGTCCCTGGAGTCTGTATGCCTAGTCTCAACTTTCTAGCTTTTGTAGTTCCTGAGATCTCGACGTTCATACGGACAGACGGACAGACGGACGGACAGACGGACAGACGGACGGACAGACGGACATGGCCAGATCGACTCGGCTACTGATCCTGTAGGTATTGCATTACGTATTATTTTGTTAAATCCCTTAATGACCATCGTATCGTATGATTTCCCTTCAGAAATTAATTATTTTATCATGTAATGTTTAAGTGCAATGCTTTGCACGTCCCCTATTAATAATTTGTTTATGATATGTTTTCAAAAATAATGTTGGAAATGGGAATACAAATATCAAGTTTTATAACGCATATCAAATATTAAAAAAAAAATGTTTTCCCACGAAAAAAAAATGAAAAAAAATAAAGTCAATTTTTTTATATTCGAAAACGGTAAGCACACAAATTTTCGGCATTTCGTAATAACTTTACCGCAACCTTAATTTCTTCGATCGAGAAAATATACGCTGGTGGTGC
This sequence comes from Drosophila teissieri, assembly GCF_016746235.2. Taxonomy (NCBI): domain Eukaryota; kingdom Metazoa; phylum Arthropoda; class Insecta; order Diptera; family Drosophilidae; genus Drosophila; species Drosophila teissieri. Next base: position 77,393 of record NW_025224987.1, read on the forward strand.
TATTATTTTTCTGCATCTGTATACGAACAACAAACGATCGCACTCCCCTTTCAAAATGGTGGCCAGTCGACAATTTTCCGGATCTTTTCCGGGCACGCATTTACTAATCTCGATTCGCAAGAAATTATATTTTCCGTGGCTTAGCTTTAAACGAAGGCGTGCACCAAGTGATCCAAAGGGTCTACGACCGTGCGAGAGTGCAAACCAATGTGGATTTCAAAGCAGAGACGGATAATAGCCCATCCAACAGGCGATCAAAGGTCGCTGGCGTCGAGGTCGGCGTAACATGTAAAATGATTTTTCGGTCAAAGCTTTCGTCCATTTCGACCTACCAGTAGCCGCTGTGATAACCAGTGGGCGCCATGAATCGTCGTCAAGATGACATCTATCCTCGGTTGTGAGTAAGTATTCTTTACGGTGACATCGTTTATACCGGTGATAACCACGGGCTGGAGCAAAAATTGGCGGATACATTTGAGGGGTAATTCGATGACTTCGACTCCATCTGGAAGAAGACTCCGTCGGGCGTCGAGCTGCTTAAGGGCACCTTCTATCCGAGGTGGGGCAAAGCATCAAGATTTTGCAATTGAATTTGGACACCCAGGTATGTGCGGTGAATAACTAAGGATAATCTATATCGCATATACTTAATTCCACGGGCTGGAGCAAAAATTGGCGGATACATTTGAGGGGTAATTCGATGACTTCGACTCCATCTGGAAGAAGACTCTCGTCGGGCGACGAGCTGCTTAAGGGCACCTTCTATCCGGGTGGGGCAAAGCATCAAGATTTTGCAATTGAATTTGGACACCCAGGTATGTGCGGTGAATAACTAAGGATAATCTATATCGCATATACTTAATTGCGTTTGGGGCCACCCGATACACGCAAGGGCGTCCGTACGGGGGTGTGCCGTAATAAAAGCGCAAAAAATAAAAAAACAAGAGAATCGTTATGATACTCGTTACTCAGCTGGTGTAAGTGCGAACAAGATATTTCAGCACCGACAGTTTTTGAAAAAGCGCAAAAAATAAAAAACAAGAGAATCGTTATATACTCGTTACTCAGCTGGTGTAAGTGCGAACAAGATATTTCAGCACTGACAGTTTTTGAAGGTCGACAGAAATTTACAAGACTAACCAAAATGTGAAAAATATCAACACATTTTTTAAAAGAGTGGCGGTTGTGGCGTGGCAAAAAGATTTTTGCAAATCGATAGACTTAAACTAAAAAGTTTCTAAAAACAAAATGAAAAATATCAAGATAGACTCGGCATTGATCCTTATCCAGAATATAATATAATATTTTCGGAAACGCTTCCTTCTGCCTTTATATACTTTTAACGAATATAGTATACCCTTTACTGTTATTTTTCCGCTTCGTTTCTGTGAGAGACGATCGAGGAGAGTGGCGACCTGAGCTGGTCGCAAATGAAATACCAATGTTTTGCCGTCCCATGTCATCCGATAGGCTTACGTTATTCAAGGTACTCGACGAAATCGGAGCGGCCGCGTAGGAAAGACGCGTCCCCGGACGAAGACGCGAGGTACGAAGAGCCTCGCTGCGGAAGCGGAACCTAGCCGAGGAGCCCGTACAGTTTTTATATATAATTATTGTAACCCAGAAATTGAATGAATAAACTGCGTCTATATTAAGCCTAGTTAAGGTAAACTCTGCGCATTATCACTGGGACTCGGGTCGGGAATTCCTCTCTAGCACCACTGTCCTGAAAGAAAGAAATTTCCTGGACGACCCTGGCCAGCCCTGACTACCCGAGGCACGGCTGAACGTCACAAAATAATGGTATGACTACAATGAAGTCCACCTCTTTAAATTTGTTTCATAAACCGTAAGCAGCAAAACCGACACATAAAATTATCGCTCACCGTTGACTTCAGACAAATTCTACATCTACAAACACTAACTTTCGTTTGGCCGGCTGCAACTTTACTATTTTAACCAATATCTCAACCATATCTTCAAACAATATATGCAAAATCAAACCATTTTATGGTGTAAAAGAGTACTTGATCAGTTGAAAGAATAACAAGTAGAAGAATGCGTGGTCCATCTTCCGTATGAACGTTGTGTTCAGGAACCCTAAAAGCTAGAAAGTTGAGATTAGACAGGCTGGTTCCATCACGTCTACGCTGCGCAACTTTGTTTTAAGCATTTTCACGCCTACTTTAACGAAACTATACTTTTATTTTTTTGTGTCAATTTATTCACTGTGTCAACATTATATTAAAATACGTTTCTGACACTTCTACTTGCTGAGTAACGCAGATAGTCGAGGAAATCGACTATATCCTCGACTTGAAAAATGGAAAGGGCTCTAAATTCCTGACAATACGAACTATCCAGAGTTCAGGCCTTTTTCACTTCGGTGTCTATCGATACTCAAGTTGACAGATTGCATTGTACTGTTCAAGTTGACCTAAAAATTGTGATCATATCACAAAAATCGTTGATTTTTGCAAATGCCCCCTGCAAATATATAATGTGTTTAGTTTCTTGCTGGTTCTTAAATCTTAAAGAACTGGAGAGTCAAAATATTTCGTACGTACTCCCAAAATATACACATTTTTCGCTATTAAGCTTTATGAAATTACTATGGCGCTTATACTTTGACAGCATTCTGCTGTTCGCTTTGCAATTAACATAAATCCCGCAGTTCATACCAATTTTATTGGCTACCCAATTTTGCATAAACACAAGGTGCGCCTAGTTCAGTTGTACTTCAGTAGCCAGTAACAGACTAATCGTTTATTTGTTTAGTGATTGTGATGTGATCGATAAACTGAATTTTTACGAAATTTAAAGTAATTTGAGTGAAAAATTAAATGAAATTGTCGTAACTTTTAAGTCCTGGAGATCTGGAGATTTCTATTTGAATTTTTCATTTGAATTTAACTGTTGTGGGAAAGAATTTCGGCTGTCTCTGGAAACAGCAGCGTGCGGACGGTCATCAGAAAAACATCGGGCTCGATCGCCTCCTAAGACTGTTGGCTCATAATATGAAAATAAAATCAGCCATGCACGAACATACGTTGCACTATGGAAAAAATACACACTTTTTCTGGCCAAATCCCATTTTCTGAAAATCGAATATTACAAAAATATTAAATGCCGCATTCATAATCCACCAATCTTTAGTGCTGCATACTAGAAATTTAAATAGATGGCCACAACAAAGGAATCAGCTGCTAAATAAAGCTGCTGCGCGCTTACTACCTGCTACGTTAAGTTTTTTCTCCTTTACAATATAAAATGTAGCAACGTGTTAAATATATAAATTGACCTTTCATGGGACACGACCCTGAGGTAAAAAAAACTTTTTTTACAAAAATGAAAGCTGTAACCTAAAAAAATTGTTAAGGATTTTTTAAGTCATATCGCAACACATCGTTGTGCCACAATTTTAGTTTGAATCAAAAGACAAATATTTTTTACTCGGGATGGTTTTTTGTCACAAAATTCGTGTAATTCGTTGTCAAAAAGGGTCTAAAATATTATGATTTTAAAACCGTAGTATATATAAACAAATTTGTATGCTCTTTAAAATGAATCTTAGATGATGAAATTCCCTTCAGTTTTATACCCGTTTATCGTAGAGTAAAAGGTATACTAGATTCGTTGAAAAGTATTAACAGGCAGAAGGAAGCGTTTCCGACCATATAAAGTATATATATTCTTGATCAGGATCAATGGCCGAGTCGATCTGCCATGTCCGTCTGTCCGTCCGTCTGTCTGTCCGTATGAACATCGAGATCTCAGGAACTACAAAAGGTAGAAAGTTGAGACTAAGCATACAGACTCCAAGACATAGACGCAGCGCAAGTTTGTCGATTCATGTTGCCACGCCCACAAACCGCCCAAAATTCCACGCCCATACTTTTAAAAAATGTTTTGATATCTTTTTGTTTTTGTATTAGTCTTCTAAATTTCTATCGATTTGCCAAAAAACTTTTTGAACGCCCACTCTAACGCCCACAAACGCCAAAATCTGTCAGTGCTGAAGACACTCCTTCGCACTTCCCCTACTGAGTAACGGTATCAGATAGTCGGGGAACTCGACTATAGTGTTCTCTCTTGTTTTTTATTATCACTTACACAATTTTGAAAAACATGGTTTCGAGAAAATGTCGTTTAAAATTTACGGTCAGGAAAAATACTCGCTCGGCGCACTACCATTTCGAGAATTAGCTTTTAAAACATTTACACGAGGTTGCTATATACAGCTGCGAAAAATAAAATAGCAGCACTTGCCCAGTAAAACTTTGAATAAGTCTCCTACCTACAATTTAGTGTTTAAAATGAGCTGAAATACCTTTTTAGAAAGGTTAAACAATTCACTTTTTAGGAAATAAAAATAATTACAATTGTTTATTTATTCTTATCTTAAATAAGAAACTTTGTTAAGAACGACAAAATTAGGCGAAAAATAATATAGCAGCACTTTATGAAAAATGCTTAAATTTTCAATTTTAAACTTGATAGTAAAAAATTCACTAATATCAAATGCTAAAACTACACCCATTCCACTTATTTAATATTTGGTAGTGTATCCCTTACTACCAAAAACAGGAGCGCAACGTTTTGCATGGAATCAACTAGGTCCTGGCACCGTTTCAGGGATATTTTGCTCCAGGACTCCTTAATTATACCAAAAGTTATTCGATGTTAGTTGGCATTGAAGCTAAAAGTGCTTTTCTCATATCTGTCCAAGATATTTTGATGGGATTACGGCCTGGGACTGTGCAGGCCTATCCAAAACAGGAACAGTTTTATTTTGGGACGAATCCTTGGCTTTCCTGCTGGTCTACTTGGGATCATAGTCTTGTTAATTGTATTCGGCAAAGGGTAGCATAATCGTCACAAAAATATCCACAAACACATGTTGATCCATGATGGTTTTTAACCATGGTATATTATGGTATAGCCCAACTACATAGTACGAGAAACAAGCCCATACCAATATACAGGATCCTTCGTGTTTAATTGCTTCTACTGTGTAATTTGGCTTATATTCGGTGTTCTAGGGCGCCTTACATACGATCAAGATCCATTGCCCCAAAAAAAAACCACCTTGCTCTCATCTGACCATAAGAAGTGCCTCCATTTTTCGCAAGATCAATTTTAATGTTCCTTGACGAACTTAATGCGCTTGGGTATGTGTCTCCCATTTAAAAGAGGGACTTTCCTTGGACTACAGCCTTTTAATCCATGTTCCCTTAGACACGTGTGAACAGTTTGCACTGTTGCGGATATGTTGAAATCCTTTTTCAGTTCGGTAGCAGCTTTAAATGGATCCTTCGTGCTCTCGGGCACTAGCCTTTTAAAGAGATGGGTGCCCAATGATTGTTTTCTCCCACGTTTTTCGGGATTCTCGATCTATCATTTTGTTTTAGCATTGAAGGATTAGACCAATATTTCAGAGTGATTTTCCTTCAGAAATTGTTTTTTTTATCATGTCACGTTTATCTGAAGTGCAATGCTTTCCTCGTCCCATTTTAATCATTTTTTTTAAGGTATGTTTCAAAAATAATGTTGGAAATAGGAATACAAATGTCAAGTTTTATAACCAAAACAAACCGCCGACATGTATTGAATATTTGAAAAAATCGATAGTGCTGCTATTTTGTTTTCGCCTCATTTTAGACCTTGCCGCCCAAAAAAAATGATAACAAATAAACGTATGGACAATTCAATTTTTTTTTTTCATTTTTGGATAGAAAAACAAGAGAGAACGCTATAGTCGAGTTCCCCGACTATCTGATACCCGTTACTCAGATGGTGAAAGTGCGCAGGAGAGTCTTCAACACTGACAGTTTTTGCGGTTTGTGGGCGTGGCAAGAAGTTTTTTGGCAAACGATAGAAATTAAGGAGACTAACAAAACTAAAAAAATAACCAAACATTTTTCAAAAGGCGTGGCAGTTTTAGGCGGTTTGTGGTCGTTAGAGTGGGCGTGGCAACATGCGCTGCTTCTATGTCTCTGGAGTGTGCGTGCTGAATCTCAACTTTCTAGCTTTTATAGTTCCTGAGATCTCGACGTTCATACGGACAGACAGACGGACATAGCCAGATCGACTCGGCTATTGATCCTGATCAAGAATATATATACTTTATATGGTCGGAAACGCTTCCTTCTGCTGTTACATACTTTTCAACGAATCTAGAATACCCTTTTACTCTACGAGTAACGGGTATAAATATCTAGCTTAATACGAAAAATCAGAATTTTGTACTATGCGGTACGATAGTTAATTTATTTGATCGAGAATAAAATTAGTTATGGTGCTGCTATTATTTTTTCGCAACTGTATATACATATATATTTTTAAGTGCCTAAAGGTAGTTCCCCTAAGGTGATACTCTTAAGTCGAGATAGATTCAATCGACAACACATTAAAACACTGTTTTATATACACATCCTTGCTGAATTATTATTTCTAAAGTTAGGGCTTGTCATAAAACGCTCATTGCCGATATATACTCTTTTGACATTCTAAAACATTAATTTTTATTTGTGTTTTTCAGATCATGTCTGGAAGAGGAAACTTGTTGAGTTTATTTAATAAAAATGCTCGCAATATGGAAATATCAAATTCAAGTGAAGAATTTGAAATCGATAGTGGCTTGGACTTTGAAATTCTGAACCAAGTGGGGAATGTTTTCTATCAGGCCATAATATTGAAAACTGATCTTATAACCACTCTTCAACATGTAAACATTTCGGTCGGTCGGGGCCGTGCTAAGCTTATACACACTTTAAAAAAAGATGGCATACATCAAAACAATTGATAACAACTGAATTGTTAAACTCAAAGGAAAACATTATCGATAAGTCAAAGGAGTCCGAAAATGGAAGCAATTGCTTCAAAAAATGGATTATTTTTTCCAGATTTAGTTCACGGATCAAAAGGTACATTCCAAAAAAGAACATAAGAAGAGCATAAAACATTTTACATTAAAATAATAACTTTTCATTGATATTTCTTGGTTTAAAATATAAATATCGAAATATTATATTTTCTAAATTAAAAAACATTGACAAGTAAAACAAGAAGAGAACGCTATAGTCGAGTTCCCCGACTATCTGATACCCGTTTACTCAGCTATTCGAAGTGCAAAGGAGAGTCTTCAGCATATACAGTTTTTGGCGGTTTTGTGGGCGTTAGAGTGGGCGTGGCAAAAAGTTTTTGGCAAATCGATAGAAATTTACAAGACTAATACAAAAATGAAAAAATATCAAAACATTTTTCAAAAGTGTGGGGCGTGGCAGTTTGGGCGGTTTGTGGGCGTTAGAGAGGGCGTGGCAAAAAGTTTTTTGGCAAATCGTTAGAAATTTACAAGACTAATACAAAAATGAAAAAATATCGAAACATTTTTCAAAAGTGTGGACGTGGCAGTTTTTAGGCGGTTTGTGGGCGATAGAGTGGGCGTGGCAACATGAATCGACAAACTTGCGCTGCGTCTATGTCCCTGGAGTCTGTATGCTTAATCTAAACTTTCTAACTTTTGTAGTTCCTGAGATCTCGACGTTCATACGGGACAGACGGACTGACGGACGGACAGACGGACATGGCCAGATCGGACTCGGCTACTGATCCTGATCAAGAATATAATATACTTTATATGGTCGGAAACACTTCCTTCTGCCTGTTACATACTTTTCAACGAATCTAGTATACCCTTTTACTCTACGAGTAACGGGTATAAAAAGAAGAGACCGCGTTCCTTGGATACCCGCTAGACTCTTGGTGATAGCTCTCTACGCATCCCTGACTGCGTTTCCATTTATGGTAATTTGTGTAATAAGGCATAACGATTGACAAAAACATTTACAAGTAAAACAAGAGAGAACGCTATAGTCGAGTTCCCCGATTATCTCATACCCGTTTCTCAGCTAGTGGAAGTGCGAAGGAGAGACTTCAATACTGACAGTTTTTGGCGGTTTTTGGGCGTGGCAAAAATTGTTTTGTGCAAATCGAGAGAAAATTACCAGACTAGCAACCAAATGAAGAAATATCAACATATTTTTTAAAAGTGTGGGCGTGGCAGTTTTGAGCGATTTGTGGGCGTTAGGGTGCGTCTATGTCCCTGGAGTCTGCAAGCTGAATCTCTTTCTGGCTTATATAGTTCCTGAGATCTCGACGTTTCATACGGACGGACGGACGGACGGACAGACGGAAATGGCCAGATCGAAAATGCTTTTTTCAACATACTTTTACTCTACAAGGGGGGCTTAAATTCGCTTATTTATCCGTACATTATGTTTATACATAAAAATAATGAATTAAATCTATTTTTCAGGTTCATCTGTTAATATTTATTGTAATTACTTAAAACTAACAGCGGATGTATCCAAGGGAGTTTTTAATTACGAAGTCCGTTTTTTTCCTCCATTGATTCGGTTCATTTAAGAATTAAATATTTAAACGAACATAAGGATAAGCTCGGAGGAACCAAACATTTGACGGCACAACTCTATATTTACCTATTTTATTGCCAAATAAGATGACCGTATTTGTTTCAAAAGCCGAAGATGCGAGTTACAGATTCGCATTTTATTCAAAAAAAAGAGGATATGAGGAACTGCACGAAATTATATAATATTTTATTCGATAGAGTTATGAAAACATTAAATTATGTTAAATTTGATCGCAAGCACTTTGATCCTTCGCGACCAAAAAATAGTACCACTGGCAAAGTTAGAAGTTTGGCCTGGATATGTTACAGCCGTTGACGAATATAAAGGTGGTTTAATGCTATGCTGCGACGTATCGCATCGTATACTTTGTCGAAAAACTGTTCTGGAAATGTTGGTCGATCTTTATCAGCAAAATGTAGAGCACTACCAAGAATCCGCTAGAAAAATGTTGGTTGGAAATATTGTGTTAACTAGGTATAACAATCGTACGTATAAATAAATGAGATTTGTTTTGACCAAAATCCAAAAAAGTCAGTTTCAAATTAAAACTGTCTGCACAAGTTACGTTGAATATTATAAACAATATCACAACATAAACATAAAAGACGTCAATCAACCATTGCTTCATAGTATAAAAAAAATCAAGAATAACTCCAGCCGAAAAAGAAAATGTTCAGTTTTGTTTAATTCCAGAATTATGTTATCTTACTGGGCTGCGGGACGAAGTACGGTCAGATAACAAGCTTATGCGCGAGATTGCTACATTTACAAGAGTTTCGCCAAATCAACGACAAACGGCGTTAAATAAGTTTTACGAAAATGTTTCAAGGACACCCGCCGCACAAGATGTTTAAATAGCTGGGGACTCTCATTAACGAATAATTCCAACAAGATAGCTGGACGTCAATGGACATAGAGCAGATATGTTTTTCAAAACGACAGTGTCGGCCGGAAAAACTGCAGAGTTCTCAAAATTATGCTGTGAGCAATGAAATGTTGGAAGTAGTTCATCTGAGTAAATGGATTATTATACATTTAAGAAATGATATGCGAGCTGCAAATAACTTGCTCGACAACATGAAGCAAAGTTGTAAATCACTTGGTATGAAAATTTCTAACCCAACAATGATTTTCTTTGGATCATGACCGGATAGATGCTTACATTCAAGCACTGCGGCGAAATATAACAACGAATTCGCAAATAGTCGTATGTATTTGTCATAACACTAGAGATGATCGTTATTCTGCAATAAAAAAAATATGTTGCTCGGAAATTCCCATACCATCACAGGTAAATTGTTTTAATACTTATTACTTAGAATTTAGTATGCACTAAAAGTTGTGTCTAACATAAATAAGATATAACTGCAAATGTGATAGTTTTATACACACATATATGTAAATGTATTGTGAAATGTCCATGTTTTACAATAGGTTTAACCTTTAAAAGTTGAATTTAAAAAAACTTAACAACTTTTACAAAACTTTTTTAAACTGAAAAGTTTTTAATATTTTGTCATTTTTTTATATGTATTTTTAAATTTTTTCTCGATTTGCAAAAAAAATTTATTTCACGCCCACAAGTAGGACAAAACTAGCACGCCAACATTTTTTTTTTTTTTTTAAACTGTGGCACATAGTTGAAAAGTGGACCTTCTAGTCACCTGGTGGCATCGACGTGGCATACCATCATCCTATTATTGGTCAATGCTCTGCGGTGATGGATTTGCTCAGTTGCGACAAAGGATGAGATAAATTTGAGGAAATGAGGAAAGTAGCTGGGGCAGACCCACGAGAAATACACTTCCATCCTCGCACCAGCCGTTCAGATTTATCCGCTAGTTTCGTTATTGGCGAATAACGAAACGTTTCAAGCTCAGCCCACCCCAAATCGGCTACCAAAACCCGTCAGGTTGCTGGAGTCGCACCAGCGCGGAAAAGCCGAAAGGTTTTCCCTTTCAAATGAGCCTACCTGTTAGTGCTGTAACTCTGGAAGAAGTGAAAGAACTTATAGCAATCTTTCACCCAGAAAGGCCTGGTGCAGATCTTTTAGACAACAAAATCATTGCTCCCAGATCAATCATTAAAGTTTCTGGTACAACAGCATTCTTGATCTTCGGTACTTTCCGAAAGCCTGCAAGTTGCTTACCCCTGAGCTACTAAATAGAGTATTCAAATTTGCTCTAGTGGCTATGGAAAAGAAAGAGTATGACGTAGCCGCCTTTCTTGACATACAACATGCATTAGACAAGTATGGCACTCTGGGCTCCTGCACAAAGCAAAGAGGTTATTTCCTCCGCAGCTGTATTTGGTTATTAACAGTTATTATAACGTCTCTGCTAATGGATTCACATCGGCAACGAAAACAACTGCAGCTGGAGTTCCCCAAGGAATCGTCCTATGCCCTACCCTATAGTCGGGATTTGATTTGGACATGCCTACTCACACACCAGTGACAGAAGTGGACGATACTGCTGTGCTAACGAAAAGCAAGTATTTTTACTGCCTCGTATGATCTACAGGAATACTTGGATGCATTTCAGCAATGGGATGAGAACTAGAACGTGCGAGTTAACGTTGAGATGTCAATGTGAGGTGAGATGCCAATGTGACTTCACAAACCGAACAGGTAGTTGTCCTCAATAGGAAGCGTACCTTCAGAGGCACATTACAAATATTCAACAACCGTTTAGAACCAAAGGTAGCTAGAATGTCTTGGCTCATTGCACCACGCAACAACTATCGCTTGACTGCTAATGAATATTGACCCCCAGCCTGTCTACGGTCTGCCCGTATACGGCGTTGCTGCAAAGAGACCCCTAAATAAGATCCGGGTTCTACAGGCGGAAGACTCTAAGAAGGATTTCTGGGGCTTCTTGGTACATGAGAACCGGGACATCAAACGCGATCTTAAGGTACCCAAGCTTGGAGTCAAGCTCAAAACATCGCTGAAAAATACATGGAACGGCTTAATGCACACCCAAAAGCCTGGCCAGAAAGCTAGGACCGCAGCTGCAGCAATGCTGACAATGCTAGAGTCAGAAGAGACTTAAACGACACCACCCTCTTGATATCGCGATCGGGTTTGGACATAGAAAGACTTACTATATATTTATAATAATTCTCCCCAGTTCTACTAGGAATTAAGTTGCCACATTGGTACAGTGCGTTAATCAATAAAACTTGTTTATATTGTTAATATACAAAAAAAAGTAATCGATAATGCGATGAGGGCACCTGTAAATAGTTTTGTTTCCAATGATTCCGTAGTTACGCGTCTATTATTAATGAAAAACATGGAGTATTTGGCCCATATATCGCTTAGCTCTGACTTATCGCTATCAATTAAATCTATGTTTATATTTCGCATATAAGGTGGATTATTAAATGTATCATAAATTACCGATAATATTATTAACTGTTTGCTACGCCCTTCGTACTTATATTACGATTTGTACATTGCCACATTTGAAACACATGATTATTCTCTTATCAACGTTAATTGCTGTTACTATGGCCTGGTCGAGTCTCGTTTCTGTCTTCTGCTTTTTTGTGGCTTGTGTTCTCCGCAATTATAGCATATAATCGGAGTGTGCATTTAAAACCTTTTTATCAGGACCCTGCTCCGTTCAAATTGAGTGCATGTACCAGGACCAATGTCATCGGATGTTATCGGTCAATAGAGTTGTAACCAATCAGCTGGAGTAGGAGGAGAGACATTTATTGGGGTTTTGGCCATGTTCAGCAACAGTGCAGCCGGTGTCCGCATTGCCTACCTTGAATAGTGCCCAGCCCATTCCATGCAATCAAGTTCAAGCTAGCCACTGTGGAGCAATACCAGACCGTGATTTTCTGAGCTTCATCACCAAGGTTGCACCTACTTGTGCATGCTCACATAGAATAAAGTTTGCGTCAGTAGCTTTGGGGTTAAACCGGCGTGGACTGTCTTACTTTAATAGGTTCGTAAAAAACGATACTAGAAAAGTTAACGAGCAGCAGCGCAGCGAGCAATAATAATCTTGTCGACGAAGGTGGCCTGTTCACTCTGGAGTTTGATTTTTTGAACTGCCTTCCATTCCTCAGCTTACTGTTCTCTGCCTATCATTGTCCAAAGCTCGGCAGGGATTTCGATCCTTCCACACCGCTATTTCCTTCAAAGATCTTTTCTCTCCTTATTATTCTGTTGAATTCATTTATTTCAATTAGCAATACACATTGAATTACATTTTTTTTTACCTTAATATAACTGTAATCTATTTATTGATCTTATTAATTAGTGCACACAGCACAGTATGAATGCTCAATAATCATCTTAAGTCATCCGTTATTAATAACAACCTGGCCAGATGAGGTTGATTCTTTATAATTTTTGGTTATTTTGGTTTGTTTGAATTGAAAATAAATATTAAATTAATGTTTTAACGTCATGCATCTAGGAATTGTATTAATGCCCCCAGTGGATTACCAATAGGCAAGATCAGATTATGGTTAAAATCTAAAAATGAGAGGATAGGCCACATTTGACCTCAGGAAGCTATCGAAGCCCGTTGAGGTGGACGAATGAAAAAGATATTATTTCTATCCAAAATTGAAAAAAAAAAATTTGAATTGTCCATACCTTATTTTTTGTTTTGGTGAAAAGCACATGGTTATAAAACTTGACATTTGTATTCCTATTTCCAACATTATTTTTGAAACATACCTTAAAAAAAGCGATTAAAATGGACGAGGAAGCACTGCATTCAGATAAACGTGACATGATAAAAAAACAATTTCTGAAGGAAAATACTCTGAAATATTGGTCTAATCCTTCAATGCTAAAACAAAATGATAGATCGAGAATCCCGAAAAACGTGGAGAAAACAATCATTAGGGCACCCATCTCTTTAAAAGGCTAGTGCCCGAGAGCACGAAGGATCCATTTAAAGCTGCTACCGAACTGGAAAAAGGATTTCAACATATCCGCAACAGTGCAAACTGTTCACACGTGTCTAAGGGAACATGGATTAAAAGGCTGTAGTCCAAGGAAAGTCCTCTTTTAAATGGGAAGACACATACCCAAGCGCATTAAGTTCGTCAAGGAACATTTAAATTGGGGCTTGCGAAAAATGGAGGAACTTCTTATGGTTACATGAGAGCAAGGTGGTTTTTTTTTGGTGGCAATAGATCTTGATCGTATGTAAGGCGCCCTAGAAACACCGAATATAAGCCAAATTACACAGAAGAAGCAATTAAACACGAAGGATCCTGTATAATGGTATGGGTTTGATTTTCGTACTATGTAGTTGGGGCTATACCATAATCTACCATGGTTAAAAACATCATGGATCAACATGTGTTTGTGGATATTTTGGTGACGACAATGCTACCCTTTGCCGAATACAATTAACAAGACTATGATCCCAAGTAGACCAGCAGGAATGCCAAAGATTCGTCCCAAAATAAATCTGTTCCTGTTTTGGATTGGCCTGCACAGTCCCCAGGCCGTAATCCCATCAAAAATTCTTGGACAGATATAAGAAAAGCAGTTATAACTTCAAAGCCAACTAACATCGAATAACTTTTTGTATAAAACGGTGCCAGGACCTAGTTCATTCCATGCTAAAACGTTGCGCTCCTGTTTTTGGTAATAAATATTCCAAATATTAAATTAGTGCGATGGGTGTAGTTTTAGCACGCAAACATTTGATAGTTTAACATTGAAAATTTAAGCATTTTTCATGAAGTGCTGCTATTTGCTATTTTATTTTTCGCCTAATTTTGTCGTTCTTAACAAAGTGTCTTATTTAAGATAAGAATAAATAAAACAATTGTAATTATTTTTTATTTCCTAAAAAGTGAATTGTTTAACCTTTCTAAAAAGGTATTTCAGCTCCTTTTAAACACTAAATTGTAGGTAGGAGACTTATTCAAAGCTTTACTGGGCAAGTGCTGCAAGTTTTACTGGGCAAGGTTATTTTTCGCAGCTGTGCATATGTAAAGCGTGAAAAATTTAAAGTACTGTAAAAGTAATAATAAAAGAAGAGAGAACTCTATAATTGAGTTCACCGACTTAGGGGAAATTTCAACACTGACCGTTTTTGGTGTAGAAAGAAATTTACAAGACTAACAAAGATGTGAAGAAATATAAAAACTTTTTTCAAAGGTATGGGAGTGGCAGTTTGGGGCGGTTTGTGGGCGTGGCAAAAAGTATTTTTGGCAAATCAATAGAAATTTATTAGACTAATAAAAAACAAGAGAGAACGCTATAGTCGAGTTCCCCGACTATCTGATACCCGTTACTCAGCTAGTGAAAGTGCGAACGAGACTTCAGCACTGACAGTTTTTGGCGGTTTGTGGGCGCTAGAGTGGGCGTGGCAAAAAGTTTTTTGGCAAATCGATAGAAATTTACAAGACTAATACAAAAATGAAAAAATATCAAAACATTTTTCAAAAGTGTGGGCGTAGCAGCTTTGGGCGGTTTGTGGGCGTTAGAGTGGGCGTGGCAAAAAGTTTTTTTGGCAAATCGTTAGAAATTTGTAAGACTAATACAAAAATGAAAAAATATCAAAACATTTTTCAAAAGAGTGGGCGTGGCAGTTTTGCGCGGTTTGTGGGCGTTACAGTGGGCGTGGCAACATGAATCGACAAACTTGCGCTGCGTCTATGTCTCAGGAGTCAGTATGCTTAATCTCAACTTTCTACCTTTTGTAGTTCCTGAGATCTCGACGTTCATACGGACAGACAGACGGACGGACAGACGGACATGGCCAGATCGACTCGGCTATTGATCCTGATCAAGGATATATATACTTTATATGGTCGGAAACGCTTCCTTCTGCCTGTTACATACTTTTCAACGAATCTAGTACACCCTTTTACTCTACGAGTAACGGGTATAAATATCAAAACCTTTTTCAAAAGAATGAGCGTGGCAGTTTTGGGCGGTTTGTGGGCGTTAGAGGGGGCGTGGCAACTTGCGCTGCGTCTATATCACTGGATTCTGAATGCTGAATCTAGTTCTAGTTTTTACAGTTCCTGAGATCTTCACGTTCATACGGACGGGTATAAAAATCGATATAAATTAAAAATAAATCACAATTGAATGTAGAACTTTTTGTACGTTTTTAGGGACATTTTTCTGTAATTTAAAAGGTATTTACATGTATTTTACACAGGAATTCTGGAGGAAAGCGTAAGGAACACGCGAGGAATTCGCTGGATAAAATTTGGGGTTTCCTCTAGAATTTGTCGGTAATAACCTTGTCTTTTTTTTCGATATTTCCCAGAAATACACGTTTTCCAATGTGTCCAGAATTTTCATTTATGCACCCAAATTAACATAATATTTTGAAATCATCAAATTTTATTTTTAGTGATGTACTATGCCGTTCCTATATTAAATTAAATTAGTACAGTAAAATGCTAAAGTATTTAAACACCAGTGGACATTTTTTTTAAAGCTCCTAAATTTATTTTCAGGTTATAAATGCTACAACTTTACTAAATGATTCAAAAATTCGTTCCGTTGTTCAAAAAATTGTGCTACAGATGAACTGTAAAATTGGAGGCTCATTATGGACGGTAAAAATTCCATTTAAAAATGTAATGGTTTGCGGAATAGACTCATATCATGACCCATCTAATCGGGCAAGTCAGTTGCTGGTAAGTGTATTTGATCTTTTTATATATATACATATAGTATAATGTTTAACGTAACACTGAGCCGAATTAATGGCCCGCTGACTAAAGACAACGCTAAGAATATGAAATAAAAAGATCGAAGAAAAGTATTTTCCAAGACTTTATTCATTAACTCTCAGCTCAAGACTAATTCAGGTGATAAAAATATTTCTTATGAGGACCTTAGTTTACATTTATTTGGGATGGGAGCAAGCTCTCCCGCTTGTGGTAGTATGTGTTTGTATACAGTAACAAATGAGTGTATGTAGGGAGAGCGGCATCGCTTACTCCGGGTGCGAGTGTTTATATCGTGGGATCTGCATATTCAGCATATTCTCATGTACTGGCTATGTGAATATGTCACTATATTAAATTTGGAATTCGTGGGATCTGATATTCAGCATATTCTTAAATGCTGGCTATGTGAATATGTCACTTCCCTCCCTTTAAAAGGGTTGCCTATGCTTGGGCTGCAATTTCAGGGTACAATGCGGGCAACTGTATTTGTGGCGGTTCTATTTCTTGTTGTGGTTCTTGATTATTTTTTGCTTGTTTTCTGAATTTTGTATATAAAACAGTTAGTGGATTTAGTGTAAAAATTTTTGATAGGACAAGAAAAATTATAAGAACAATAACTAAAATTATTATAGTTGCATAAAATGTGGTATTATTTTCTGAAATTAATTTTAAAATGTCATTATGTTCTACTATCTTAATTTTGGTCACATTAATTGGTAAATACAATGGAGTTAAATCAAATTCTGGACTTAACGAATTTTCGCTAAAATAACATTTCCAATCTTAACTTTACATTGTTTTATTATTATAATTTTGTTTCCATTTATTTTAATATCGCCATTTAGTTCTTGACAATTTTGTGCGATTTTAGTTTCCGTTTGATTCCATGTACATACACTGACGAGCAAAACTGTAACACGAGTTGTATATTCTAACTTCAACGGTCAGTATCTTCTCTCCTATTTTATGTACGATAATATTCTTAGTCTTGTTTTGTTGCTACTATATTTGACTATCGCTTGTGAAAATATGAAGCGATTTGATAATCTGGAATAAATATGCCGAAGCAAAATGTAAAAGAAGTCAAATGTTACAGTTTTGCACTGGGGTGATATATTAAACGAAAATTTTTTTTTTAATTATTTTAATAATGAGTCCACAGCCCTTTTTATTTTTTTAGCTCCGTTATGCGATTTGGCATACTTTGGGTATACCGTAGCACCATTTCAGGACGAATAGCGTACCAGAGGTCCTTTGTTCTTTCCCACAGCTCCATCATTCTACTTGGAGGGCCTGCATATTTTGCCAGTTGGGATTTTACATGGCTCCACAAATTTTCTATGGGATACATATCAGGAGATTGCGGTGGCCACTTCAGCGATTGAAAATTTTGCTTTTCCATCCAATTGTTGACCAAAATCGATGTGTGTTTGGGATCCTTGTCTTGCTGAAATATGCATTTTTTAGCAGCAATACCATATTTTGAATTACTTTTGGAAGATTTTGTTGCAAAATGTTTAAGTAATGTTCCTTCCGCATTATACCTTCAATTAACACCAAGGGACCAACTCCGTTTTTGTGTATACAGCCCCAAACCATTATGGATCCGCCACCTTGCTTCACGGTTTGCTTCACGTTACTTGGTGACTGGACTGTGGGATCTCTAGTCCAATACCAAGAGCGTCCATCTGACTCGAAACGATTAATTTTGGTTTCATCTGACCATATAACCTGAAAATCCAAATTTTTGTGATTGTTTTAATTATTGGTATTGTATTATATTTGGTTCAACGTATTGAATTTTTCTTTCGAGAAGTTGGTATAAAAATTACAAATGGGACTCTTTGTGGCGCTTAATTATGTTTTTAATGCATTCATTATTAACTTCTATTTTATCTTGATTATAAATTTTATTCTCATCTTCAAAATATGATTTCTTGATCTGAAACTGATTATTATGGTCGGATATATGGAATTATTTAATGTGTTAAAGATTTTGTGGTTAATAGGAATATGTGAAATAGTAATGTATAGTTTTTGTTTTATCAATCCAAGTTGATGTTTTGATTCAAAGTATATTCTGGCTGTTAATGCTTTCTAACTTGTCGTAATTGAGTAATTTTGGTTAAAAAGACCAAGACGTGAAAGTTGCATGCCATTTCTATGTCTTCTATGTATTCAATAAATTGCGTGAGCTCATAGACGAGTGTGTCAATATTATTGCGATTATTTTCGTAGTTGGTGAGTTTTCTGCAGTCCTTCATTCACAAATTTTACGAAATCATTTAATTTATGAACTTGAATTGAATTTTCTGCAATTAGATCTATTTTTTGTTTGTTAATTTTTACTCTATCATTTTCATCAAGTGTGCCAAAAAGAAAGTTAAACAAGAGAGAACGCTATAGTCGAGTTCCCCGACTATCTGATACCCGTTACTCAGATGGTGAAAGTGCGCAGAACACACAACACTCACAGTTTTTGCGGTTTGTGGCGTTAAAGTGGGCGTGGCAAAAAGTTTTTTGGCAAATCGATAGAATTTTACAAGACTAATACAAAAATGAAAAAATATCAAAACATTTTTCAAAAGTGTGGGCGTGGCAGCTTTGGCGGTTTGTGGGCGTTAGGGTGGGCGTGGCAAATATTTTTTTGGCAAACCGATAGAAATTAAGGAGACTAACACAAAAATGAAAAAATATCGAAACATTTTTCAAAAGTGTGGCGTGGCAGTTTTAGGCGATTTGTGGGCGTTAGAGTGGGCGTGGCAACATGAATCGACAAACTTGCGCTGCTTCTATGCCTCTGGAGTCTGCATGCAGAATCTCAACTTTGTAGCTTTTGTAGTTCCTGAGATCTCGACGTTCATACGGACGGACAGACGGACGGACAGACGGACATGGCCAGATCGACTCGGCTATTGATCCTGATCAAGAATATATATACTTTATATGGTCGGAAACGCTTCCTTCTGCCTGTTACATACTTTTCAACGAATCTAGTATACCCTTTTACTCTACGAGTAACGGGTATAATAAAAGATGAACCAAATAGTCCACGTTTTTGCCTAATTTGTTGATGAATAGTTAAACCATTTAATTCTTTCAATAGTTTGTTGTACAAATATTTCATTTTAGGTGAGTCTGATATTTTGTTACCAAAAGATTTTGTGATTGCATTGATTTCCGTTAAGTTAATTCTTAGACAGTGATGTTCATATGCTAGCGGTATTTAAATTGGATTACTTGAAAAGAGTAAATAGCCAAGGTCGGAATCTGTTTGGTTATTTGAATTTGTTGAGTATGGCCCGTGGTGAATAATAGAAGCAACATCATTATACACAAGGATCCTGTGGAGGTTAAACGGTATTAGTTTTTTTTTGTTTCTTAAATTGTGTTTTGTAGTATTTGATTTCTCTATTTCGATTAGTAATTTTGTAATGGTCATCATCTATTTTTTCATTTTTATTATTTTTTAAATGGATTTTCTAATTTACCCTTTTGAATT
Organism: Drosophila teissieri; assembly: GCF_016746235.2. Taxonomy (NCBI): domain Eukaryota; kingdom Metazoa; phylum Arthropoda; class Insecta; order Diptera; family Drosophilidae; genus Drosophila; species Drosophila teissieri. Next base: position 97,010 of record NW_025224987.1, read on the forward strand.
GGACCTTTTCTGTATTTAGTGTCAATAATATTAAATTCCTGTCGATCGTCATTTATTTTATCTATTTTTATACCCGTTACTCGTAGAGTAAAAGGGTATACTAGATTCGTTGAAAAGTATGTAACAGGCAGAAGGAAGCGTTTCCGACCATATAAAGTATATATATTCTTGATCAGGATCCATAGCCGAGTCGATCTGGCCATGTCCGTCTGTCCGTCCGTCTGTCTGTCCGTATGAACGTCGAGATCTCAGGAACTACAAAAGGTAGAAAGTTGAGATTAAGCATACTGACTCCTGAGACATAGACGCAGAGCAAGTTTGTCGATTCATGTTGCCACGCCCACTCTAACGCCCACAAACCCCGTTAAACTGCCACGCCCACACTTTTGAAAAATGTTTTGATATTTTTTCATTTTTGTATTAGTCTTATAAATTTCTATCGATTTGCCAAAAAACTTTTTGTGACGCCCACTTTAACACCCACAAACCGCCCAAAGCTGCCACGCCCACACTTCGAAAAATGTTTTGATATTTTTTCATTTTTGAATTAGTCTTGAAAATTTCTATTGATTTGTCAAAATACTTTTTGCCACGCCCACTCTAACGCCCACAAACCGCCAACAACTGTCAGTGTTGAAATTTCTCCTTCGCACTTCCACTAGCTGAGTAACGGGTATCAGATAGTCGGATAACTCGACTATAGCGTTCTCTCTTGTTTTTACATCTGAATATTTATCGATGATGACTCTGTGACCGAAGCTGAGCTGGCCTCACTCGGGTTTTTATTTAAATTAAATACCTTTGTTTCGCTTTTTTATCTCATCACATAAATAAACTCTTTGAGAAAATGCAAGTCCTATTGAAAAGTTCCAATATGAATTCTTAACTCCCGAAAAATAGGGCGTAGAAATAACAGGATCTGGCAATTTAATTTTTGCTTGGGCGCTCACACAGGCCGCGTAAAAATTATTCTATCCAATGCGAAACATGCGAAGTGGTTGGAGTTTTTTCCAGGAGCAGTTATTGCATAAGGGCGCACTTTTTGCAACGAACTTCTGCTTTCACTCCTCTGAGGATAAATATGGCTTCGTTGTGGAATATTTTCGGTCCTAGACGGCTCGCCGGCGACCATATGCTTTTATCTCCATTCGCTCCCGAAAATCGCTGGAGGCCAATTGGAGGGTAATTGGCAGGATTTCTATTATACATTTACTACAATCATAGATAGCCATCCTAACCTCACAAATATATTCAGCATACAGTATCTACGATCATGTCGGAGAGACAATGCGTTGGAAACCATTTCCTCACTGTAAGTTTCGGAGGCCAACTATGCTATAGCTTTGGAATTGTTACAAAACAAATAAAATCGACAATAAAAAGTGATAAGGGGAGCACAGCCTTCTGAAATTTAATTCCAACGTGGGAATTCATGGCATCAACTAGGGACTAGCGATGTAGGACTCTGGAGACCATAGATTTCTCCAAGGCGCTGTGGTACTCCTATCCACTGCCACCGTGTTGGTATAAAACCGTTCAGGATCCTTTGTTCCTTGTCGTGCTGTTTTCGACTTGGGCTCCCAACTGATGAAAAGAAATTCGACCGCATGTGTTACCGGAATAGGTGACTTTAGTTTCGAGACCGATGGTTTGTTCAGTTAACTTAACAATTAACAAAATCTTTTGGGGGAGTTTGGATAAAAGTCCAAGCTCTGCAAAGATTCTTATCTCTTGAGAGAAAATTAGAGCATCGTCTAGACGTCAACGCCCAATACAAGGCTTTCATTGAGGAGTACTAGCATATGGGGCATATGTCAGCAGTTCAGACAGAAGATTTTAGTTCCTGTGGATATTTTTTACCTCATCATTGCGTCATGAAAGAGGACAGCACCAACTCTAAGTTTCGCGCCGTTTTTAATAGAACAACGTCAGAATACTCCTTTAACGCTTTTCAGAAGGCTGGTCCGGTAATTTAGCCAAAACTTTTCCAGATTCTTCTACTCTTACGTATGCTTACTAGCCAGCTGTAAGATAGACGTATCAGTTGTCTATGAATGAGAAGGCGACATTTCCAGTGGTTGCTGAGACTATTCGCCGAGATATCTGACGCCAGTTCCAAAGAAGAAGCCATCAACGTCCTCAATCTTGTACAGAGGCAATTTTAAACTAAGGAAGAGGTATTTAAATGTACCAGCCGTTTTGAAAGGAGTTTCGGAAGATTATAAGGAGTCCCTCTTTAAGTTTGACGATAAGGCCGATTTTACAAAAATAGGTAGACCTCGCCTGGGATCCGGTGTCTGATCAGCCCATTTTCAACCCTTCAATCAACATCAAGGCCTGGCTGACGTTCAGATTAATCCGCAATCGCTCGATTTAATGATCTTGGTTTGGTTGGCCCAGTAATCACAAAATCGAATCTTTTTCTTCGGCTGCTGTGCAAGGATAAGTTGTCCCAGGACGAAAGCCTTTTTTTGGCGAAAGATTCAGAATGGCAAGATATTTGATGTATTGCTAATATGACATTCTCTTGTGTATCTCCCTTGTGTTTATTTGGAACGAAGACATTGCGTCGCTAAGCACGTCGTCGCGTGCCAGAGCTATAAGGAAAGTACGGAGATCGCGTAGAGAATTTCCTTGAGCGATGATTCCGACTATACAAGGCTCTACGAATCTGTTAATTTTCTTAAGTGATTATTACGACTATATAAGGCTCTACGAGTCCTGGCGTTTATTATTTGGTTTTTAAATTGCTGTCCAAAAATGCCTAAAATCCTAGATAGAACTGGATATGCCAATTTCTACTCCAACACTCAGGAAACTTACACGCTTTGCGTATGTAACTTTAACTTAACTTTTTGCTTTTATCAGATAGAGGAGATCATACGAACATGACCATATATATATTCTTTAGAAAAAACACTTTCTGCATCCTATACCCTTGTATACCCTTTTACTCTAGGAGTAAAGGTAATAGTAAGCTAATCTTATTATTATATAATAATAAAATTAACTTGACTATAGCGTTTTCTCTTGTTATTTAATGTTAAATAAAAGTTTATTAATGTATCAGCTAATATGTCATCACACTCTCACTTTTTTTTAGCCGAGCATTAATAGAGGCGCGGGACTATAGCGATCTCGCTTCTAAAATAATAATAATGCAATGCACTATCCAGGACGTTTGCAATAAGCTGATAAGGAATAATTTGTAGTCTTATGAAATTGAGTAAACCGAAAAATATGTCTTCCATATGAGAGAACGCTATTATTGGGAAGTGAGAGGGATATGAAGATATGCAAACAGCAAAGAAGTGCTATACCAAGCAAAAAGTGAATCCATTAGCATGCAGTGATGAGGCGGCTTGTAATTATAGTATAGCTATATATAGCGGTTTGTGGGTGTTAAAGTGGGCGTCACAAAAAGTTTTTTGGCAAATCGATAGAAATTTATAAGACTAATACAAAAATGAAAAAATATCAAAACATTTTTCAAAAGTGTGGGCGTGGCAGTTTAACGGGGTTTGTGGGCGTTAGAGTGGGCGTGGCAACATGAATCGACAAACTTGCTCTGCGTCTATGTCTCAGGAGTCAGTATGCTTAATCTCAACTTTCTACCTTTTGTAGTTCCTGAGATCTCGACGTTCATACGGACAGACAGACGGACGGACAGACGGACATGGCCAGATCGACTCGGCTATGGATCCTGATCAAGAATATATATACTTTATATGGTCGGAAACGCTTCCTTCTGCCTGTTACGTACTTTTCAACGAATCTAGTATACCCTTTTACTCTACGAGTAACGCGTATAATGATCAAGTAAAATTTGTTTAGCCCTTTCGAATTGAATTGTGGTATTGGAGTTACCGAATATTGTTGAATTCTCTATTTTATTTTTATCGGATTTTATAAAATGATTTGTTTTTTATTAGTTAATTGGTTTTTCTGTTAAATGAATGAGATTGCTATTGTCTTCTTCTGCACTATGTAGAGTTACTTCGCTATGATGATTTTCTTCAATTTTAATTCTTGATAATGCGTCAGCAACTGAATTTTCCTTCAATTTAATATAATCGATTTTAAATTGGTATTCGTTTAATTTAGCTCTCCATCTTTGTAACTTAGCATTCGGTTCCTTTGAGGTATGTAGCCATCTAGGAGGTTGATGATCACTAGCAACGAGAAAGTGTCGTCCTAGTAAATAATGTCGAAAAGTTTTAGTGGCCCAAACTATGGCTAGTAATTCCTTTTCGATAGCACTGTAATTTAATTCGTGTTCATTAAGTGTTCTGCTAATGAAGGGTATAGGATGACCATTTTGAGAATGTACTGCCCCAAGGGCTAAATTACTGGCATCTGTGGTTAAAATAAATTTTTTTTCGAAATCGGGAAGTTGGAGAATCGGTTCTCTAATTATTAGAGCTTTAAGTTTTTTGAATGCTTCTAGTCAAGATTTTGTACGTCTATTTTTGCTCCTTTTTTTAAAAATTTGGTCATTGGTTTTGCTATGTCTGCGTAATTTGGGATAAATTTACGGTAATAACCGGTTAATCCAAGGAAAGCCCTGATCTCTTTTACTTTTGTTGGAATTGGATACGAATCTATGGCTTTAACTTTTACAGGGTTTGGTTTTATACCGTTAGGAGTAACGATATGACCAAGAAAATTAACTTCTTTTTTTAAAAATTCGCATTTATCTAATTGCAATTTTAAATTGGCTTCAGCAAGTTTTGAAAAAACTAATTGTATTGAATTTAAATGCTCGGTAAGAGATGTTGAAAAAATTATAATATCATCCAGATACACTAAACAGTGTATGTTAAGCAACGGTCGAAGGATGTTATTCATGCACCTTTGAAAAGTAGCGGGTGCTTTTCTAAGGCCAAATGGCATTCGAAGGTATTCGTAATGACCGCTTTTGGTGAAAAATGCAGTTTTAGATATTGATTGTGGGTCCATTTCGATTCGATGAAACCCTTTTGCCAAATCTATAGTTGTAAAATATTGACATTTTCCTAATTTACCAAGGATTTTGTCCATGTTCGGTATTGGATATCTGTCGGGAATAGTTATTTCATTGATTTTTCTGTATTCAATTACTACTCTATATTTAATTTTACCAGAAGCATCCGTTTTTTTTGGTACTACCCAGGTAGGACTATTGTATGGTGAATTACTTTCTCTAATTAAACCCTGATTAAGCATTTCCTGTACTTGGTTTTCGACTTCAATTTCGTGCGTTTGAGCAAGTGGGTACTGTTTTGAATAAATTGGGGAGTTATGTGTTGTGTTTAATACGTGTTTAATGGTATTTGTAAATGTTAGCTTGTCTCCTTCTTTATGTTGAGACTTTTAAATTTTATTTAATAAACCTTTCAACTTTAAGATTTCCTCCTGATTTAGATGATCTAATCGAAACAGTGAAAATCTATTTTATTTATGATTCCTGAATTTTTAATTGTTCTGGTGTCTTTTGAATGTAAAAATTTTGGTTTTTCCTGATTCTGAAGTAATTAATTTGTATGTTTTATCGAAAAGGGTACTGTAGAAGTTTGTAATTTATAAATGATTGCGCAGTTTTCAACAATTTTCTGCCAATTAACATATCGTAATTATTAGAAAAATTGTGTACATAAAATGGTTTATTTGTTTAAAATTTTATTTGTTCTTTATAAATTCCCTCATTTTGTGCAATAGTAATTAAAGATCTTAAGTCTGCAATATCATGATGAGCCAAAATAGTAAATAATTGTATTGGTAGTTTTCTTATTAGTATTTTGATAGAGTCTCTCATAGACTGAACATAAATTAAAAAATCCTAATGGTTATCTTCCAGGTGTAATTTCGAAATCAGCAATTGACGTCGTCTTTCTGCTTCTTCGCAGAATGCTCTTAGGTTTCCTCTGTAAGGTGTCTCCCGGAAGTTCTCCAGTAGTTTGTAGTTCGGTGTTTGGGGTTTAAATTCTGCGATGAGTCTAGATTTGAGGGTGGGAAGCCCCAAAGATCTTGTTACTTGGCCGTCCAAGTTTCTTTCGATGGCTCCAAGTAGGATCCTCTGTTGTCGCACATCACTAGTTGGGTAGAGTGAAATTACGTAGTCCACTCTGCTGACAAAGGTGTAGAGGGTTTCTGAATCTCCTTTGAATGGCATGACATCTTTTAGTTGCCGACGGGCTTCGGCAAGGTTGTTATCGCTCAGTACCACTATTTGGGGTGCGGCAATATTTGGTTGCGACATTGTTATTGTAAATTTTAATTTTGTTTAAGTACACAACAAAAAATATTTATTTTTTTTTATTTATGTATTTATTTTTTTGTTTTTATTTATGTATTCATTTTTTTGTTTTTTTTACTTATTGAAGTATAAAGGTTGTTTAAATTAAATTTAAATTGGTTTATTGTAACTTTTTAAGTTTGTTTCAGTACACAAAAATAATATTTATTTGGTTTATTTTTATTTTTTTTGTTTTTATTTTGTGGTTAATAGGAATATGTGAAATGAGTAATAGTTCGTTATTTGTTTTATCAATCCAAGTTGATGTTTTGATTCAAAGTATATTCTGGCTGTTAATGCTTTCTAACTTGTCGTAAATGAGTAATTTTGGGTTAAAAAGACCAAGACGTGAAAGTTGCATGCCCATTTCTATGTCTTCTATGTATTCAATAAATTGCGTGAGCTCATAGACGAGTGTGTCAATATTATTGCGATTATTTTCGTAGTTGGTGAGTTTCTGCAGTCCTTCATTCACAAATTTTACGAAATCATTTAATTTATGAACTTGAATTGAATTTTCTGCAATTAGATCTATTTTTTGTTTGTTAATTTTTACTCTATCATTTTCATCAAGTGTGCCAAAAAGAAAGTTAAAAGATGAACCAAATAGTCCACGTTTTTGCCTAATTTGTTGATGAATAGTTAAAACATTTAATTCTTTCAATAGTTTGTTGTACAAATATTTCATTTTAGGTGAGTCTGATATTTTGTTACCAAAGATTTTGTGATTGCATTGATTTCCGTTAGTTAATTCTTAGACAGTGATGTTCATATGCTAGCGGTATTTAAATTGGATTACTTGAAAAGAGTAAATAGCAAGGTCGGAATCTGGTTTGGTTATTTGAATTTGTTGAGTATGGCCCGTGGTGAATAATAGAAGCAACATCATTATACACAAGGATCCTGTGGAGGTTAAACGGTATTAGTTTTTTTTTGTTTCTTAATTGTGTTTTGTAGTATTTGATTTCTCTATTTCGATTAGTAATTTTGTAATGGTCATCATCTATTTTTTCATTTTATTATTTTTTAAATGGATTTTCTAATTTACCCTTTTGAATTGGACCTTTTCTGTATTTAGTGTCAATAATATTAAATTCCTGTCGATCGTCATTTATTTTATCTATTTTATACCCGTTACCGTAGAGTAAAAGGGTATACTAGATTCGTTGAAAAGTATGTAACAGGCAGAAGGAAGCGTTTCCGACCATATAAAGTATATATATTCTTGATCAGGATCCATAGCCGAGTCGATCTGGCCATGTCCGTCTGTCCGTCCGTCTGTCTGTCCGTATGAACGTCGAGATCTCAGGAACTACAAAAGTAGAAAGTTGAGATTAAGCATACTGACAGCAGTGAGCATTGTGACGCCCACTTTAACACCCACAAACCGCCCAAAGCTGCCACGCCCACACTTCGAAAAATGTTTTTCGAACCGCAGTTTTGGGCGGTTTGTGGGCGTTAGACTGGGCGTGGCAAAAAGTTTTTTGGCAAATCGATAGAAATTTACAAGACTAATACAAAAATGAAAAAATATCAAAACATTTTTCAAAAGTGTGGGCGTGGCAGTTTTGGGCGGTTTGGGCGTTAGAGTGGGCGTGTCAACATGAATCAACAACTTGCGCTGCGTCTATGTCTCTGGGAGTCCGTATCTTTAATCTCAACTTTCTAGCTTTTGTAGTTCCTGAGATCTCGACGTTCATACGGACAGACAGACGGACGGACAGACGGACGGACAGACGGACGGACAGACGGACATGGCCAGATCGACTCGGCTACTGATCCTGATCAAGAATATATATACTTTATATGGTCGGAAACGCTTCCTTCTGCCTGTTACGTACTTTTCAACGAATCTAGTATACCCTTTTACTCTACGAGTAACGCGTATAATGATCAAGTAAAATTTGTTTAGCCCTTTCGAATTGAATTGTGGTATTGGAGTTACCGAATATTGTTGAATTCTCTATTTTATTTTTATCGGATTTTATAAAATGATTTGTTTTTTATTAGTTAATTGGTTTTTCTGTTAAATGAATGAGATTGCTATTGTCTTCTTCTGCACTATGTAGAGTTACTTCGCTATGATGATTTTTCTTCAATTTTAATTCTTGATAATGCGTCAGCAACTGAATTTTCCTTCAATTTAATATAATCGATTTTAAATTGGTATTCGTTTAATTTAGCTCTCCATCTTTGTAACTTAGCATTCGGTTCCTTTGAGGTATGTAGCCATCTAGGAGGTTGATGATCACTAGCAACGAGAAAGTGTCGTCCTAGTAAATAATGTCGATAAGTTTTAGTGGCCCAAACTATGGCTAGTAATTCCTTTTCGATAGCACTGTAATTTAATTCGTGTTCATTAAGTGTTCTGCTAATGAAGGGTATAGGATGACCATTTTGAGAATGTACTGCCCCAAGGGCTAAATTACTGGCATCTGTGGTTAAAATAAATTTTTTTTCGAAATCGGGAAGTTGGAGAATCGGTTCTCTAATTATTAGAGCTTTAAGTTTTTTGAATGCTTCTAGTCAAGATTTTGTACGTCTATTTTTGCTCCTTTTTTTAAAAATTTGGTCATTGGTTTTGCTATGTCTGCGTAATTTGGGATAAATTTACGGTAATAACCGGTTAATCCAAGGAAAGCCCTGATCTCTTTTACTTTTGTTGGAATTGGATACGAATCTATGGCTTTAACTTTTACAGGGTTTGGTTTTATACCGTTAGGAGTAACGATATGACCAAGAAAATTAACTTCTTTTTTTAAAAATTCGCATTTATCTAATTGCAATTTTAAATTGGCTTCAGCAAGTTTTGAAAAAACTAATTGTATTGAATTTAAATGCTCGGTAAGAGATGTTGAAAAAATTATAATATCATCCAGATACACTAAACAGTGTATGTTAAGCAACGGTCGAAGGATGTTATTCATGCACCTTTGAAAAGTAGCGGGTGCTTTTCTAAGGCCAAATGGCATTCGAAGGTATTCGTAATGACCGCTTTTGGTGAAAAATGCAGTTTTAGATATTGATTGTGGGTCCATTTCGATTCGATGAAACCCTTTTGCCAAATCTATAGTTGTAAAATATTGACATTTTCCTAATTTACCAAGGATTTTGTCCATGTTCGGTATTGGATATCTGTCGGGAATAGTTATTTCATTGATTTTTCTGTATTCAATTACTACTCTATATTTAATTTTACCAGAAGCATCCGTTTTTTTTGGTACTACCCAGGTAGGACTATTGTATGGTGAATTACTTTCTCTAATTAAACCCTGATTAAGCATTTCCTGTACTTGGTTTTCGACTTCAATTTCGTGCGTTTGAGCAAGTGGGTACTGTTTTGAATAAATTGGGGAGTTATGTGTTGTGTTTAATACGTGTTTAATGGTATTTGTAAATGTTAGCTTGTCTCCTTCTTTATGTTGAAGACTTTTAAATTTATTTAATAAACCTTTCAACTTTAAGATTTCCTCCTGATTTAGATGATCTAATCGAAACAGTGAAAAATCTATTTTATTTATTGATTCCTGAATTTTTAATTGGTTCTGGTGTCTTTTGAATGTAAAAATTTTGGTTCTTCCTGATTCTGAAGTAATTAATTTGTATGTTTTATCGAAAAGGGTAACTGTAGAAGTTTTGTAATTTATAAATGATTGCGCAGTTTTCAACAATTTTCTGCCAATTAACATATCGTAATTATTAGAAAAATTGTGTACATAAAATGGTTTATTTGTTTAAAATTTTATTTGTTCTTTATAAATTCCCTCATTTTGTGCAATAGTAATTAAAGATCTTAAGTCTGCAATATCATGATGAGCCAAAATAGTAAATAATTGTATTGGTAGTTTTCTTATTAGTATTTTGATAGAGTCTCTCATAGACTGAACATAAATTAAAAAATCCTAATGGTTATCTTCCAGGTGTAATTTCGAAATCAGCAATTGACGTCGTCTTTCTGCTTCTTCGCAGAATGCTCTTAGGTTTCCTCTGTAAGGTGTCTCCCGGAAGTTCTCCAGTAGTTTGTAGTTCGGTGTTTGGGGCTTAAATTCTGCGATGAGTCTAGATTTGAGGGTGGGAAGCCCCAAAGATCTTGTTACTTGGCCGTCCAAGTTTCTTTCGATGGCTCCAAGTAGGATCCTCTGTTGTCGCACATCACTAGTTGGGTAGAGTGAAATTACGTAGTCCACTCTGCTGACAAAGGTGTAGAGGGTTTCTGAATCTCCTTTGAATGGCATGACATCTTTTAGTTGCCGACGGGCTTCGGCAAGGTTGTTATCGCTCAGTACCACTATTTGGGGTGCGGCAATATTTGGTTGCGACATTGTTATTGTAAATTTTAATTTTGTTTAAGTACACAACAAAAAATATTTATTTTTTTTTATTTATGTATTTATTTTTTTGTTTTTATTTATGTATTAATTTTTTTGTTTTGTTTTTACTTATTGAAGTATAAAGGTTGTTTAAATTAAATTTAAATTGGTTTATTGTAACTTTTTAAGTTTGTTTCAGTACACAAAAATAATATTTATTTGGTTTATTTTTATTTTTTTGTTTTTAATTATTTAAGAGTAAAATTTAAATTAAATTTGTTTATTGTAACTTTTTAAGTTTGTTTCAGTACACAAAATAATATTTATTTGGTTTATTTTGTTTTATTATTTTTGTTTTGTTTTATTATTTTTGTTTTTAATTATTTAAGAGTAAAAATTTGTTTAAATTAATTTTTTTTTTTAGGATTGTATGTAGCGAGAGCGGCAATGCTTACTCCGGGTTCAAGTGCTTATATCGTGGGATTTGCATATTCAGCATATTCTCATGTACTGGCTATGTGAATATGTCACTATATTAAATTTGGAATTCGTGGGATCTGGTATTCAGCATATTCTTAAATGCTGGCTTTGTGAATATGTCACTATATATAAGGTTGTCAAATATCTCCCTTCCGCTTTTTTGCTCTTTATTCAATGCTTTATAAAAAGTGTTACAGTGATCGGATTTAGTTCAAATATGCGCCGTTTTGTTCGATAATCTGTTTCCATCTAGACGGCAACTTCATAATACCTCCCTCGTAGAAGCCCCCCTCCTTATTTGCGAAGAACTCGGACAGCCACTTTTCACAAGCCTCTTTTGAGTTCAACCTTACACCACCAAGGGCATTCGCCATGGACAGGAACAGGTGGTAATCACTTGGCGCTATGTCCGGGCTATATGGTGGATGCGATAAAACCTCCCATCCGAGCTCCCGTAGCTTCTGACGAGTCATCAACGAAGTGTGTGGTCTGGCGTTGTCCTGGTGGAACACTACACCCTTCCTGTTGGCCAATTCTGGACGCTTCTGGTCGATCGCCTGCTTCAAGCGGTCCAGTTGTTCGCAGTAGATGGTAGAATTAAGCGTCTGGCCATATGGGAGCAGCTCATAGTGGATGATTCCCTTCCAATCCCACCAAACACACAGCAAAACCTTCCTGGCCGTCAATCCCGGCTTGGCCACTGTTTGGGACGATTCACCGGCCTTCGACCACGACCGTTTTCGCTTGATATTCCGCTTCAAGAATGGGTCGAGTTCGTTCCGTTTCAGCAGCATATCGCAGGCGTTGATTCGGTCCAGAAGGTTTTTTTGCGTCAAATCATGCGGCACCCAAACATCAAGCTTTTTTTTGTATCCAGCCTTCTGCAGATGGTTTAAAATGGGCGATGTCACGAGATGCCACATGCCGGTCTAACTCGATGTATTCCATGATTTGATCGGTATTTGTCGTCACAGGTCTTCCGCCGGCTGGCTTATCCATGGTGTCGTTTTCACCGGCTCTGAATCGTCGAAACCATTCCTCCGCGGTTCGAAGTGATAGAGTACCATCCCCCAAAACACCATTAATCTCACGGAACGCCGTGAATAGCGCCGAAATTCGCGCTATTTTAAAGTTTTCCTTCGTTAAAGGCAAATCCGCTAGAGAAAGGATTTGCCTTTAACGAAGGAAAACTTTAAAATAGCGCGAATTTCGGCGTTAGTGAACTCCATGTTTACACGTCTATAACTGTTGAACGCAATATCCAAACTAATCATGCATAGCGTCGTTTTGTCAAGACCTTTCAAATTATGTATAGTATTGCCAGATACGAGCTCTGTAGCGCTTTGTACATAGCCGCGAAATTCAAAAGACAAAAAGGCGGAAGGGAGATATTTGACAACCTTATATAATATATAAATCAGTGTAACATTTCGTATTATTTGTTGATTAAAAGCTAACGAGCTAAAAAATAACACCGATCCGATAAACATAATATTATCGGCACGTCTATTAGAAATTCCATAAAGATATAATGCGGCTCATTAAAAAGCTCTTTAAAACTAGCTATACTATAATTACAAGCCGCCTCATCACTGCATGCTAATGGATTCACTTTTTGCTTGGTATAGCACTTCTTTGCTGTTTGCATATCTTCATATCCCTCTCACTTCCCAATAATAGCGTTCTCTCATATGGAAGACATATTTTTCGGTTTACTCAATTTCATAAGACTACAAATTATTCCTTATCAGCTTATTGCAAACGTCCTGGATAGTGCATTGCATTATTATTATTTTAGAAGCGAGATCGCTATAGTCCCGCGCCTCTATTAATGCTCGGCTAAAAAAAAGTGAGAGTGTGATGACATATTAGCTGATACATTAATAAACTTTTATTTAACATTAAATAACAAGAGAAAACGCTATAGTCAAGTTAATTTTATTATTATATAATAATAAGATTAGCTTACTATTACCTTTACTCCTAGAGTAAAAGGGTATACAAGGGTATAGGATGCAGAAAGTGTTTTTTCTAAAGAATATATATATGGTCATGTTCGTATGATCTCCTCTATCTGATAAAAGCAAAAAGTTAAGTTAAAGTTACATACGCAAAGCGTGTAAGTTTCCTGAGTGTTGGAGTAGAAATTGGCATATCCAGTTCTATCTAGGATTTTAGGCATTTTTGGACAGCAATTTAAAAACCAAATAATAAACGCCAGGACTCGTAGAGCCTTATATAGTCGTAATAATCACTTAAGAAAATTAACAGATTCGTAGAGCCTTGTATAGTCGGAATCATCGCTCAAGGAAATTCTCTACGCGATCTCCGTACTTTCCTTATAGCTCTGGCACGCGACGACGTGCTTAGCGACGCAATGTCTTCGTTCCAAATAAACACAAGGGAGATACACAAGAGAATGTCATATTAGCAATACATCAAATATCTTGCCATTCTGAATCTTTCGCCAAAAAAAGGCTTTCGTCCTGGGACAACTTATCCTTGCACAGCAGCCGAAGAAAAAGATTCGATTTTGTGATTACTGGGCCAACCAAACCAAGATCATTAAATCGAGCGATTGCGGATTAATCTGAACGTCAGCCAGGCCTTGATGTTGATTGAAGGGTTGAAAATGGGCTGATCAGACACCGGATCCCAGGCGAGGTCTACCTATTTTTGTAAAATCGGCCTTATCGTCAAACTTAAAGAGGGACTCCTTATAATCTTCCGAAACTCCTTTCAAAACGGCTGGTACATTTAAATACCTCTTCCTTAGTTTAAAATTGCCTCTGTACAAGATTGAGGACGTTGATGGCTTCTTCTTTGGAACTGGCGTCAGATATCTCGGCGAATAGTCTCAGCAACCACTGGAAATGTCGCCTTCTCATTCATAGACAACTGATACGTCTATCTTACAGCTGGCTAGTAAGCATACGTAAGAGTAGAAGAATCTGGAAAAGTTTTGGCTAAATTACCGGACCAGCCTTCTGAAAAGCGTTAAAGGAGTATTCTGACGTTGTTCTATTAAAAACGGCGCGAAACTTAGAGTTGGTGCTGTCCTCTTTCATGACGCAATGATGAGGTAAAAAATATCCACAGGAACTAAAATCTTCTGTCTGAACTGCTGACATATGCCCCATATGCTAGTACTCCTCAATGAAAGCCTTGTATTGGGCGTTGACGTCTAGACGATGCTCTAATTTTCTCTCAAGAGATAAGAATCTTTGCAGAGCTTGGACTTTTATCCAAACTCCCCCAAAAGATTTTGTTAATTGTTAAGTTAACTGAACAAACCATCGGTCTCGAAACTAAAGTCACCTATTCCGGTAACACATGCGGTCGAATTTCTTTTCATCAGTTGGGAGCCCAAGTCGAAAACAGCACGACAAGGAACAAAGGATCCTGAACGGTTTTATACCAACACGGTGGCAGTGGATAGGAGTACCACAGCGCCTTGGAGAAATCTATGGTCTCCAGAGTCCTACATCGCTAGTCCCTAGTTGATGCCATGAATTCCCACGTTGGAATTAAATTTCAGAAGGCTGTGCTCCCCTTATCACTTTTTATTGTCGATTTTATTTGTTTTGTAACAATTCCAAAGCTATAGCATAGTTGGCCTCCGAAACTTACAGTGAGGAAATGGTTTCCAACGCATTGTCTCTCCGACATGATCGTAGATACTGTATGCTGAATATATTTGTGAGGTTAGGATGGCTATCTATGATTGTAGTAAATGTATAATAGAAATCCTGCCAATTACCCTCCAATTGGCCTCCAGCGATTTTCGGGAGCGAATGGAGATAAAAGCATATGGTCGCCGGCGAGCCGTCTAGGACCGAAAATATTCCACAACGAAGCCATATTTATCCTCAGAGGAGTGAAAGCAGAAGTTCGTTGCAAAAAGTGCGCCCTTATGCAATAACTGCTCCTGGAAAAAACTCCAACCACTTCGCATGTTTCGCATTGGATAGAATAATTTTTACGCGGCCTGTGTGAGCGCCCAAGCAAAAATTAAATTGCCAGATCCTGTTATTTCTACGCCCTATTTTTCGGGAGTTAAGAATTCATATTGGAACTTTTCAATAGGACTTGCATTTTCTCAAAGAGTTTATTTATGTGATGAGATAAAAAAGCGAAACAAAGGTATTTAATTTAAATAAAAACCCGAGTGAGGCCAGCTCAGCTTCGGTCACAGAGTCATCATCGATAAATATTCAGATGTAAAAACAAGAGAGAACGCTATAGTCGAGTTATCCGACTATCTGATACCCGTTACTCAGCTAGTGGAAGTGCGAAGGAGAAATTTCAACACTGACAGTTGTTGGCGGTTTGTGGGCGTTAGAGTGGGCGTGGCAAAAAGTATTTTGACAAATCAATAGAAATTTTCAAGACTAATTCAAAAATGAAAAAATATCAAAACATTTTTCGAAGTGTGGGCGTGGCAGCTTTGGGCGGTTTGTGGGTGTTAAAGTGGGCGTCACAAAAAGTTTTTTGGCAAATCGTTAGAAAATTACAAGACTAATACAAAAATGAAAAAATATCAAAACCTTTTTAAAAAATGTGTGTGGGGCAGTTTTGGGCTGTTTGTGGGCGTGGCTACATGAATCGACAAACTTGCGCTGCTTCTATGTCTCTGGACATCTATGCTTACTCTTTCTAGCTTTTGTAGTTCCTGAGATCTCGACGTTCATACGGACGGACAGACGGACGGAAAGACGGACATGGCCAGATCGTCTCGGCTATTGATCCTAATCAAGAATATACACTGACGAGCAAAACTGTAACACGAGTTGTATATTCTAACTTCAACGGTCAGTATCTTCTCTCCTATTTTATGTACGATAATAATCTTAGTCTTGTTTTGTTGCTACTATATTTGACTCGCTTGTGAAAATATGAAGCGATTTGATAATCTGGAATAAATATGCCGAAGCAAAATGTAAAAGAAGTCAAATGTTACAGTTTTGCACTGGGGTGATATATTAAACGAAAATTTTTTTTTTAATTATTTTAATAATGAGTCCACAGCCCTTTTTTATTTTTTTAGCTCCGTTATGCGATTTGGCATACTTTGGGTATACCGTAGCACCATTTCAGGACGAATATCGTACCAGAGGTCCTTTGTTCTTTCCCACAGCTCCATCATTCTACTTGGAGGGCCTGCATATTTTGCCAGTTGGGATTTTACATGGCTCCACAAATTTTCTATGGGATACATATCAGGAGATTGCGGTGGCCACTTCAGCGATTGAAAATTTTGCTTTTCCATCCAATTGTTGACCAAAATCGATGTGTGTTTGGGATCCTTGTCTTGCTGAAATATGCATTTTTTAGCAGCAATACCCATATTTTGAATTACTTTTGGAAGATTTTGTTGCAAAATGTTTAAGTAATGTTCCTTCCGCATTATACCTTCAATTAACACCAAGGGACCAACTCCGTTTTTGTGTATACAGCCCCAAACCATTATGGATCCGCCACCTTGCTTCACGGTTTGCTTCACGTTACTTGGTGACTGGACTGTGGGATCTCTAGTCCAATACCAAGAGCGTCCATCTGACTCGAAACGATTAATTTTGGTTTCATCTGACCATATAACCTGAAAAACCAAATTTTTGTGATTGTTTTAACTTATTGGTATTGGACTAGAGACTGGACTGTGGGATCTCTAGTCCAATACCAAGAGCGTCCATCTGACTCGAAACGATTAATTTTGGTTTCATCTGACCATATAACCTGAAAATCCAAATTTTTGTGATTGTTTTAACTTATTGGTATTGGTATTATATTTGGTTCAACGTATTGAATTATTTCTTTAGAGAGAGTTGGTATAAAATTACAAATGGGACTCTTGCGCTTAATTATGTTTTTAATGCATTCATTATTAACTTCTATTTTATCTTGATTATAAATTTTATTCTCATCTTCAAAATATGATTGTTGATCTGAATGGTCTAACTGATACCCATTATGGTCGGGATATGGAATTATTTTAATGGTGTTAAAGATTTTGTGGTTAATAGGAATATGTGAAATGAGTAATAGTTCGTTATTTGTTTTATCAATCCAAGTTGATGTTTTGATTCAAAGTATATTCTGGCTGTTAATGCTTTCTAACTTGTCGTAATTGAGTAATTTTGGGTTAAAAAGACCAAGACGTGAAAGTTGCATGCCCATTTCTATGTCTTCTATGTATTCAATAAATTGCGTGAGCTCATAGACGAGTGTGTCAATATTATTGCGATTATTTTCGTAGTTGGTGAGTTTCTGCAGTCCTTCATTCACAAATTTTACGAAATCATTTAATTTATGAACTTGAATTGAATTTTCTGCAATTAGATCTATTTTTTGTTTGTTAATTTTTACTCTATCATTTTCATCAAGTGTGCCAACAAGAAAGTTAAAAGATGAACCAAATAGTCCACGTTTTTGCCTAATTTGTTTGTTGTACAAATATTTCATTTTAGGTGAGTCTGATATTTTGTTACCAAAAGATTTTGTGATTGCATTGATTTCCGTTAAGTTAATTCTTAGACAGTGATGTTCATATGCTAGCGGTATTTAAATTGGATTACTTGAAAAGAGTAAATAGCCAAGGTCGGAATCTGGTTTGGTTATTTGAATTTGTTGAGTATGGCCCGTGGTGAATAATAGAAGCAACATCATTATACACAAGGATCCTGTGGAGGTTAAACGGTATTAGTTTTTTTTTGTTTCTTAAATTGTGTTTTGTAGTATTTGATTTCTCTATTTCGATTAGTAATTTTGTAATGGTCATCATCTATTTTTTCATTTTTATTATTTTTTAAATGGATTTTCTAATTTACCCTTTTGAATTGGACCTTTTCTGTATTTAGTGTCAATAATATTAAATTCCTGTCGATCGTCATTTATTTTATCTATTTTTATACCCGTTACTCGTAGAGTAAAAGGGTATACTAGATTCGTTGAAAAGTATGTAACAGGCAGAAGGAAGCGTTTCCGACCATATAAAGTATATATATTCTTGATCAGGATCCATAGCCGAGTCGATCTGGCCATGTCCGTCTGTCCGTCCGTCTGTCTGTCCGTATGAACGTCGAGATCTCAGGAACTACAAAAGGTAGAAAGTTGAGATTAAGCATACTGACTCCTGAGACATAGACGCAGAGCAAGTTTGTCGATTCATGTTGCCACGCCCACTCTAACGCCCACAAACCCCGTTAAACTGCCACGCCCACACTTTTGAAAAATGTTTTGATATTTTTTCATTTTTGTATTAGTCTTATAAATTTCTATCGATTTGCCAAAAAACTTTTTGTGACGCCCACTTTAACACCCACAAACCGCTATATATAGCTATACTATAATTACAAGCCGCCTCATCACTGCATGCTAATGGATTCACTTTTTGCTTGGTATAGCACTTCTTTGCTGTTTGCATATCTTCATATCCCTCTCACTTCCCAATAATAGCGTTCTCTCATATGGAAGACATATTTTTCGGTTTACTCAATTTCATAAGACTACAAATTATTCCTTATCAGCTTATTGCAAACGTCCTGGATAGTGCATTGCATTATTATTATTTTAGAAGCGAGATCGCTATAGTCCCGCGCCTCTATTAATGCTCGGCTAAAAAAAAGTGAGAGTGTGATGACATATTAGCTGATACATTAATAAACTTTTATTTAACATTAAATAACAAGAGAAAACGCTATAGTCAAGTTAATTTTATTATTATATAATAATAAGATTAGCTTACTATTACCTTTACTCCTAGAGTAAAAGGGTATACAAGGGTATAGGATGCAGAAAGTGTTTTCTCTAAAGAATATATATATGGTCATGTTCGTATGATCTCCTCTATCTGATAAAAGCAAAAAGTTAAGTTAAAGTTACATACGCAAAGCGTGTAAGTTTCCTGAGTGTTGGAGTAGAAATTGGCATATCCAGTTCTATCTAGGATTTTAGGCATTTTTGGACAGCAATTTAAAAACCAAATAATAAACGCCAGGACTCGTAGAGCCTTATATAGTCGTAATAATCACTTAAGAAAATTAACAGATTCGTAGAGCCTTGTATAGTCGGAATCATCGCTCAAGGAAATTCTCTACGCGATCTCCGTACTTTCCTTATAGCTCTGGCACGCGACGACGTGCTTAGCGACGCAATGTCTTCGTTCCAAATAAACACAAGGGAGATACACAAGAGAATGTCATATTAGCAATACATCAAATATCTTGCCATTCTGAATCTTTCGCCAAAAAAAGGCTTTCGTCCTGGGACAACTTATCCTTGCACAGCAGCCGAAGAAAAAGATTCGATTTTGTGATTACTGGGCCAACCAAACCAAGATCATTAAATCGAGCGATTGCGGATTAATCTGAACGTCAGCCAGGCCTTGATGTTGATTGAAGGGTTGAAAATGGGCTGATCAGACACCGGATCCCAGGCGAGGTCTACCTATTTTTGTAAAATCGGCCTTATCGTCAAACTTAAAGAGGGACTCCTTATAATCTTCCGAAACTCCTTTCAAAACGGCTGGTACATTTAAATACCTCTTCCTTAGTTTAAAATTGCCTCTGTACAAGATTGAGGACGTTGATGGCTTCTTCTTTGGAACTGGCGTCAGATATCTCGGCGAATAGTCTCAGCAACCACTGGAAATGTCGCCTTCTCATTCATAGACAACTGATACGTCTATCTTACAGCTGGCTAGTAAGCATACGTAAGAGTAGAAGAATCTGGAAAAGTTTTGGCTAAATTACCGGACCAGCCTTCTGAAAAGCGTTAAAGGAGTATTCTGACGTTGTTCTATTAAAAACGGCGCGAAACTTAGAGTTGGTGCTGTCCTCTTTCATGACGCAATGATGAGGTAAAAAATATCCACAGGAACTAAAATCTTCTGTCTGAACTGCTGACATATGCCCCATATGCTAGTACTCCTCAATGAAAGCCTTGTATTGGGCGTTGACGTCTAGACGATGCTCTAATTTTCTCTCAAGAGATAAGAATCTTTGCAGAGCTTGGACTTTTATCCAAACTCCCCCAAAAGATTTTGTTAATTGTTAAGTTAACTGAACAAACCATCGGTCTCGAAACTAAAGTCACCTATTCCGGTAACACATGCGGTCGAATTTCTTTTCATCAGTTGGGAGCCCAAGTCGAAAACAGCACGACAAGGAACAAAGGATCCTGAACGGTTTTATACCAACACGGTGGCAGTGGATAGGAGTACCACAGCGCCTTGGAGAAATCTATGGTCTCCAGAGTCCTACATCGCTAGTCCCTAGTTGATGCCATGAATTCCCACGTTGGAATTAAATTTCAGAAGGCTGTGCTCCCCTTATCACTTTTTATTGTCGATTTTATTTGTTTTGTAACAATTCCAAAGCTATAGCATAGTTGGCCTCCGAAACTTACAGTGAGGAAATGGTTTCCAACGCATTGTCTCTCCGACATGATCGTAGATACTGTATGCTGAATATATTTGTGAGGTTAGGATGGCTATCTATGATTGTAGTAAATGTAGAATAGAAATCCTGCCAATTACCCTCCAATTGGCCTCCAGCGATTTTCGGGAGCGAATGGAGATAAAAGCATATGGTCGCCGGCGAGCCGTCTAGGACCGAAAATATTCCACAACGAAGCCATATTTATCCTCAGAGGAGTGAAAGCAGAAGTTCGTTGCAAAAAGTGCGCCCTTATGCAATAACTGCTCCTGGAAAAAACTCCAACCACTTCGCATGTTTCGCATTGGATAGAATAATTTTTACGCGGCCTGTGTGAGCGCCCAAGCAAAAATTAAATTGCCAGATCCTGTTATTTCTACGCCCTATTTTTCGGGAGTTAAGAATTCATATTGGAACTTTTCAATAGGACTTGCATTTTCTCAAAGAGTTTATTTATGTGATGAGATAAAAAAGCGAAACAAAGGTATTTAATTTAAATAAAAACCCGAGTGAGGCCAGCTCAGCTTCGGTCACAGAGTCATCATCGATAAATATTCAGATGTAAAAACAAGAGAGAACGCTATAGTCGAGTTATCCGACTATCTGATACCCGTTACTCAGCTAGTGGAAGTGCGAAGGAGAAATTTCAACACTGACAGTTGTTGGCGGTTTGTGGGCGTTAGAGTGGGCGTGGCAAAAAGTATTTTGACAAATCAATAGAAATTTTCAAGACTAATTCAAAAATGAAAAAATATCAAAACATTTTTCGAAGTGTGGGCGTGGCAGCTTTGGGCGGTTTGTGGGTGTTAAAGTGGGCGTCACAAAAAGTTTTTTGGCAAATCGTTAGAAAATTACAAGACAGACTAATACAAAAATGAAAAAATATCAAAACCTTTTTAAAAAATGTGTGTGGGGCAGTTTTGGGCTGTTTGTGGCGTGGCTACATGAATCGACAAACTTGCGCTGCTTCTATGTCTCTGGACATCTATGCTTACTCTTTCTAGCTTTTGTAGTTCCTGAGATCTCGACGTTCATACGGACGGACAGACGGACGGAAAGACGGACATGGCCAGATCGTCTCGGCTATTGATCCTAATCAAGAATATACACTGACGAGCAAAACTGTAACACGAGTTGTATATTCTAACTTCAACGGTCAGTATCTTCTCTCCTATTTTATGTACGATAATAATCTTAGTCTTGTTTTGTTGCTACTATATTTGACTCGCTTGTGAAAATATGAAGCGATTTGATAATCTGGAATAAATATGCCGAAGCAAAATGTAAAAGAAGTCAAATGTTACAGTTTTGCACTGGGGTGATATATTAAACGAAAATTTTTTTTTTAATTATTTTAATAATGAGTCCACAGCCCTTTTTTATTTTTTTAGCTCCGTTATGCGATTTGGCATACTTTGGGTATACCGTAGCACCATTTCAGGACGAATAGCGTACCAGAGGTCCTTTGTTCTTTCCCACAGCTCCATCATTCTACTTGGAGGGCCTGCATATTTTGCAAGTTGGGATTTTACATGGCTCCACAAATTTTCTATGGGATACATATCAGGAGATTGCGGTGGCCACTTCAGCGATTGAAAATTTTGCTTTTCCATCCAATTGTTGACCAAAATCGATGTGTGTTTGGGATCCTTGTCTTGCTGAAATATGCATTTTTTAGCAGCAATACCCATATTTTGAATTACTTTTGGAAGATTTTGTTGCAAAATGTTTAAGTAATGTTCCTTCCGCATTATACCTTCAATTAACACCAAGGGACCAACTCCGTTTTTGTGTATACAGCCCCAAACCATTATGGATCCGCCACCTTGCTTCACGGTTTGCTTCACGTTACTTGGTGACTGGACTGTGGGATCTCTAGTCCAATACCAAGAGCGTCCATCTGACTCGAAACGATTAATTTTGGTTTCATCTGACCATATAACCTGAAAATCCAAATTTTTGTGATTGTTTTAACTTATTGGTATTGGTATTATATTTGGTTCAACGTATTGAATTATTTCTTTAGAGAGAGTTGGTATAAAATTACAAATGGGACTCTTGCGCTTAATTATGTTTTTAATGCATTCATTATTAACTTCTATTTTATCTTGATTATAAATTTTATTCTCATCTTCAAAATATGATTGTTGATCTGAATGGTCTAACTGATACCCATTATGGTCGGGATATGGAATTATTTTAATGGTGTTAAAGATTTTGTGGTTAATAGGAATATGTGAAATGAGTAATAGTTCGTTATTTGTTTTATCAATCCAAGTTGATGTTTTGATTCAAAGTATATTCTGGCTGTTAATGCTTTCTAACTTGTCGTAATTGAGTAATTTTGGGTTAAAAAGACCAAGACGTGAAAGTTGCATGCCCATTTCTATGTCTTCTATGTATTCAATAAATTGCGTGAGCTCATAGACGAGTGTGTCAATATTATTGCGATTATTTTCGTAGTTGGTGAGTTTCTGCAGTCCTTCATTCACAAATTTTACGAAATCATTTAATTTATGAACTTGAATTGAATTTTCTGCAATTAGATCTATTTTTTGTTTGTTAATTTTTACTCTATCATTTTCATCAAGTGTGCCAACAAGAAAGTTAAAAGATGAACCAAATAGTCCACGTTTTTGCCTAATTTGTTGATGAATAGTTAAACCATTTAATTCTTTCAATAGTTTGTTGTACAAATATTTCATTTTAGGTGAGTCTGATATTTTGTTACCAAAAGATTTTGTGATTGCATTGATTTCCGTTAAGTTAATTCTTAGACAGTGATGTTCATATGCTAGCGGTATTTAAATTGGATTACTTGAAAAGAGTAAATAGCCAAGGTCGGAATCTGGTTTGGTTATTTGAATTTGTTGAGTATGGCCCGTGGTGAATAATAGAAGCAACATCATTATACACAAGGATCCTGTGGAGGTTAAACGGTATTAGTTTTTTTTTGTTTCTTAAATTGTGTTTTGTAGTATTTGATTTCTCTATTTCGATTAGTAATTTTGTAATGGTCATCATCTATTTTTTCATTTTTATTATTTTTTAAATGGATTTTCTAATTTACCCTTTTGAATTGGACCTTTTCTGTATTTAGTGTCAATAATATTAAATTCCTGTCGATCGTCATTTATTTTATCTATTTTTATACCCGTTACTCGTAGAGTAAAAGGGTATACTAGATTCGTTGAAAAGTATGTAACAGGCAGAAGGAAGCGTTTCCGACCATATAAAGTATATATATTCTTGATCAGGATCCATAGCCGAGTCGATCTGGCCATGTCCGTCTGTCCGTCCGTCTGTCTGTCCGTATGAACGTCGAGATCTCAGGAACTACAAAAGGTAGAAAGTTGAGATTAAGCATACTGACTCCTGAGACATAGACGCAGAGCAAGTTTGTCGATTCATGTTGCCACGCCCACTCTAACGCCCACAAACCGCGCAAAACTGCCACGCCCACACTTTTGAAAAATGTTTTGATATTTTTTCATTTTTGTATTAGTCTTATAAATTTCTATCGATTTGCCAAAAAACTTTTTGTGACGCCCACTTTAACACCCACAAACCGCCCAAAACTGCCACGCCCACACTTTTGAAAAATGTTTTGATATTTTTTCATTTTTGTATTAGACTTGTAAATTTCTATCGATTTGCCAAAAACTTTTTGCCACGCCCACTCTAACGCCCTCAAACCGAAAAAAACTGTCAGTGTTGAAGACTCGCCTTCGCACTTCCACTAGCTGAGTAACGGGTATCAGATAGTCGGGGAACTCGACTATAGCGTTCTCTCTTGTTTTATTCATAGAAACGTAACCATTTATATTGAGAGCGATGTAGATTTTGAAATTATCCAAAGAGCACACAGAGAAATTATTAATACCACCTACACTAAAGTAATTCGCAGTCTCTTCCTATTAAATTATGTTGGTTCATACGCCGAATTTAAAGAAATCATACTTTAATCACATGAAAAACTTTTACATTCAGAAAATGACAAAATTATTTAAAGAAAATCACTTCTTTCCAAATAGTCAACTACTAATTCAGAATATAATAAACGAATGCAACATATGCAATTTGGCTAAAACAGAACATAGAAACACTAAAATGCCTTTTAAAATTACAACATTGTCGAGACAAATTTATGGTAGATATTTATTCATCTGAGGGAAAACATTACATCAGTTGCATTGATATTTTATCTAAATTCGCTACACTCGAGCAAATTAAAACAAAGGACTGAATAGAATGCAGAAACGCATTAATGCGCATTTTTAATCAGTTAGTTAAGCCCAAATTACTAAAGGCAGACAGAGAAGGAGCTTTCTCTAGCTTGACTCTAAAGCGATGGCTCGAATCCGAAGGAATCGAATTGCAACTCAATACGGCAAAAAACGGAGTAGCAGACGTCGAAAGATTACATAAGACAATAAATGAAAAAATCCGTAAATTCAAATTATCTGATGATGAAGAAGTAAAATTAGGCAAGATAGAAACAATCCTTTACACATACAACCATAAAATTAAACATGACACAACTGGACAAACACCTGCTCAAATTTTTTTATACGCTGGTCATCCGATATTAAACATTCAAAAAATTAAAGATAGAACAAGAGAGAACGCTATAGTCGAGTTCCCCGACTATCTGATACCCGTTACTCAGCTAGTGAAAGTGCGAAGGAGTCTTCAGCACTGACAGTTTTTGGCGGTTTGTGGGCGCTAGAGTGGGCGTGGCAAAAAGTTTTTTGGCAAATCGATAGAAATTTTCAAGACTAATTCAAAAATGAAAAAATATCAAAACATTTTTCGAAGTGTGGGCGTGGCAGCTTTGGGCGGTTTGTGGGTGTTAAAGTGGGCGTCACAAAAAGTTTTTTGGCAAATCGATAGAAATTTATAAGACTAATACAAAAATGAAAAAATATCAAAACATTTTTCAAAAGTGTGGGCGTGGCAGTTTTGCGCGGTTTGTGGGCGTTAGAGTGGGCGTGGCAACATGAATCGACAAACTTGCTCTGCGTCTATGTCTCAGGAGTCAGTATGCTTAATCTCAACTTTCTACCTTTTGTAGTTCCTGAGATCTCGACGTTCATACGGACAGACAGACGGACGGACAGACGGACATGGCCAGATCGACTCGGCTATGAATCCTGATCAAGAATATATATACTTTATATGGTCGGAAACGCTTCCTTCTGCCTGTTACATACTTTTCAACGAATCTAGTATACCCTTTTACTCTACGAGTAACGGGTATAAAAATAGATAAAATAAATGACGATCGACAGGAATTTAATATTATTGACACTAAATACAGAAAAGGTCCAATTCAAAAGGGTAAATTAGAAAATCCATTTAAAAAATAATAAAAATGAAAAAATAGATGATGACCATTACAAAATTACTAGTCGAAATAGAGAAATCAAATACTACAAAACACAATTTAAGAAACAAAAAAAAACTAATACCGTTTAACCTCCACAGGATCCTTGTGTATAATGATGTTGCTTCTATTATTCACCACGGGCCATACTCAACAAATTCAAATAACCAAACCAGATTCCGACCTTGGCTATTTACTCTTTTCAAGTAATCCAATTTAAATACCGCTAGCATATGAACATCACTGTCTAAGAATTAACTTAACGGAAATCAATGCAATCACAAAATCTTTTGGTAACAAAATATCAGACTCACCTAAAATGAAATATTTGTACAACAAACTATTGAAAGAATTAAATGGTTTAACTATTCATCAACAAATTAGGCAAAAACGTGGACTATTTGGTTCATCTTTTAACTTTCTTTTTGGCACACTTGATGAAAATGATAGAGTAAAAATTAACAAACAAAAAATAGATCTAATTGCAGAAAATTCAATTCAAGTTCATAAATTAAATGATTTCGTAAAATTTGTGAATGAAGGACTGCAGAAACTCACCATCTACGAAAATAATCGCAATAATATTGACACACTCGTCTATGAGCTCACGCAATTTATTGAATACATAGAAGACATAGAAATGGGCATGCAACTTTCACGTCTTGGTCTTTTTAACCCAAAATTACTCATTTACGACAAGTTAGAAAGCATTAACAGCCAGAATATACTTTGAATCAAAACATCAACTTGGATTGATAAAACAAATAACGAACTATTACTCATTTCACATATTCCTATTAACCACAAAATCTTTAACACCATTAAAATAATTCCATATCCCGACCATAATGGGTATCAGTTAGACCATTCAGATCAACAATCATATTTTGAAGATGAGAATAAAATTTATAATCAAGATAAAATAGAAGTTAATAATGAATGCATTAAAAACATAATTAAGCGCAAGAGTCCCATTTGTAATTTTATACCAACTCTCTCGAAAGAAATAATTCAATACGTTGAACCAAATATAATACCAATACCAATAAGTTAAAACAATCACAAAAATTTGGATTTTCAGGTTATATGGTCAGATGAAACCAAAATTAATCGTTTCGAGTCAGATGGACGCTCTTGGTATTGGACTAGAGATCCCACAGTCCAGTCTCTAGTCCAATACCAATAAGTTAAAACAATCACAAAAATTTGGTTTTTCAGGTTATATGGTCAGATGAAACCAAAATTAATCGTTTCGAGTCAGATGGACGCTCTTGGTATTGGACTAGAGATCCCACAGTCCAGTCACCAAGTAACGTGAAGCAAACCGTGAAGCAAGGTGGCGGATCCATAATGGTTTGGGGCTGTATACACAAAAACGGAGTTGGTCCCTTGGTGTTAATTGAAGGTATAATGCGGAAGGAACATTACTTAAACATTTTGCAACAAAATCTTCCAAAAGTAATTCAAAATATGGGTATTGCTGCTAAAAAATGCATATTTCAGCAAGACAAGGATCCCAAACACACATCGATTTTGGTCAACAATTGGATGGAAAAGCAAAATTTTCAATCGCTGAAGTGGCCACCGCAATCTCCTGATATGTATCCCATAGAAAATTTGTGGAGCCATGTAAAATCCCAACTGGCAAAATATGCAGGCCCTCCAAGTAGAATGATGGAGCTGTGGGAAAGAACAAAGGACCTCTGGTATGCTATTCGTCCTGAAATGGTGCTACGGTATACCCAAAGTATGCCAAATCGCATAACGGAGCTAAAAAAATCAAAAGGGCTGTGGACTCATTATTAAAATAATTTAAAAAAAAATTTTCGTTTAATATATCACCCCAGTGCAAAACTGTAACATTTGACTTCTTTTACATTTTGCTTCGGCATATTTATTCCAGATTATCAAATCGCTTCATATTTTCACAAGCGAGTCAAATATAGTAGCAACAAAACAAGACTAAGATTATTATCGTACATAAAATAGGAGAGAAGATACTGACCGTTGAAGTTAGAATATACAACTCGTGTTACAGTTTTGCTCGTCAGTGTATATACTTTATATGGTCGGAAACGCTTCCTTCTGCCTGTTACATACTTTTCAACGAATCTAGTATACCCTTTTACTCTACGAGTAACGGGTATAATTAGCAATATTTCCATAAATATCCATTCTTGTTAAAGCCCAAAAAAATATATATGCCTTGTATGACTCGTTCTTTCAACTTCTTTTTAGTCGGCCAGAGAATACAAGACCATGAGCTCCCCATCGTACAAAAGATCGTTCTCGACTGGATAGTGTCAGGCATATGTCCTGCTAGCAGTAATTGGTACATTTCAGCTATCAAGAGAAAGTCTTGGAGTCAATCGATACAACCATGCTGAAATTTTGGTCTGTGGAGGAATTGCTCCCCAATCTCCTGAGCACGTGTATATGTGATGTTGCTTCTATAGGCGGTACAAATTTGTCCTTACAGCAGACGTCAAGAAAATGTATTGCAAAGTAATGTTTAATGAAGATGGCTGAAACTTTCAGTTCATAGTGGGGTAACGAAATCCATCTGAGACTCCGAAGATCTTAAGATTACATACCGTAACTTGGGAACCTTGTCTGTACACTTTTTAACGTTTAGACTTTGGTTTGGGCTTGTAGATTTGGCGCAACCCACTTGTCCAAATACGCAGAGTTCATTCACGTTGTCTTGGTTACCTGGTAAAGATCACTTTCAGTTTCGGTTGGATAACTCCAGATCCGTGATCTTTGTGCGACAGAACGAAACATACTGTCAGTGACTTCTCGAATTTCCGATCCATTTGGCCTATTATGCCTTCTGATCACAATGGCAAATTTATAACCTAATGAACTATGGCTACGAAAGTTTAAATAGGACTAGTCGCTACACTTGCAATTGCAGATATCGTACTTGCAGATCCAAATAATCAAAGTGTCGCGACTTTTTCTTACAGATACACATCTACGTTCTCTGCATTCGAGACGAAAACATATCCTTTTTTACAGATCTTTATAATCGTATAATCAATCAAATTATTATTATTTTAAGAGTTGTCGGATAGTATTCGGATATTTTGTCACGGCGGTGTGACGTTAATGAGCTTAGATTCTATTTGGTTGTCAGGAGTTGATTGACCTGTAAATCGCCAATTCAAAGTGCCGGCTGTCGAACGAATTGCACATGTCAGCATTAGCTCTTAATGCAATACTAGAGCCGAATTATGTATTTCAGAAAATAGAGTCATTTTCGTTGCTCACTAAGGTTCTAAGAGTCTTCGGATGGGTTTTTTGGTTTATTCAAAGGTACAAAAAATTCGCCAATCTTTTTAAAAAAGTAATTCAACAAGAGAAATCAAATTTGCGTTTGAGAAAGTTGTGATTGAATCTCACTAATCCAGTGACGACATATTTAAAATAATGAATTAATATCAACGAATCTTCAAAAGATTCAAACCCATTCATATATGAGAACAAAATAGATTAGAAGTTCGCTACATTTTTTTTTTTGAGTTGGGGGTTGGGTTTCGGAATTGGAAACTTACCCTCGAGCTCTTGTATGTTTGCTGCCAACAGTGGCACTAATTTGTACTATTTGTCGTGCCACTGAGGCAAGTCCGTTGGAGATGTTAAATAGCAAACTGGCCCGACCCCTTGGAGATCCCCCTTGTGAGATCGAATGTGAAATAGATTTGGCAAGCCTTA
Source organism: Drosophila teissieri (assembly GCF_016746235.2). Taxonomy (NCBI): domain Eukaryota; kingdom Metazoa; phylum Arthropoda; class Insecta; order Diptera; family Drosophilidae; genus Drosophila; species Drosophila teissieri. The sequence goes on from NW_025224987.1 coordinate 126,611, forward strand.
GAGCTCAAGCTACAAAAAATATAAATTCCCTAGGCTGACGGCAGAGTGCGCGCGAGATGCGAAGCGAGAAGCTATGAGCAAAGCGAGAAGCTATGAGCAAAGCGAGAAGCTATGAGCAAAGCGAGAAGATCACAGAGTGAGAGTGAGGCGAGAAGCGAGCTACATTGTTTTTTTTTAGTTATAAATGTGAACGCGATGGATTCGGACGAAAAATTTTTCCACCCCCTTAACACCAACACAAATGAAAAAGGGGACTTCAACAATTTATACAATGATTTACGAAACTACCCAGATAGGTTCTTTAACTATACGCGTATGTCTATTTCGACTTTTGATTATATATTAAATAAAATTAGTAGTCGTTTGACGAAAAATTGGCCAAATTTTTTTTAAAAATTTGAAAATAAACGGTAATTAAAGCACAGAATACAACAAAACAATCGTACGCTCTGAGCGAGTTGAAGCGATAAAGCAGGTTGCAAACTGCTCTCTCGCTTTGCTCTCGCTTTATCGCTTGAGCTCGCAACTAGCCTCGCTCTCATCTCATCTTTCGAGCGATTTCACTTAAAAATGCTTGCAGAGCTTTATAGCTCGTTCTCGCCCAATATTATCGCTTCGCACGCACTCTGCCGTCAGCCTTAGCGTCTTCTGACGAACCCAGATTTGAAAGCAGTGAGGCAGCTGTTATTAAACACCACGTAGGTGACTATGCGTTATTGAAAAAATAAGAGAGACATCAAACCAAATTGGATCCGAAATTCAGAGTTTCTGGTAACTGAAGTATTAGAGGGTGCCAGGTAAACACTTAAGTCATTGACAGGTATCCGAACGTTCAAGTATTATTATGAAGATATAATGAAAATGACAGATGTTGAAATTCTAAACGAATTGAATAACGAAAATGTAGAGAAAAGCCCGCCAACGTTTGCAAACGAGTCATCTGTCCAAAAGTGACGATGAGCTGTGAGTTATCCGTCGAGGTGAGACAATGAGTGATTAATGAAGAGTTATCAGTCTAGGTGAGACGATGGGTATGGGACAAAGTGTTTCCGTCTAGGTGAGACGATGAGTTTGATTTAAATAAATGATTAAAAATGTGACAACTGGCGGAGTATCAATATGTGGCTTACAATAACAGGCATTATTAAAACAAGTTGTTAAGTTGATGTATTACTGGCTAAAGAAATAATAAGTTATCTCAGCAACAATGAAACAGACGCTGTTTTTATTTGAAAAATAAAATTTATAAAATATATTTCTTAAGTAAGATTAGGAATGTAATAAATACAATTTTACCGAACTTTGAAGAAAATGTGTGATCTCAGTATCTGGTATCTCAGTATCGAAAGCTTACACAAGGACGTGTAAAAGTCAGAATGGACGTGTCGTGATGAAATTTAGAATTAAGATAGTCGTTATCTGCTTCTTATTGCGCTTGTGGCAAAGTAAAGGGTGTGCAAGACTGTACTTTTTCCTCTTTTCCTTGGGTTCCTTTGAGTGTTCCTTATTTCATTTATTCTCAAAGTAAAAGGGGTAAAGCGACTAATTATCTGAGAATGGGAATTAATATGTTAGAGCGAGACCGATAGAGCTGTTGCTGAACGTGGCCACTTGTGCTGCATGGTAATAGTGCGATGCGACAAAAGAAAATGAAACAAGAGAAAAAGGAATTGAACCATGCTCGAGGCGAGAATGCAGAGAAGTGAACTCGGTGATGCCATCCGATAAAAAACAACAAAAGTTGCTTAACGGAACTTTATGATCCTTAAAATATTGAAACGTTTTTTATTTCGTTAGTCCGCCTGATTCTTGACAATGTTTTAACTGTTTGGAGTCCGTAAATTTTTTTCTGTTGCCTTACGGCGACTAACTGCGGACAAATACCTAATATAAGGATTGCTTTTTATTTCAGCATTCAGTATTAACATACCGTAGGAGGAAGCCATCCGTAAAAGGATGCTTTGAGAAGCTAAGGAAAGCTTAGCTAATCTTATTCGTGGTAAAGTTGATAGTTCCACCTTGGTTAGTGGAGCTAGCCATATATTTAATTTTCTACATCTGCCGTGACGTCTTGCAAAAACTTTCAATAGGGTGTTTCTGTTTAAGAATTGTATAGCACGAATGTATTGACCAATGAATATTCCGCCTTTCTATTATGATTTCATTTTAAAATAAATTTTGTTGCTGCAATAGTAGAGGTCAGATAATACTCACTAAGAATAACGAGACACTACAGTTTTCTAACACGTTTACATTTTACCGCGATAAAGCGTCCATTGCTATGTTTTGTTTACCTAGAGTGTACATGGTTACATTATGTTAATCAAAACAAGAGAGAACGCTATAATCGAGTTCCCCGACTATCTGATACCCGTTACTCAGCTAGTGGAAGTGCGAAGGAGAGTCTTCAACACTGACAATTTTTGGCGGTTTGTGGGCGTTAGAGTGGGCGTGGCAAAAAGTTTTTTGGCAAATCGATAGAAATTTACAAGTCTAATACAAAAATGAAAAAATATCAAAACATTTTTCAAAAGTGTGGGCGTGGCAGTTTTGGGCGGTTTGTGGGCGTTATAGTGGGCGTGGCAAAATTTTTTTGGCAAATCGATAGAAATTTACAAGACTTACAAAAATGAAAAAATATTAAAACATTTTTCAAAAGTGTGGGCGTGTCAGTTTTATGCGGTTTGTGGGCTTTAGAGTGGGCGTGGCAAAAAATTGTTTGGCAAATCGTTAGAAATTTACAAGACTAATACAAAAATTAAAAAATTTTAAAACATTTTTCAAAAGTGTGGGCGTGGCAGTTTTATGCGGTTTGTTTGGAGTGGGCGTGGCGACATGAATCAACAAACTTGCGCTGCGTCTATGTCTCTGGAGTCTGTATGTTTAATCTCAACTTTCTAGTCCGTCGACGGACAGATGGACATACATACATACATACATACATACTTTATATGGTCTAAAACGCAACTCATACCTATATGGGTTTATTATACGGGATCGCAACAAAGACTAATTTGGTGCCGGGAATGCGTTTATTCTTGAGTCTATCAAGACGGGGTGTTTCCCCCCGGTCCCATATTCCCTGTCGCCGGGCCTGTCTACGAGTAACGGGTATAAAAAGTTAAGTCTAACAATGATCGAAGTACATTTGCGGTGAATTTCGCTTATAAGTTTTGCATATAAGTTATGTTTCCGTCAAAAATCCGGGCCTCCCTCCGAAGTCCGGGCCCGGGTGGAATGCCAAAAATTTTTTTTTGCCACGCCGACTCTAGCGCTCTAACAAAACACCTAAAACTGACACTGTGGAAATATCTCCCTCGCACTTCCACTGGGTGAGAAACGGTTATCAGATAGTCGGGGAACTTGACTATAGCGTTCTCTCTTGTTTAAAGTCTAAGTCTAAGCAATACTGTCAAAATGTACATTGCGTTCTTGCCTAAAACCAATCTTGATGTGATTCTTTGCTGAGTACAGCTTCCTCTATTTGGGTATTGGCTAGCTGTTGAGACTTTGCCCGACAGCTCTGGTTATCTCTTTAGTATTCCTTATAGCGTCAAAATATATTTTTTGGTTTTCTAACATGGAACGTTTTATACTTATTGTATTTACCTCAGCAGCACTGTAAATAAATTTGTTTGTTACTTTTAATGATGTTAGTATAATTTTAAATTTATTTCCTATTTTTAATATGTAATATTTAACTTTTTATACTTATTTTTTTATTATGCAGCATTTGTGGCCTCCATAAATTCGTCATACTCACAGTGGTATAGTAAGGCTGTTCTACAAACAAAACGTGAAGAAATGGTTAATGGGCTCTGTGCATCTTTAGAAATTGCTTTACAAATTTATCATAAAAGGAATGGAAAACTCCCCGAAAATGTTATAATATACAGGTAAGGCACACATAACGTTAAAGTAATAATAGGATCCTACAACATACAAATAATCTGATATATACTTTCGTTTTCTGACTTCAAAGCGAACGGTGGCGTTTTTTTCTACGCCCCAAATTTATTTTAGCTTTTATAAAACTCAGGGGTGGTTTTAAATAGTTCTATTTTGTACACATCATTTTTCAAACTCCGTTCGCTTTCGATTGTCTTTTGATTTGAGCACTATTTTAAACAATTTAATTTAACCTTTGGTTTTGTTTGTATATGTATTCAGTTTGCTCTCTCTGCGTACGTTGTGCGTAGTGCTGTTTGGTGATATTTTTTTATGCACATAAACTGCGCTGGGCACCCACTCTCTCGCTTTTGCATACCAGATCCAAAGTTCTAGGCGTACAGCTCGCTTGCAAGTTTTAATTTTGTATGCACATAACCTATACCGTGCACCCGCTATCCCACACATTTTCGGTACATTTTACAGCTCGTTTGCTAGTTTTGAATATGCATCTTTGTACAACTTGTACAATTGTCTGAAAACATGGAAATTAATGTCGTCTGCTTTCGAAACAAATGCCGTCAAGTAATAAAGCCTGAGCACCCAAATATTACTTGTGGGCTGTGTGATAAAATGGTGCACATTTGGTGCGCTGATTCTGTTACTGCAAACTCTCGCTTTCTACAGATTTCGATTCTCCAAACTTTTCGTTTCGCTCTGCCGTTACTTCGCTTTGATTTGTTGCATAACAGGCAACTGGTAGGGCCTCCTTCCGCAGTTGACATCTGCATTAGTGCGACCCACCGTCTAGCTCCTCCTTGTTTTAATAATATTTAATAAATACAAAATTTAAGATACCGGTTCTCAATCGTTCTTTTCTAAATATTTAAGTGCCTCCTTCCGCAGTTGACATATGCATTAGTGCGACCAACCGTCTATCTCCTCCTTGTTTTAATAATATTTAATAAAATATTTAATAAATTTTATGAGCTTAATGCTCAGTGTTACAAGAAATAATTAAACCATTGTAAGTTCTAGTTCGCATAAAACAGTTTTATAGACGGGAAGATAGACGCGATATAGAAGACAGTAAAGGAGGAGAAAATATATGTATACTAGTAAGATCTAAGAATTTGTTAAATACGTTAGTATTGATCGCTTTAAGAACGGCAGAGAGACAGAATTAGAGATAATAGGATAGAATCTATTATAGTCAGAACATAATACTCTGTAGGACTCATGCAACTCATAGTTAGATCTACATTGATTTAAAATTAGAGGTACGTAATTTCTAGTAAATCTACTTGGAACAGTGAAGTTTACCCGACTAACCAAGTCGAGACTATCAACTTAACCACGAATAAGGTTAAAAATAAAGACTGTTCATCGTTCTACGGTTAGCTAAGGAGGGTAAGTTAATTAACATTAGTCTACTTGAATAAGGAGTTTATATAAGGTTTGCATCTCAATTAAGGGGATTTTTTGAACCGATTCAATGCGGTCCGAGTAAACTTCATATTGTGGACTCCAAACAGGTGATCCATACTCGAGGATCGGACGGACTAGAGATATAAATAAGGTTTGGGTAAGGTTTCATGTAAGGATCATCAAATTCCTTTGACCACCGTTTTATAAAACCAAGCACGTCTCTGGCCTTATTGACAATAGACAAAATATGGTCTGAAAATTTAAGTTTAGGGTCCAGAGAACACCAAGATCATCAACATGTGTTATTCAGTCCAAAGAGCACCCACTTAAAGTGTAAGTCGCGTGCATTGCGTTGGCACGACAAAAGGTCATAACTTTACACTTAGAGCCATTTAAGTTCAATACGTTATCACGGCTCCAGGTTTGAAAGCTATTTAGATCGGATTGTAAGTCCAAATGGCGAGAAATGTCCTTATATTGCAAGCATAATTTTACATCATTAGCGTACATAAGTACACGCGAATGCTTTATTATTAAGGGAAGGTCGTTAATAAATAAGGTAAAAAAGAGCGCACCTAGGTGGCTCCCTTGTGGGACACCGGATGTGACTCGGAGAATACAAGAAAGAGAATTTTTTAAAGAGGACCCGTTGCGTCTTGCCATTTAGATAACTTAGAATCCAATTTAGGAGATCAACAGGGAAGCCTAATAAATCAAGTTTTTTTAATAAAAGTGAATGATTAACAGAGCCGAATGCTTTACTAAAATCCGTATAGATGACATCTGTTTGAAGATTATTTTTGAAGCCCTGTACTACGAAGGAGGTTAGCTCCAGAAGGTTAGCAGTTGTTGATCTGCGTTTCATGAACCCATGCTGACATGGTGATATAATTGACCTAGAAAGGTGCTGCAAATGAGGAGTGATAACGTATTTAAAATGCTTAGGGATAGCAGACAATTTGGAGATTCCTCTGTAATTGCTTGCATCCGATTTGCTACCTTTTTATGGAGAGGGATCCGCACAGAATCTAAGCACACAGCCAGGAATTCCGTCGGGACCTGGCGAATAGACAGGCTTAACTCGCTGAAGATCACAAAGCAGTGAGCTTTCGTTTAGAGTGGGACAGAATATTAAATTCGACTTTGATACCGCGTAAGAGTAAGGCCGTTCGGAATGAGGTAACGTTGAATATGTGGTTTGAAAAAACTTGGCAAATAGATCGGCTATTGCCTGATCCGATGTTACCGTAGTATTTTCAAACAATAGCGAGGAATGGTAACTGGTTGTTTTGCGCTTAGTGTTAACGAAATTATAAAACTGTTTTGGATTCTGTGCGTACTGGAACTTACAACGGTTTAAATAATTCTTATAACACTGAGCATTAAGCACGGTAAAATTTAACCAAACACTTACGTATTTAGAAAATATAGATTGAGAACCGGTATTTTTAAATTTTATATAAAGTCTGGACTTAACATTTCTTAGATGTGTCAACTCTTTATTAAACCAAGGAGGTTATATAAACATAGCTATCAGAAAATGACAGCTTTACGCATAGAATTCTAAGTTTCGGAACTCGTCAAAAAGTACCTCCTTTGACGTGAGGGTAGACCTAACAGCAATTAGGACTCCACCTCCCCGCCTGGAGAGACGATCATGCCTGTATACTGTGTACATACCTGGGAAAACTGCAGAGTTAAGTATCTCCGGTTTTAACCAAATCTCTGTAAACACAATAATATGGGATGCAGAGGAAAGGCTATCTGAATACAAATTATTTAGCTTACTATACAAGCCTCTTACATTTTGATAACAGATAGTGAGGCTAGATTTTAGTTTTTTTAAGATAAAGAAGTAGTAGAGGAGGATGGGGCAGTGATCTGGCCACATGTGGGAAGTTTAATTCCCATGGGCCCTTTTTTCTGTTTTTAATCTTAGCTTTAAACTCTTTTTTTCCCACAATAAATAAAATAAAAGTGTCTTATTAACTTTATTTTTATACCCGTTACTTGTAGAGCAAAGGGGTATACTAGATTCGTTGAAAAGTATGTAACAGGTAGAAGGAAGCGTTTCCGACCATATAAAGTATATATATTCTTGATCAGGATCAATAGCCGAGTCGATCTGGCCATGTCCGTCTGTCCGTCCGTCTGTCTGTCCGTCCGTATGAACGTCGAGATCTCAGGAACTACAAAAGCTAGAAAGTTTAGATTAAGCATACAGACTCCAGAGACATAGACGCAGCGCAAGTTTGTTGATTCATGTTGCCACGCCCACTCTAACGCCCACAAACCGCATAAAACTGCCACGCCCACACTTTTGAAAAATATTTTAATATTTTTTCATTTTTGTATTAGTCTTGTAAATTTCTATCGATTTGCAAAAAAACTTTTTGCCACGCCCACTCTAACGCCCACAAACCGCAGAGTAATAGAAGAGACAAATTTATCAAGGAGAGTTTCAATAGTAGACAGCTTGGTTACTATAAGAACCTGTGTAAAATGAAAACCAAGGTCGAATTGTCAATAATGACACTGCAGTATCAGAAGATATTATGAGCGACTACAATGCAACGAGAGCTTTTGGAATTTTACATGTACCAGAAATTAAAGGATTATAGACATTGAGTTGTAGCTGAGTTTGCTCTGTTTTAAATGGGTGTACAATGACTTTTAGCAAGAACTTTGCGACAATCTACCAATATACCGAGCAGAACAAACAGATTGTTGATGCTTAGGAAATACGTTTTCAAGTTTATGGCATAGCAGATATAGAAATCTAACCATCCTAATCGACGTGTCAAAATATTTATAGTTTATGTTACCTCCGTAATTTAAATTCAACCGCCAACTAGGCGAAAAAGGCGTAATCCTGAAAACCTTTAGTAAAGTGTTACCCATGATCTGCGGTTATTGGATAGGGCAACACTTGTACGACACTTGAGGAAACACTGGCGAAGAAGAAAAAAAAAGGTGTTTAAAGCTGCTCGCTTTGCTAAAAAAAAATTAAATAAAAATAAAGTGACTGCTACAAAAGGTTGTTTATTATTTCTCTCCCTAGGCCCAAATTAATTATGGCCTCAACATTTTTTTTTAAAAACTTTGTAAGTACACAATATTAAGCGCAATTACAAGTGACGACACCCATTTGTGAAATTCACACGGAACACACACATATCTATAAGCCAAGATAACCACGTATTCAACGGCGTCCAAAACTGGGTGCAGTGCGACGTGTGCAAGGCATGGTACCACTTCGCCTGCGTTGGAGTCGTTGCCTCTATTGCACAGTCACAATGGACGTGCGACTTGTGCAAACTTGTCGACGATACCCCTTCCACCTCACAGCAAGCCGCTTTACAACGCAACAAACTGACTAATACCTCGCCGAAAGATGACGTCATAATACAAATCGAATCCAATCCCAATAAGCCAGCTGAGACATAATATACTCCATGCTCAAAAAACTTGATGATAGAGATGCTAGAAGAGACACGCCAAGTAGAAAAGAAATATATCGAGCAGAAATACGCAATACTTGCACAGCAGCAGGGGACACAGGAAAGGCACATCCTATCATTTGGACCAACTGCATCCCAACTAGCAGCAAGGGAAATATTACCAGCGGATCCGCCGTCTTTCAATGGCAACCCAGCAGACTGGCCAATCTTCATAAGCATGTACGAGTACATCTGCTCGGTAGCTGGATTTTCAGACGCTGAGAACAAGCTTCGTCTCCAGAATTGTCTCGAAGGCAAAGCCTATGAATTGGTTCGTGATAAGCTGCTACTGCCGGCACTCGTCCCGGAGGTTATCAGGACGCTAAAAACCTTTTTTGGGCGACCGGAACAGATCCTCGACCGGCTCATCGGCAAAATCCATAAAATAAGTATACACAAAGATAGATTGGAGTCCCTAATCGACTTTGCGATGGCAGTGCGCAACGCGTGAGCCACAATGGAGGCCTGTAACCTGTACGCACATCTTGACAACCCAATGCTTCTGCGCGAGCTTGTTGACAAGTTGCCCACCATAAATTAAGCTGGGCCATGCATCCACGCAGTGCTTCTATCCCTGTTGTAAAATCATTCAGCGACTGGATATACAATTTAGCAGAAGCAGCCTCCACAGTCATACCTGCACAAAATTCATGGAGCGTGAATACCCACACTCACTTATCAACCGGAGAAATGTGTGAGTCCGAAGACGATCAGAAGGAAGACGCCAAACCGAACCCTTCATGCGTCATGTGCAACTCCACCGAACATTACGCCGCCCAATGCCAGAAATTAAAAAGATTGCCAGTTCCGGAGCGACATCATATAATCAACGACGCCAAGGCCTGCTACAGATGCCTAAAGATGCGCCGTCGCAAATGTTTCTCCAAACGCGATTGCGGCGTTGATAACTTTCAATCAAAACACCACCCTCTCCTTCACAGAGAAGCTCCTAAGCGCGAACTCGTCAGTACCCACTATCAAGAAACTGGCCTCGAAGAATCATACTTTCGAATCCTGCCGTTAACACTATAAGGGAACGGAGCAAAGGTCGACACGTATGCGTTTTTGGGAACGGAGCAAAGGTCGACACGTATGCGTTTTTGGACGAGGGCTCATCTGTAACACTTATCGATGATGGGATTCTGAAGCTTCTCAAGGTTCCTGTTTCCTCTGAACCACTTTGCCTGCAGTGGACCGGAGACACCACCCGTACGGAGGAAATGTCTCTCAAAGCCCAGGTACAAATATCGGTTATGGGGTGTGGAAGAAAACTGTGGCTTAACAACGTGCACTCAATCAAACGCCTTGCCCTACCTAAGCAAACCGTTGACGCACATAAACTTGGCAGCAAATACAAGCGCATACATGGATTGCCCATAAAATCGTATTGGTATGCTGCACCAATGCTTCTAATCGGCGCAGACAACTGGACCTTTGCTGTTCCCCGCAAAATTCGTGAAGGAAGACGCAACAAGCCTATCGCCTCAAAATGTATGCTAGGATGGAGTCTTCAGGGCACAAGTAATGCCACCCAAAATTATTCCCTTCATCACTGCATTTGCAACTGGGACGACATCGACAAGACGGTAAGAGAAAGCTTTAATGCAGACCCTATCACACCGCGGGAGCTCTCCTCTAAAGACGACGAAAAGGCTACGGTAATTCTGGAGAAAACATGCAAGAAAGTAAATGGTAGCTACCAAATTGGACTACTCTGGCGAGACAAAAATGTAATTCTCCCAGACAGCTACTCAAACGCACTGAAACGGCTCGAATGTCTTCGAGAAAAAATTAAGCTATTCCATAAAATTCCAGGCTATATTGACAACCTAGTCGACAAAAAATACGCTTTCGAACTGGAAACCAAAGATATAGCTGAGGACATAAACCGTGTATGGTACCTCCCTATATTCATCGCTCTAAACCCAAACAAGCCAAATAAAATAAGATTGGTTTGGGATGCCGCTGCAAAGAGTCACGGAAAACCCCTCAACGACTAGGTCGTATAGGCGTGTGCGCGGATATCGCTGAGATGTTTCAAATAACTATTCAGCAAAGCGACATGCATGTTCAACGATTTCTGTGGCTTAACAAGGGCGACAAAACTCCCCGCACATTCGTCATGCGGGAATTTGGAATTTGCTGCGCGCCCTGTATTGCTCACTATGTGCGGAACAAAAACGCACAGGAGTTGCTGAGGGAGGAGTAGTGGCGAATGGCCATAGAGCAAAATCGTGGCTATATAAACAGGCGCAATCCAGGGCGTGTTCAGTTGAAATAACCGTTCTAAAATATAATTCAGCCATTGACAAGTCAAGCTCGTTGATTGCCCTGAATGTTTACCTGGACGAAGACGGCGTACTACGCATTCAGGGAAAAAACGATAACATAAATCCTGACAACGCCGTCGTTATGTCAAAGAAGTCCCAAATCGCATTTTTAATTACAAAATATTACCATGAAAAATCACATCACATGATGCACGAGTCAACGATAAATCGTATTCGAAGCGACTTCTACGTACACTCACTCGCATATCTCTGCGTACACATTTTTGTATAGTATGAAGTTTAAAATTAAAAATAAAATGTAATATATTGTACAATAATTCTAAAAAATGTCATATTATAAACAATAAATTAAAGTTAAGTTTAAAAAAATAATGGAATAATTATATGCATAAATGGCCGAACTATTGCTGTTCAAAGTTTAATTTTAAAATTGTGGTGTACGCAGAGATATGCGAGTGAGTGTACCTCGTCTACGAGTCCTGTATAAAACAGTTCGAAAGGCCTGTCAACTGTGCAAAATTTCCACCGCCAGCCCCGAAGTACCTCAAATGGCTCCATTACCAGTCGCCCGACTAGCTTGCTTCGAAAGACCCTTTACATACACGGAAGTCGACTACTTCGGTCCCATACTGGTCAACGTTGACAGACACAAGGAAAAACGGTGGGGAGTCCTCTTCTCCTGCCTGACGTTGAGAGCCGTACACATAGAAGTAGCCCACAAACTCGATGTAAGCTAATGCATTATGTGTCTGCGGAATTTTATGACACGTCGCAGGACTCAAAAAGAAATCTTTTCTGACAATGGCACAAACTTTAAAGCCACGGATAAAATGGTGAAAGAAAAACTACAAAAGATCGACTTTTATGAAATCACCATAAAATACGAAGCAATTAGGTGGCACTTCAACCCGCCTGCAGCACCTCATATGGAAGGCGCATGGGAACGACTAGTCAGATCGGTCAAAACTGTTTTGAAAACAATCTGCCCAACAAACAAATTCAACGACGAAACTCTTCAAACCGCCCTTATGGAAGCGGAAAGTATCATCAATTCCAGACCACTAACCTTTGTCTCTTTAGATTAAGCCGACGACGAAGCATTCACCCCGAATCATTTACTTCTGGGATCGACGAACGGCTATAAGCGTTTGGCAGATGGCAATACCGATCTAAGGCTGCGTTGGCAACGAACTCAGTTATTCGCAGACAAAGTCTGGAATCGCTGGGTTAAGGAATTTACCCCAGATTTAACCAGACGCAGCAAGTGGTTCACCAAACGTTCCCCAATAGCTATCGGCGATGTCGTTACCGCGACAATTTAAATTCAACCGCCAACTAGGCGAAAAAGGCGTAACCCTGAAAACCCTGATCTGCGGTTATTGGATAGGGCAACACTTGTACGACACTTGAGGAAACACTGGCGGAGGAGAAAAAACAAAGATTTTTAAAGCTGCTCGCTTTGCTAAAAAAAAATTAAATAAAAATAAAGTGACTGCTACAAAAGGTTGTTTATTATTGCTCTCCCTAGGCCCAAATTAATTAGTGCCTCAACAGTTTAAGTAATTAATGGTTTTCCGAAAAAGCCAGAGCCTATAAAGTATGAACAAATAAATAGATCCACAGCATCCAAAAAAAGAGTCATTCGTTATTATGAGTTGATCCTTGATGAGTTCATTGGATACGAGTTGTACGACACTGCGGGTTGTGATTAAACGCGACTTAAATCAGACGAGTCTAGTGGTAGTGCTAACGAGAAATGTTAAAATTGATCCCATTAATGAAAATAGGGAAAAAGAATAATTAAATTAAAAAAAAAATATAAATGTTTCAAAAGTGTGTTTTTTTGGCAGACCGATAGAAATTTACAAGACTAGTAATAAACAAAAAAGTTTCAACCAATTTTTCAAGAGTGTTGGCGTAGCAGTTTTGAGCGGTTTATAGCCGTTATAGTGGGCATGGCAAAGCAATTTTTGGCATACCGATAGAAATTTACAAGACTAAAATTTATAAACTGTGGCAGTTTAAGGGCTTGACACGTGGGTCAACGTGGCGCTGCGTCTACGTCTCTGTATAATGCATGCATAATCTCATTTTCTAGCTCTTATAGTTCCTGAGTTCTCGACATTCATACGGACGGATAGACGAAAATACGGACGGACATAGGGATAGATCGACTCCGCTATTGATCCTGATCAAGAATATACGGGTATAAAAAGAGGGTAGAACCAAAGACATGTGGGATTGGAGTAAGTTGGCATTATCATGCAGCCTAGATGTTTGGGAGTGCACACACTGTTTCCTATATCAGCCAGATCCTAACAGCATTGCCAACAGTGTCTCTCTCCCATGGTGTCTCTGAAGTAATGCAGTCGCTGCAGAATTTTTAACGAAGTCAGTCGATGCGTTTATTAGTGCGAGAGTCGTAGTTCTTTTCATTTTTATAATTATTAATTTCAAACTTTGTGAACAATACCCAAAATAATAAACTTAATTTGTATTATCCCTACAAATTTATGGGGGCTCGTCCGGGAACGTTCAAAGAATAAAATTAATAAAGGTGCATTAACACTAACGAATTGGAGAGAACGAAGGAGAAGAGAAACTGGCGTGCGACAATTCGACGAAGCAAAACTGGAGCAAATTCTGGATCTTTTCTCGACAAAGAAGAGACCCTTTGAAAGAATATTTATGTGACGGTTGCAACGACGACGCAAGAGCAACGGTGAGACTAGTAGAAAGTCTTTCGACGTGCACATGAAAGTTCTTGGGCATTTTGAAGACGTGTCGAAACAAGAATTTTTCGTGGTGAAATTCCGTATCGAAGAGCGGATAGAGCTGGCGAAAGAAACCACGAATTTCAAAGGAACGACAACGAGAGGATAACGACAAAGAGAGGATAACGACAACGAGAGGATAACGACAACGAGAGGACAACGACAAACCAAATAAAGAAGGAAACAGAAAACGAGTAGAGGAGATCATACGACGCAAAAACAAGAGAAGCATCGACGGCGTGAAAAAATACGTGCATTTCGACGGGAACGACGAAGTATATGAGTACATATTTTTGAACAAAACGACGAAATAACGAAGAGCAGGAGCAGCGACGGCGACGTAAGAGCAATCGACGACGTGATCCGTAACGCAATACGGAGCGAGGTTACGGCGAAGACGAATTTCGCAACACAGAAGAACTTAAATACGACGACATTGAAGAGACGAGAAGTGCGGCGGAAGAGAGTCGTAACAACTGGTTGCGAGAGGCTGCGCATTTAACAAATTGGTTTTAAAAATTGTTTAACATTGTTTAATATTTTTGAATTCATTGTTTAACATTTAAATTAATTTGTAAACGGCTCACGCACTAACATGGATGCTAGACAAATTCTCGAATTGACCGTGCCTTTTTTAAAAGCAAAATTAACGGAATTGGGTTTGGATACCAATGGGCGAAAGAGCGCTTTGCAGGACAGATTATTTGAACACTATGGCATAGATGCGGGCGGTGAGGAAGAGGATGCAGAAAGTGTTTCGGGTTCATCTAATTATCAAGATGTTAGTCACCACGTAGGCTCGAGATTTACTCTACGCGATGTCCAAGACAGCATTTCATCATTTTCTGGCTCAGACCACGAAGACGTCAATCATTGGTTGTCTGAGTTCGAAGACGTTGCAGTAACCGTAGGCTGGGACAATTTGCAAAGATTTATCTATGCTAAACAACGTTTGACCGGAGCCGCCAAGCTTTATATCAAAAGCACAAAAAGAATTAGAGGGTGGGTCGAGTTACAGCGCGCGTTTAAGGATGAGTTCGGCAAAAAATTATGCTCGGCTGAGATTCATAAGCTTCTGCGGCAAAGGCAAAAACAACCAAAAGAGACATGCATTGAGTTTTTGTACAGCATGATGGAGATCAGCAAATCGATAAATCTTGATGAGGAGAGCTTAGTTTCTTATGTTGTAGAAGGCATACCAGATGGCAGGATAAATAAGGCTGGGCTGTATCGCGCAAAAACTATCAGAGAGCTAAAGGACGAAATTTCTATTTACGAAAAGATAAAGGGAAAAGGAATTAATAAGGAAATTGTTAAGAAAGAGGTGGCAGTGAAACAAGGACAGACTAATGGCCAGAGAAAATGCTTTAAGTGCAACAGTGACCACATTGCCAGAGATTGTAAGGGCGACGTAGTTTGCTATCATTGCAACCAGAAAGGGCACATATCCAAGAACTGCGCGGAAAAGAAAAATAATGTCGTCAAGAATGAGAAAGCGAATGTCCTGGAAGTCAATGTTGAAAAAGGGTCAATATATAAAATGATAGTAGCAAATGGTTTGACATTCGTAGCGATGATCGATTCGGGATGCGACTTGTGCTTGATGAGGGAGGATATTTTTAGCAGCTTTGAAGATTTAAGGCTGAAGCCTGTATTTAAACATCTGAGAGGCATTGGCAAAGGTGAGCTAAGGACAATAGGATGCTTTGATATTAACCTTCAGGCGGATGGCGTACGCTTTACCTCAACTTTTCACGTAGTAAAACAGAATGAATTGGAGTACGCAGCCATTATTGGAAATGATGTGCTCCAATGTATCGATGTCGTGTTCAGTTCGAAGGGGGTCTTATTTAAAGAAAAAGAAAAGGATTTCGCTACGGCATTCAAAGGAATGCGTGTCACTGAGATCATCGATGAGTCCTCCGTGCTCGACAAAATCGATCTATCTCACCTGGAAAAGAGTCAGAAGCTAAAGGTAGAAAATCTAGTTAAAGATTATAAACCAGTAAAGTCATTGGCGTCTCCAGTTAATATGAAGATCATATTGGAAGACGATGTACCCGTTTATCAGCGACCACGACGAACTTCCTACGAGAACAAATGTTTCATAGACAAGCAAGTGGAAGACTGGCTTTCAGAGGGAATAATCGTACCAAGTTGCTCAGAGTATGCATTGCCTGTGGTACTAGTCTCAAAAAAGGATGGATCGAAGAGATTTTGTTGTGACTATCGGAAACTTAACCAGAAAATCAAGAAGGACAACTTTCCAATGAGCCTGATAGACGATGTACTGGATAGATTGCAGGGGTCGAAAATCTTTACCACTCTCGACATGATGAACGGATTTTTGCACGTGCCGATCGACGAAGATTCAAGGAAGTTCACAGCATTCGTGACTCACAACGGACAGTATGAATTTACGCATGTTCCATTTGGCATCTCAAATTCCCCAGCTGTGTTTTGTCGTTATGTTTCAGCAGTCTTGCGAGAACTCATTCAAAATCAGACAATCGTAGTATACATGGACGATATAATAGTACCAAGCAAGGACGAGAACGATGGAATCAAGGCTTTGGAAATCGTATTGAGCGCAGCGTCAAAGGCAGGTTTGCGAATTAAGTGGGAGAAAGCACAGATTTTGAAAAGAAGAATCAACTTCTTAGGCTATACGATTGAGAATGGAACCATATCCCCAACTGACGAGAAAATCAAAGCTGTTGTTAACTTTCCAATCCCTCAAAGCAGGCAAGCTTTGCAGAGGTACTTGGGCTTAACGTCATACATGCGACGCTTTATCAAAGACTATGCCTTGGCAGCAAAGCCAAGAACGATAGGAACCTAGTGATGACTGAGTTGGGTATCGCTTCCTTCAACCACTTAAAACAACTATTGGTATCAGCACCAGTACTGAAACTGTTTGACCCTTTAGCTGTTACAGAAGTACACACAGATGCGAGTAAATATGGCTTTGGCGGCGTTTTGATGCAGAAGGACCCAGATGATCAGCAATTTCACCCGATTGAATTTATGAGCCGCAAAACAAACAATTGTGAGGAGAAATACAGTTCCTATGAGCTCGAGGATTTAGCCATTGTGAATGCGTTGAAAAAATGGAGAGTGTACTTGTTGGGAAAGCCGTTCACAGTGGTCCCAGACTGCAACGCTTTTGTAATGACCATCAAAAAAGACGATCTGCCTCCTAGAGTTGCAAGATGGGCAATGTCATTGCAGGAATTCGAGTATAAAGTGGAGCACCGAGCCGGAACGAAGATGAGACACGTAGATGCACTCAGCCGTTTGTCGTGCTTTCTTATAGCGGATTCCACAAAATCACGCTTGATCGAAGCACAGAACAGGGACAACTGGATAAAAGCCGTCAAAGTTATATTGGCAAGTAATAAGGAGCACGAAGATTTTTATATAAAAAATAATATCCTTTGCAAGGATCCAGTAAATGAGCTGATAGTTGTTCCCGACTCGATGGTAGATAAAATCATTGCTACAGCACACAAAGAGGGTCACTTCGGAATTTAAAAAACCAGAGATATTTTGGAGAAGTCCTATTACATTCCAGGAATTCTGCCTAAAGTAGAAAGAGTGGTTAGAGCATGTGTAGAGTGCCTGATCATTGACTCTAAGCGCGGAAAAAAGGAGGGATTACTATCGCCGATCGACAAGGCTCAAGAACCGCTCGGAACCTACCACATCGACCACGTTGGCCCACTTACCGATACAAAAAAGAAGTATAACCACATATTAGCAGTCGTGGATGGTTTTTCTAAATTTGTTTGGCTTTATCCAACAAAGCCAACAGGAACAGATGAGGTTATAGAAAAACTCGAGAAGCAAGCAGCAGTTTTTGGGAACACTCGCAGAATAGTTACGGACAGAGGAACCGCATTCACTTCAGGATCCTTTACTGAATATTGCAATCGCGAAAGCATTCAACTACTCCACATTGCGACAGGTATTCCCAGAGGCAATGGACAAGTCGAACGAATACACAAAATTGTCATCCCGATGCTCGGTAAAATGTGTCAAGAAAACCCACTAAATTGGTATCGCCACGTAGACAGAGTTCAACAAATCGTAAACAATACTCCACCTCGAACCACTAAATATAGTCCATTTAGAATTTTGACAGGATTGAATATGAGACTTAAGCTGAATGATATAAAAGACCTAATAGATGACTTAGAACTAGAAGAATTGAACAAAGAGAGGGAAGAGATTCGAAAGAAAGCACAGGAAAACATAGAAAAAGTGCAGCAAGAGAATAGGAAAAACTTTAATGAGAAAAGAAAGGTTGAAAATGAATATGAAGAAGGAGATTTGGTAGCCATTAAGAGAACACAGTATGGAACAGGAATGAAACTTCGGCCAAAATTTTTCGGTCCGTATAAAATTACAAAAAAACTAAACCACGGTCGCTATGAAGTAATAAAGGAAGGGAATCAGGAAGGGCCTAAAATAACAACGACTGCAGCCGAATATATAAAAAAATGGAGTTCATTCAGGGGCGAATGAATATTCAGGATGGCCGATTGTGGGATTGGAGTAAGTTGGCATTATCATGCAGCCTAGATGTTTGGGAGTGCACACACTGTTTCCTATATCAGCCAGATCCTAACAGCATTGCCAACAGTGTCTCTCTCCCATGGTGTCTCTGAAGTAATGCAGTGGCTGCAGAATTTTTAACGAAGTCAGTCGATGCGTTTATTAGTGCGAGAGTCGTAGTTCTTTTCATTTTTATAATAATTAATTTCAAACTTTGTGAACAATACCCAAAATAATAAACTTAATTTGTATTATCCCTACAGACATTAGAATAACAAGATTCGTAACGATGTTTTTGCGCTGGCTCTAGAAGTGGCTCCAGGCTCTCTCGAACTTTTGATCAAAAGCCAGAACATGAGCGCTCCAGAGCTAGCAGCTGTCTCACGCATACGGCGATAGTCGATCATATGTGCCTAACAAATTATAATAATATTTATAAATTACTTTATACTAAAATAATTGTCATTAGAGTATTCAGCTTACGACGCACAGTGGCGCATTAGTTCAAAAGGGTTGAATACAACAAATAATTCAAACCGGTTTTGTAGAAAATTCGGACTTTGCGGTCGATTTTTATCTAAAATATGTAAACGACCGGCTTGGTTATGGTCTCAATGGAAAGGCTCATCAAATCTCGGTAAAACCAAGGTGGAATAAATGTATTCGGGACCCCCACGTCCCACTTCGAATATTTGAAGGCAGAGATTCTTAGGTGCATATGTCAGCGGCCTACGCGCTCAAGTATGTATTTATGTATGTAAAACATGTAATTTGATCGAAACGGACTTTAGACTAAAGGCACCATCTGACCTTTTTCTTTTAAATCTGCCAAATGGCATTCAAGTTTTTGAAAATATTTTTAAAAACAAGAGAGAACGCTATAGTCGAGTTCCCCCAAAATCTGATGTTTACGTGTGAGCTTTCCGGTTTTAGTGCTTTCAAATGCTTTAGGGCCTCCCTTATTGCTGCTACTTCCGCTTGGAAGACGCTGCAATGTTCGGAGTAAACTCCTCCTTCTACTCTGTTCTGTAGTTTTGACCCGTCCGTATAGAAGCATATAGCATTCTGGGGGCCAGGTGTCTGTGAGTTCCACTCGTCCCTTTCTGAGATATTAGTGTTGAACGGTGTTTGTATGTACTCCGTTGGCGTACAGTAGTCTGTCCTGGGGGGGACTATTTGGGTGTGTTTTAGGATACTTGAGTGACCAGCTTCTTGTGGGTTCCACTGTTTGGTATCTCTAAGCCTGATTGCCGCTACTGTGGCCTATTTCAGTGGGGAGAGGACGCCTCCTTGCGGAGTACCTCTGCTGACGTGCCTAGTGAGGGTTGACGCGCCTAGTGAAGACATAACCTTCCTGCAGGTGAGCAGTTGGTTTATGAGTCCCACCAAGTTCTGTCAGAGCTCCGGTAATAGCTGTTGGGATGACGTTGTTAAAAGCTCCTTCTATATCCAGGAAAGCTACCAGCGCATATTCCTTTTGGAACAATAATTTTTCTATCTTGGAGACGAGAGAGTGTAGTGCTGTCTCTGTCGATTTCCCTTTCTTGTAGGCGTGTTGCGTGTCTGTGATGAGACTTGGATTGAGAGTTGATCTCAAATGCAGGCCGATGATTCTTTCAAGGGTCTTTAGTAGGAAGGATGACAGACTAATTGGTCTGAAATCCTTGGGGGTCGTGTTCGATGGTTTCCCTGCTTTGGGGATGAAGACAATTCGGGACTCTAGCCAAAAAGTAGGGACCTTTTAACAATGTCTAGAAGCCAGTTTATGGCTATGTTTCCCGCATGTTGGATTTGTGCTTTTACGATTTTGTCTGGACCTGCAGATTTGTATGGTTTAAAACTGTGTATGGCCCAATGGACGACCTTTGGGTCTAAGCACACTTCGATGCTTGCCAGTGTGGCGTTTGTATGTTGGGATGTGAGAGCGTTTTGGCTGTTTCCTGGGAAGTGAGTGTCAAGAAGTATCTCCAGAGATTCCTCACTCGAGCTGGTCCAGGAACCATCTGCTCTTTTAAGGTAGCCTAGGGTTGTGGCCGATTGGAAGAGGATTTTTCTAAGTTTGGCTGCTTCAATTGTATTTTCAATTTCTGAGCAGAAGGAATGCCACGAGGATCGCTGTGCTTTCCTGATGGCTATTTTGTAGTTTTCAAGGGCTTTCTTTTAGGCGGTCCACAGGGCATCCTTCCTGCCTTGGCCCTGAGGTGCTTTTTGGCCAAGATGCAGGCCCTTACTTTACCTTCGATCTCTGCGATCACTCCTCCACCGCCTTCCTGATCCTCCTTGGCGGAGTCCGATTTGTAGACCTTTATGGTCACTGAGCTGAAGCCGAAGTTTAGCTCCCCATGAGCGGCCTCAAAGGGAGCTAGGGACTCATTGTTTAGGATGAGGATGGCCTGGTTTGTTGGCCCCTCCATCTCGTCGACCTTCACCACTCGCCAGTTCGAGGTGGGAAGGTGCGGGTTGCATCGCTGCAGCATGGTGAGGATCTGGTCCGGCGCCTTGATGGATGCCGGGATCCAGATCCTTGCACGGGGTCGGCAAGGTACGTCGGACCAGCTTAACGCAACAAGTCCGGCGCCTTCATACACCTCCCCCAGCTTCTTTACTGCGGCTTTGTATAGCTCCGCAGAGCGCTCGTCGTCACAGGCGATCACCTTGACGCTGCCTTGGAACCATCCCACGTCTTTACAGGCAGGGGGGTCCAAGTTCTTTGGCCAGAATTTCGAAGAATTTTGTGGCTAGGGTTGATTCCACCCACTTCCACATATTACGTGGAATCCTACCGCTTGGGTCGTTTTTGTCGACCACGCCCAGGAGAATGCGGTTTTTCGCGATCATGGCACTAGGGCCTGGAGATGTTCCCATGGCGACGTCTTTGGGCGGCTTGCACTCAGTCGCCTCAGACTTGAGGCGGGGTTCACCCGAACCCGATCCTGTGGTGCTGGCCAGGCAGGTGGGCTCATTCGCCAACTTCGCTGCCTTCAAATTTGTACGGCCAGACTCCGTCGTCGCTGCCGTTTTAGTAGGTTTATTGGGAGATTGTGACTCCTTTTTATTTATATTTATCGACTCCATGTGATTCCCACGAGTTGCGGAGAAAATGAGGGTCCACCCGGGCGGAGATCCGCGACGCCCGGGTAAGGCTTCTTAGAACAGGGGGTCGCCAGGTACCCTGAGCTCTCCGTTTGAGACTGAGCTATTTTGTGACCCGGGCCCTCAGCCAGGCTGACTTTCGGCACGTGTAGAGTGACACCTTAGTCCGGCCCGGGGCGCCCGACTACCATTTGCCAGCATCCTCTGGCAGGGACATAACCTTGCCAGGGGACCTGTTTCCAGCCGCCCTCGCGTGGGTATATGGACTTTTTCATTTTTATATTAGATTAGTAAAGTTCAGAATATTTTTGTTAAAGTGACACCACAGATAGGACAACATTGAGTATATTTAGTTACAGTTAAAACGTTTAGCACTTTGCCCTCAATAAGAGTCATATGCATTCCATACTTTACTGTTATCTTACGCTTTTCCTTCAGTTTATAAACAAAAGGTTTGAGATTATTTATTAAGGAATCTACTCTTACTTGTTCACTTATTTTATTTCATTTCAAAACTGTTTGAATCTGGTTTAAAGCATCGGCATGGATTTCAATAATTCTGTGCGCAGAAGGCAGAAGTTTCCGTTACTTTTATCTTTACAGGACGATGTTGTAACTTAGATTCCATTACTAAACTATAGGTTTAGGTTATTCATAAGTCAAATGTTTATGTATTGCTGTTTTGTAAGAACATTTTCTAAGAGGTAAGCCAAAGCTTCATCGAATGTAAGTGGAAACGGTTTTTATATATCCGTCCTTTCTCGATTCAGTTGAATATTCGGATGTTGTTGTGGTTTTTTTAAAGAATAAAAGCCGTGTTTTGCTCGCTTTGCTTCTTTGCAGTGACTGCTGCAGCATGTGTAAGATTTGTGTTACAATTATTTTCATTTGCAAGCTCAGATGCCAATTTCCTTTTTTATCTTGTACCCGCATTCGTGTAAGTTAAGGTTCGACGTCGTATTTGCCGTGGTGTCTTGCAGATTTTCGAGTTTTCTTTTTTTTTTTTTTTATTATTACTTTGCTTTTATTTATTGAATCTTCTTGTATAAGAAATAACAATAAGTTTAAAAATCTTAACTATAACATGGATTTTTTGAACCGTTGTATTAATTTTCCAACTGTTCTATGATTAAACGGCCCTAATAATTTATTCGCTGGGTTGGTAGGTCCTTTCGCCGGAGACGGGAACGGATGCTGAGCTGGATTAGACATCTCGCTAGGTGGTTGGGGTGCGTGTACAGCTTTCTATGGTATTTTTCCTTAAGTTCCTTGATTGCATTGGTAACTGATGGGTTATTTAAGTCTCTTTGGATGTTTTCACTCCGAACGTACCACGGTGCCCCAGTGATGGTTCTTAGAATCTTTGATTGTGCTCGCTATATGATCTCAATATTGCTATTGCTGGCATTGCCCCATAACTGTGAGCCATAGGTCCAGATAGGTTTCAATATATAGAATTGTAGAGTAAGACCTTGTGATCTAGGCTGAGCGGAGAACCAGAGTTGATAAGCCAGTGTAAGTTGTTGGTTTTGAGTTTAAGTTGGGTTTTTTTGGCTTCAATGTGCCTGCGCCATGTGAGTCTTCTGTCAAGGTGTACTCCTAGGTACACTACCTCATCTGCTTTCGGGAGTGGTATGTTGTTCAACAAGAGCGGTGGGCAGTCTTGTCTGTTTAGCGTAAACGTCACGTGCTTACATTTTTGCTCGTTTACTTTTATTCGCCAGTCAGGGAGCCACTTCTCAACGTCGATGAGGTGCATTGCCAGCTGTGCAGTAGCTTGGATAGGGGACCTTGAACGGCTAAGGATAGCTGTATCGTCAGCAAATGTAGCGACTATTTGTAGGGATGTCGGCTGTATAGATGAGGTATAAGGTTGGCCCAAGAACGCTGCCTTGGGGGACTCCAGCCTCAATTGTATGATCAGTGGAAGTGACAGTGTTGCACCGCACTGCAAACTTTCTGTCATAGAGGTAAGACTTTAGAAGTTTGTGTGTGCTTTCGGGTAGGGCTGTTTTAATTTTAAACATTAAGCTGTCGAGGCAAACTCTGTCGAATGCTTGGGATACGTCTAAAAATACTGCTGTACAGTATTCGCGATGTTCAAATGCAGTTCTTATTTCCGTTGTAATACGATTCACCTGTTCAATGGTTCCGTGGCTTTCGCGGAATCCAAATTGATGGGCTGGGATGTAGATTAAGTCGGATCAGCAGGCATTTTTCGAATAGTTTCGAAATGCATCAGAGTAGACTTATTGGTCTGTAAGATGAAGGGACTGTGTGGTCCTTACCAGGCTTTGGAATCAGTATGATAATTGACCTCTTCCATCGTTGTGGAAAGTAACCAAGTTTGGTGATGGCATTAAAGAGCTTGGTTATGTAGCGAACTGCAGAGTGTGGCAGCTGGATGATCATTTCCGGTGTTATAAGGTCGTAGCCGGCGGATTTTTTCGGCCTGAGATTGTCTTTGATAATTTTAGTTACTTCTTTAGGACGAAACACAATTGGGGTGTGTTGCTGGTGGCAGTTTACGGGTGAGGACGGTAGCGCGAATGTGCTAGTAGCCTGGTTTGGCGTGAACACATTTTGTAGGTGAGCGGCAAATGTGGTGGCTCTATCTGCATCACTACGGTCCCAGCCGCCTGCGGAATTCCTTATCGGCAAAACGGTTTCAGTCGGTGGGCGAAGAGTTGAGTGGGCTCGCCACAGTGACTTTTGTTTTGTGCCCGTTGGTGAGAGTTGCTCTATGTATCGGCGCTGATCGTCTTCCTCCTCTTGTTTCAGAGCGTTGGCCAGTTTCCGTGTGGCTACTTTTAGCTTTTGTTTTGCAGTTGGGGATCTGGAAGATAGCCATTCTCTGCGTAAGCGTCGTTTTATGTGGACGAGTTGCTCGATTTGTACGTTGGTCTCTTTTGAATTAATTGTAGTATTTGTTATTTTGGGTGTTGCAGTAAGAGCTGCTGAAGTAAGGATGGATTGCAATGCACATGTGCAGCTCTCTATATCAGATTCAGTATTGAGTTTTGGGCTTAGCTCAATGTGTGAACTTATATATTTTGTATCGTACCGGCGGAGGTGAATTAGTACAGGCGAGTGATCAGATGACAGATCCGGCAGACATTCAGCTTTAACCAAACTGCGGGAAATATTTTTCGTAACTGCGAAGTCGATCAGGTCAGGCAGCTATACGGCAGTATACGGCCGCTAGTGTGAAGAGAGTGTTGTCCTCCAGCTGAATG
The DNA here is from genome assembly GCF_016746235.2 of Drosophila teissieri. Classification (NCBI taxonomy): domain Eukaryota; kingdom Metazoa; phylum Arthropoda; class Insecta; order Diptera; family Drosophilidae; genus Drosophila; species Drosophila teissieri. The sequence goes on from NW_025224987.1 coordinate 151,378, forward strand.
TTGATAGATGTGGCCTGAAGATGATTTTCCGCAAATTCTTTGTAAAAGTGGTGCTTCATACGGTTCCTTATGAGTATGGCGGTGACACCGTGTGCTTTTCCGTCGGGATGATTTGTACTATAGAAATGGTAGTCTCTTATTTGAAAATTGTATTTGCTTGTGAGATGAGTTTCCGAAAGAAGCATTACGTCGATGTGCTTCTCATGTAGGAATTGAGCTAGCTCAAGTTTGCGCTGTGAAACGCCATTACGTAGCTATGCGTAAGGTAGCCATTATATATTTGATTGTTGGGCTACAAGCATTTGTATCAAAAGGTTTTGATTACGCATCATGTCTTGAATGGTGGTCTTCATAAATGTCATAAATTCCATCATGCTCTCTTGTAGGGCTTGCATCATAGCTTCAGTTTTGCTTTCGAGAAAAGTACTTCAGGATTTGTTTCTGATGGTGTCAGCGTAGCTGTTCCTTGGTGTGTCCGCGCCGTGTTAATTCTTTTGTGAAGACGGATTTTCAGCTCTTTGTAGATTGGACAGCCTCTGTAGTTTGCTGTGTGATTGCCCCCACAGTTATTGCATTTTTTCTCGCATCCATTTTCTTTGTTAGTTTGACAGTGTTTGGAGTCGTGGAGATCTCCACAGACTACGCACACCGGGCGAAGTGTACAATACGACCTCGTGTGGCCATACTCTTGTCAGTTTGTACATTGTACAGGAGCGGTACGTTTGTGCGGCTCTTCTACTGTGATCCTACGGTGCAGAAGGAGCTGGAGTTTGTAAATTGGGTGAACCTCGTTTTTTCTAGGAGGCTTGTTTTCTGGTTCAAGCTCAATCTTGAAGAGTGATTGGGGCTGCCTGTTTCTGTTTTTGATATTGAACACGCTTTTGGCGTAAAATCCCTTTTCCTTTAGCGCCTCAGTTATCTCTTCGGGCGTAACATCAGACTCAATGCCCTTCAGTACTACTTGCAGGCCCTTGCTGCTTTTAAGCTGGTAGGTGTAGAAGCCTATTTTTTGTTCGGTAAGATAGTTTGTGACTTTTCTGTAGTTGTCCTCCGTTTTCGTTTGAAGTTTGATTTCATTGATAGTACCTCTTACGAGGGGAATTATATGAAAGCTATCTTTTCCAATAAGGCCAATCAAAGCATTTACAAAACCGCTTGTGCTCTTCTCGCGGATGTATATTGGCGGAGGCTTTGTTTTCTTCGGTTCGATATCAACGGATCCCAGCGGCACGTCCTCAGCGGTATCTGCCAGCAAGGCAAATCTGTTGGTATTTCCGGGGGCTACATTGTTGATCAAGGTAGAGTTGTCGCGTGTATTTTTCGGGTTGTTTTCCAAATCTGAATTTTCCGGGCTGAGCTTTCGCTTTATTGTAATGTAGCGGTCCATTCCAGTCTGCCAGGTCGACCCAGCTTTTTGTTTACGTTTTCTTTTTGTTTTGCTGGTAGTGCAGCAGAACCGTTTATTGCTTGCGGTTTTGCTTTCGCTGACTCAGTCAGAGCGTGAGCGGGTGCAGCCGATGACGAGATAGAGCGGGCTGTTGGTATATCTCCAGCTGTTGTTGTTGGAGGTAGCGAGGCTTCTGTCGGAGCTAAGAGCGGGAGAGCAAGAGCGCGCTCTTTCTTGATTTGTTGGTAGAAGATTTGATTTGTTGGTTGTCGGTGAGACGTAGGAGAAGTACGCGTTGTTGCGTTAAACTGAGAGCCGGCGTTCGTCTTGCTCACGCTGACGCTGAGAGCGAGTGTCGTTCTGACAAATAGTTTTATTATTTACGATAACAAATCACTATATATATTTAAGCGATCTTGCATCGCATAGAGCGTCTCTTTCGCTTTCGGATTATTTATTTTGTTTATTTTATTAGGCGTTCACTTCACTCAAAACAACTGATTTTGTGCGGAGCTCGATAATTACACGTCTTCACGCGTCGGCGATCGAGTGTAATTGATATTTTAGAGGCCAGCATGAACCGTTTAAGCATGTAATTACATTTTGGAAGATATTTATGAATGTAACTATTAAAATTACTAATTTTTATACCCGTTACTCGTAGAGTAAAAGGGTATACTAGATTTGTTGAAAAGTATGTAACAGGCAGAAGGCAGCGTTTCCGACCATATAAAATATTCTTGATCAGTATCCATAGCCAAGTCGATCTGGCCATGTCCGTCCGTCTGTCCGTCCAGATCTTAACGTCGAGATCTCAGGAACTATAAATGCTAGAAAGAGATTACGCATGCAGACTCCAGAGACATAGACGCACATGTAACGCCCACAAAGCGCCCAAATCTGCCACGCCCACACTTTTGAAAAATGTTTTGATATTTTTCATTTTTGTTAGTCACTTGATTTGTCAAAAAACTTTTTGCCACGTCCACTCTAACGCTTACAATCGGCCAAAAACTGTCAGTGTTGAAGTCTCTCCTTGTTTTGTCAATTTTCTTTATTATTCCGAAGCGTTTTTTTATTAATTTATATCCAATCCGATACACATTGAATTTTTGGATTGTTGCTGAGTTCGCTGTGACTAATATCAAACAGGCCTATATATTTCCAAAATGTGAGAAAAAGGGGGAGGAATGGGGATGTGTATTTAGTTTTTTGCTTAAGACAACACTGACATGTATAATCTGGACCAATTAGTTGCTTTCAGCATAGAACAGCTTAGTAGTTATATTCCACAATAGGCGGAGAACGCATATTAGTATTCTTAAAAATACACATAAATTGGACATTACACAACACTTAATATTACACAACGCTGAACGTCAAGTGATCAGCTGTGGAGTCCTGTTGATCACTTGCCGAAGGTTGCGGGGCATTCCCCTTAGGCAGCCTACCACCAGCGGCTTTCTTGCGCTTTGGAGATTCTTCTAAAAGCTTGAGGCTATAAAATTGTGAATCTAGCGCGGAAAGAAGATCATCAACTCGACGAAAACTATCTCTAGCCACGCCAAAACTGCTGATCAGTCATTTCAAGCCACCTTCAGTTTGGCGCAAAAAGAGTTGCATTTCATTCGCAACTCCTAGGCAAGTATCACAACCGTATTTTAGATTAGGGCCTTTAGCTAGGTCATCACTTGTTCGGCCGTTAAAACCAGCGCACTTAGTGTGCACCATTTTATCACATAGCCAACAGGTCATTTTTGACTGATCAGGCTTTATTACCTGACGGCATTTGTTTTGGAAGCAGACAACATTGGTTTCCATGTTTAATTGGGTTTTGACCACTGTACCAAAAGACAAAATCAGAAAATGTACCGCAAGAGCGCAGTGTGCACTTTAAGATTTTGTGTGGGAGAGCGAGAGAGCGGGTGCACCGTGCAGTTAAGTACAAAAACAACACCAAACAGCACTACGGACAACGCACGAAAAAGAGAGTAAACAAAACGCAAAGACAGAAAGAGAACAGATTGAATTAATTTATTAAAATAATGCACAAATCACAAAAGATTCACTCGCGAAGCGAACGGAACTTTAACTAGTACGGAATACGAAATTGAATTATTCAAGAATTTTATGAAATCCACCGCTGGATTTGGCAAAAACAAAAATAAATTCGGAGCGCAGAAAAAAAACACGACCGTTCGCTTTGAAGCTAGAAGACGATTTGTCTTTGTATTATGTACATATAACATGTGGCACAACATAAAGCAACTAAAAATGTTGGGCGCAAATTTCTATTCGGAAATCAGATGATCGCTAGCACACTTTTAAAAGCTGTCAACAAGTTTTGGTGCCGTTTTGAAGCTTTTAATCACAATTTTTTTAATGTATGATGTACTTACTTTTAGATTAAAAAAAGAAAACAACGATATATGTATAAACATCGAAAAATAGTCTTTATGCCAAATTAAATCTGGACCACAGTACAGCGGTATAGTATATATTATAGTATCCAAAAATTCCTCGGCCGTATTTTTTCTCGCGAGAGTTCGAAAAAATAACAAGAGAGAATGCTACAGTCGAGTTCCACGACTATCTGATACCCGTTACTCAGCTAGAGGAAGTGCGAAGGAGAGTCTTCAACACTGACAGTTTTTGTCGGTTTGTGGGCGTTAGAGTGGGCGTGCAAAAAGTTTTTTGGCAAATCGATAGATATTTACAATACTAATACAATTCCGAAAAAATATCAAAACATTTTTTAAAAGTTTGGGCGTGGCAGCTCTGGGCGTTTTGTGGGCGTTAAAAGTTTTTTGGCAAATCGATAGAAATTATCGAGACTAACACAAAAATGAAAAAATATCAAAAAATTTTTCAAAAGTGTGGGCGTGGCAGTTTTAGGCGGTTTCTGGGCGTGGCAACATGAATCGACAAACTTGAACTGCTTCTATGTCTCTGGAGTCTGCATGCTGAATCTCAACTTTCTAGCTTTTATAGTTCCTGAGATCTCGACGTTCACACGGACGGACAGACGGACATGGCCAGATCGACTCGGCTATTGATCCTGATCAAGAATATATATACTTTATGTTTTACTCTACGAGTAACGGGTATAAAAACAAATCTCACAGGCTTGTTTAGCAAAGTTTTAAACACCGAAGTCAAGCGGAATTCTGTCGTGGCAGATCATGTTAGTTGTTTTTTCTTCGAAGTAGTTCAAACAGTGACCGAAAATGAGAGTGAGAGATGAGAGGAGACAAAACAGAGTCGAGAAAAAACCGCTATGTATAGACTTCTGGATACCGTTCTAATAGTTGGTGGGAGATTTATATATTTTTAAGTGTATATTTAATTCATATTTGATTTAAGGATTTTATATTTTGTAAGAAATTAAACTGTCGCAATAGGAAACGCCAATGCGTCCGTGTTTAATTATTTGCCTATGTAATTCTTATTACACGGGATCATTATGGTCAGAAATACCCTGGCAAGCGCCTGCCAGAATCTTCGGTTTCGTTTTCCGTCATTTGCATTCAATTTGTATTTGCATTCAATTGTAGAACGTGACAAGTGGTGTTTGGAAAATTTCAACGTTAAATATATAAAACCGGTAAGTAGTGTTTCGCATTGATAAATGAGCATAGCTAACTGCATTCCAAACTACATGATATTATTTTATATTATTTAAATAGTTTTCATGACAAATAGCATAAGCACATTAGAAGGCCACAAGCCAGCGGAGAAAGCCTTGACCTACGCATGTGTAAAAAAACAATGCAAAAAAAACAAGAGAGAACGCTATAGTCGAGTTCCCCGACTATCTGATACCCGTTACTCAGCTAGTGGAAGTGCGAAGGAGAATCTTCAACACTGACAGTTTTTGTCGGTTTGAGGGCGTTAGAGTGGGCGTGGCAAAAAGTTTTTTGGCAAATCGATAGAATATTACAAGACTAATACAAAAATAAAAAAATATCAAAACATTTTTCAAAAGTGTGGGCGTGGCAGCTTTGTGCGGTTTGTGGGCGTTACAGTGGGCGTGGCAAAAAGTTTTTTGGCAAATCGTTAGAAATTTACAAGACTAATACAAAAATGAAAAAATATCGAAACAGTTTTCAAAAGTGTGGACGTGGCAGTTTTGGGCGGTGTGTGGGCCTTAGAGTGGGCGTGGCAACATGAATCGACAAACTTGCGCTGCGTCTATGTCCCTGGAGTCTGTATGCATAATCTCAACTTTCTAGCTTTTGTAGTTCCTGAGATCTCGACGTTCATACGGACGGACAGACGGACATGGCCAGATCGACTCGGCTACTGATCCTGATCAAGAATATATATACTTTATATGGTCGGAAACGCTTCCTTCTGCCTGTTACATACTTTTCAACGAATCTAATATACCCTTTTACTCTACGAGTAACGGGTATAAAAAGGAAAAAATAAAAATGTAATTTAACATTTAAATAAATTTGTTACGTTTTCGGCAGATTTTTCTGGATTTACAGGTATTTTTCCGACGAATTTCCGAGGAGAATACTTAAGGAAACTCCGAGGAATTCCTAATTAATACTAAAAGGATTCCCGAGGAATACTAAAGGGATTCCCGATTAATACTAAACGGATTTCCGAGGAATTTCAAAAGAAATTCCCGAGAAATTCACTTGCACATCATACACATTTTACGAGCCCGTCAGCTATATGGTGAGGGCTTTTATGCTTACGTACACCCTTCAGTTCCCAAATTCCTCGCCCGTATTTTTCCTCGCGAGAGTTCGAAAAAACAAAAACAAATCTTACAGGCCTTTTTTTTTAGCAAAGTTTCAAACACTGAAGTCAGGCCGAATTTTGTCGTGGCTTTGCTGCTGCCTATAACCGAGTCTGGCTTGACAAGTAATTCATGATGAGTAAAATCAGATCTCATCTGCATAAAAACACTTACAAGTTACTTGAGTCGCATCTCTTCAACAGCGTCTTCGATGTGAGATGCAATGCCACATCTAGGTGTTACTAGAATCTGCATGCTTAATCTGAAATTTCTAGCTTCTATAGTTTCCGCTCAACATTCATACGGACGGAAGGACGTCACGGCCTGTGGTCCTGACCCAGAATAGAAGGATATTTTTTCGAGGTATTGAACTTTAATTCCATTTGGAAAACAACATTCGCCGTGTTATTTGCCGATAACGGCCTCAAATGTTGGAAAGTCATCGAAAATTTGACGTCCAGATTAAACTACATCCGACCCAGCCGTGGCAGTCAATTTTAATTGTTCACTAATAAGGTATTATTGATTTCGCGGTATAGTAAAGGATACTAAAACTGTCACGCATGCAAATTTCAAATTTGTTTTGAAATATTTTATTTTTTATTTTTGTATAGAATTTCAATGCAATTTCAATCAAATTGTACAAATATACAAAATTTAACAATATTTCAAACCTTAGACATTGTAACTTAGCGCACACAAACCGAAATAATTTTACCGGCTTATTTTGAAATGTTTGCAGTTGAAATTATAATATTAATTCTTGTATCACTTTAAGGTTGCAAATTATATAGTGATATATGGTAAACAACATCATTGCCAAAAGATATTTGAGTAACGGTACCTTTTAGTTTCTCTTTATACAACCATAAAGCTTACTTATTATACCCGTTACTCGTAGAGTAAAAGGGTGTACTAGATTCGTTGAAAGTATGTAACAGGCAGAAGGAAGCCTTGCCGACCATATAAAGTGTATATATTCTTGATCAGGATCAATAGCCGAGTCGATCTGGCCATGTCCGTCTGGCCGTATGAACGTCGGGATCTTAGGAACTATAAAAGCTCAGCATGAAGACTCTAGTGACATAGACGGCAGCGCAAGTTTGTCGATTCATGTTGCCACGCCCACTCTAACGCCCGCAAACCACCCTAAACTGCCACGCGCACACTTTTGAAAAATTATTTGATATTTTTTCATTTTTTATTAGTATTGTTCATTTCTATCGATCTGCAGAAAAACTTTTTCAAGCCCACCCTAACGCCCCCAACACTGTCATGCCCACACTTTTGAAAAATGTTTTGATACTTTTTCATTTTCTTATTTGTATTGTTCATTTCTCTCGATTTGCCAAAAATCTTCTTGCCACTCCCACTCTAATGCCCACAAACCGATAAAAACGGTCACTGTTGAAATTTCTCTTCGCACTTCTACTAGCTGAGTAACGGGTATCAGATAGTTGGAGAATTCGACTAAAGCGTTCTTCCTTGTTTTTATTCTAACAGCTGAATTCAAGCCATAAAAATGATTGTCAAAAGTTTAAAACAAATTTAAATTTGATAAAATTTTTTTTATTTTTAAAACTTATTTGTTCTTCATTTTATTTTTATATAACATTTCAGAGATGGAATTGGAGATGGAGAGCTTAATACTTGTCTGAATTACGAAATTCCACAATTTGAAATGGTGTGCGGAAATCGCATCAAAATTTCATTTGTTGTAGTCCAAAAACGGATCAACACTCGCATTTTTTCGGTAAGTTTTCTTTAAAATGTAATTGACTCATTAATTTTAAAATTAACTTTTTAAAAGTTACGCTTCCGACCAGAGGGGGTATAGAGATACCCCACGGAACGCAAACTAGACAGGTGGCTAATTTTTTTCCAATTAATGCACCAATTGCATTGAGTATGAGTGTAATCTCGATTGGTTAAAAATTAAATAAGCGGTAAAGCAGAGCGTTAACGACAAAAGAAAGTATATATCTCCTAGCTCAAGGTCACTTATCGATTCAATTTAGTCACGTACCGCCCGTCTGTCTACGTAATTGTCGATAACTCGGGATTGCATTAAGAGGAAACTAGTTTAGGGGACCAAAACTACAGATTTTTTAAAAAAATGTAAACTTTTAGTAATGTTTTACTATTTGGAAGATTTTGTAGATGATCTTTCGCCATAGAAGTTAACTAACTGTAAAAAACATGAAAATGCCATTTTTAATTATTTTCGTTACTCGTACTTTAAAAGGTACGCAAGTGGGCATAAGTATTTAGACACTTGTCGAGCAATGCTTTTCATAGTACGGTCAAAGAGTACAATTACAGTTACACACGAGAGGTATGTTTTGCCGTTCCTAATAAGAAAGCTAGGCAGACAACGATTTGGGCGATGGCAAGAGTACTTAGACATCACATTTAATTTATTTGCATTGTTCTGTTCAAAGAATATCAAATGTTTGTCTTTTTTTAAATTAATTTAACGTTTGTTCTTGAAACCGTGGTACTACCTACTTGTATTTCATTCATAAATTTGAAGGATAATTTGGTAAAAACAAAGGAACTGAGCGAATTTACAAAAAACAAGAGAGAACGCTATAGTCAAGTTCCCCGACTATATGATACCCGTTACTCAGCTATTCGAAGTGCGAAGGAGAGTCTTCAGCACATACAGTTTTTGGCGGTTTTGTGGGCATCAGAGTGGGCGTGGCAAAAAGTTTTTTGGCAAATCGATAGAAATTTACAAGACTAATACAAAAATGAAAAAATATCAAAACATTTTTCAAAAGTGTGGGCGTGGCAGCTTTGGGCGGTTTGTGGGCGTTAGAGAGGGCGTGGCAAAATGTTTTTTGGCAAATCGTTAGAAATTTACAAGACTAATACAAAAATGAAAAAATATCGAAACATTTTTCAAAAGTGTGGACGTGGCAGTTTTGGGCGGTGTGTGGGCCTTAGAGTGGGCGTGGCAACATGAATCGACAAACTTGCGCTGCGTCTATGTCCCTGGAGTCTGTATGCATAATCTCAACTTTCTAGCTTTTGTAGTTCCTGAGATCTCGACGTTCATACGGACGGACAGACGGACATGGCCAGATCGACTCGGCTACTGATCCTGATCAAGAATATATATACTTTATATGGTCGGAAACGCTTCCTTCTGCCTGTTACATACTTTTCAACGAATCTAGTATACCCTTTTACTCTACGAGTAATGGGTATAATTATATAATAAATAAGTATAACTCTGGTATTTCGGTACAAAATTTGATTGATTTATACAAAATTCCCCGGACAATATATATATATAAAAAAACACACACAACCAAAAACTTACTTGCCCGTACACTCATAAAAATGCTTACCCGAAATCGCCCTATAAATCACACTTTTCGCCTGTATATTCAAAAAAACGCCCTAAAAAAAGAACCATTACCAACTGGCTCTTAAGTTTAGAAAAATTAACCCTAGAAAAGGAAACATAATACTGCTTACTTTTGGGATGAATTTTCTTGAGCTAAGAAAAAAATTCTTAATTTTATGGTGATTTGTCCTAAATATGAGGCGGGTCTTTCTTAATTCTAGGGACTTTTTTCTGAAATTCAGAAAAATTTGTCTTTGATTTAGGGTGGGTTGACTTTAAACTATGACAGAATTTTCTGAAATGTAAGGCAATACATTCCACTAAAGTTAAGTTGCATTTTTCTAAAATCAAAAGTAATTATTAAAATTTGCAGAATTTGCCTAAGTTGAGGGTAATTTGATTGCCCTGAATATTAAAAAATATATTTTAAATTATTCCCAAATAAATTGATGTATTTTTGTTTTCTTATTTTTATTAGATGTATTTGTTTTTTTTTTAAATTTTAGAATAGTCATTTTATAAATAATATTTTCTAAATTATTCACAAATAAAATGATGTATTTTTGTTTTCATATTTGTATTATATGTATATGTATTTGTTTTTTTTTTTAATTTTAGAATAATCATTTTATAAATAATATTTTCTAAATTATTCCCAAATAAAATGATGTATTTATACCCGTTACTCGTAGAGTAAAAGGGTATACTAGATTCGTTGAAAAGTATGTAACAGGCAGAAGGAATCGTTTCCGACCATATAAAGTATATATATTCTTGATCAGGATCAATAGCCGAGTCGATCTGGCCATGTCCGTCTGTCCGTATGAACGTCGAGATCTCAGGAACTACAAAAGCTAGTTGAGATTAAACACACAGACTCCAGAGACATAGACGCAGCGCAAGTTTGTTGATTCATGTTGCCATTCCCACTCTAACGCCCACAAACCGCATAAAACTGCCACGCCCACACTTTTGAAAAATGTGTTAATATTTTTTAATTTTTGTATTAGTCTTGTAAATTTATATCGAGTTTCCAAGAAACTTTTTCCCACGCTCACTCTAAGGCCCACAAACCGCCAAAAACTGTCAGTGTTGAAGACTCTCCTTCGCACTTCCACTAGCTGAGTAACGGGTATCAGATAATCGGGGAACTCGACTATAGCGTTCTCTCTTGTTTTGCTTTCATATTTTTATTAGATGTATTTGTTTTTCTTAAATTTTAGAATAATCATTTTATAAATAAATATATGTAAAGCAGAGTTGGGTATCGATAGTTATCAAGGTGCCTGCTATGACATAGTATACGAAGTAACATCTCCAGAACAAATGAAGAAGAGGGACTGGAGTCAAGGAAAATCTAGCGAGCGGAAATCTAGAAGAGCAGAAAATTGGGATTGTGAAGATAAAGTCAAGTTGTGAAGAAGTCGACGAGGGAACAAGTCTGAGCATAGAAGTTGGTGTGTCGGAGGGTCAATCGTCAAGTAGTTAAGGGTATAACTACTACTATAATTCTAACTATATTAATAAACAGCCTTTTATGCCTTACATATACATATATTACATAAAAATATTTAATCATAGGGTTTACTTAAAATGAAAACTTAGGCTTAAGATATATTTCATTATTTTATATTTGTGTTATTGTTGGAGGAAATTGTGCGAATACAAAAGAAAAATTAAAGAAAGATATTACCGTTTTTGCCGTTTCTCCAGAATTTCTCATCGTAGCTGGGTCCACTTCAATAAATTACGCATTAAGACTGAAAGAAAAGGGATAGAATATGTAACCTTCAGTTAGCTTCACAAAGCTTGCAATCGAAAACCAAAATGCAAGCAACAAAGTTTTCGCTCAGCTACCCGACACCCGTTACAATTGCACAACATAGCCACGTTTGCTGACCTAGTGTCTGCACCTTTTCCTCCAGCGAGTCGAATTTGTAAAAATCTGAAGTGCAAGCGATTACACCACAAACTTCAGTTGCGCTGCCGACAGCGCTGCCGCTGCCTCTGCCAAATTGAAGATTTTGTTAGGGTAGAATTGATTTAAGCAAATTAGTCTTGAAAACATGAGAGAACGCTATAGTCGAGTTCCCCGATTATCTGATACCCGTTGCTCAGCTAGTGGAAGTACCAAGGAGAAATTAACACACTGACAGTTTTTGATGGTTTGTGTAAAATCGAGAAAAAAATATATAAAAGTAACAAAAATGGTTCTCCCCCATACCCTCAAACAAGTTCTAGTCTTAACAAACTTGTCTCAACTTTCACAGAAGCCTGCAACTATGCACTAAAAAAGGCCTGCCCCAATAGCAAGCCCAGAAGAAAAAGAAAACCTCCCTGGTGGTCAGCAGAACTATCTCCCCTCCGAATGGACTGCAGAACCCTTTTTAACAGGGCCAAGGCAGGAAATGAGGATGCCCTGTGGACCGTTTACAAGATAGCCCTTGCAAACTACTAAAAGGCCATCAGGAAAGCAAAGCGATCCTCGAGGCATTCTTTCTGCTCAGAAATTTAAAATACAACTGAAGCAGCCAGGCTTAGAAAAATCCTCTCCCAATCGGCCACAACCCTAGGCTACCTTTAAAGAGCAGACGGCTCCTGGACCAGCTCGAGTGAGGAATCTCTGGAGATACTTCTAGACACTCACTTCCCAGGAAACAGCCAAAACGCTCTCACCTCCCAACATACAAACGCCACACTGGCAAGCATCGAACTGTGTTTGGACCCAAAGGTCCTCCATTGGGCCATACACAGTTTTAAACCATACAAATCTGCAGGTCCAGACAAAATCATACCCGCACTAATCCAACATGCGGGAAACATAGCCCTTAACTGGCTTCTAGACATTTTTAAAAGGTCCCTACTTCTTGGACACCTACCGCAATCGTGGCTAGAGTCCCGAATTGTCTTCGTCCCCAAAGCAGGGAAACCATCACACAGGACCCCCAAGGATTTCTGACCAATTAGTCTGTCATCCTTCTTACTAAAGACCCTTGAAAGAATCATCGGCCTTCATCTGAGATCAACTCTCAATCCAAGTCTTATCACAGACACGTAACACGCCTACAAGAAAGGAAAATCGACAAAGACACCACTACACTCTCTCGTCTCCAAGATAGAAAAATTATTGTCCCAAAAGGAATATGCGCTGGTAGCTTTCCTGGATATAGAAGGAGCTTTTAACAACGTCATCCCAACAGCTATTACCGGAGCTCTGACAGAACTTGGGGTGGACCGCCACTTGGTGGGACTCATAAACCAACTGCTCACCTGCAGGAAGGTTATGTCTTCACTAGGCGCGTCAACCCTCACTAGGCACGTCAGCAGAGGTACTCCGCAAGGAGGCGTCCTCTCCCCACTTCTATAGAACATAGCAGTCAACTCGATACTATGAGACATGGAAGGGGGGAGCTGTAGGATAATAGCCTATGCGGACGACGTTGCTATCATCTTCACAGGCAAGTACCCTCAAACGCTATGCGATCTTATGAGCGAAAAGCTCATTGTTTGGTCCAACTGGACCAAAAATAACGGATTAGGAATTATCCCCTCAAAGACCGAGCTGGTTCTCTTCACTAGGAAGCATAATATACCAGACTTAGTCCCACCTATCCTCAACAATCAAAGACTATTTTCAGTAGCAGCGCAAGGTACCTGGGCGTAATACTTGACAGGAAACTAAACTGGAATCTGAACCTCGCAGACAGATACAGAAAAGCTTCAATAGCACTCTTCACGTGCAAGAAAGCAATAGGGCTCAAATGGGGCATGACACCCTATATAGTAAACTGGATATATACGGCCATCGTCAGACCAATACTACTGTATGGGGTCGTGGTATGGTGGCCGGCCATGAAAAAAAAATCCAGCATAAAAATGCTAGCAAAGATGCAAAGAACTGCGGCACTTTGCATCAGCAATGCTTTACGCACCACCCCAAACGAAGCCCTAAATGCCATACTCAACCTCCCAAGCCCAGAACTAGCTGGCATGAAATAGGCCACAGTAGCGGCAATCAGGCTTAGAGATACCAAACAGTGGCACCCACAAGAAGCGGGTCACTCATGTATCCTAAAACACACCCAAATAGTCCCGTCAAGGACAGACTATTGTACTCCAACGGAATACGTACAAACACCGTTCAACACTATTATCCCAGAAAGGGACGAGTGGAACTCACAGACACCTGGCCCCCAGAATGCAATATGCTTCTATACGAACAGGTCAAAACTACAGAACAGAGTAGGAGGAGGAGTTTACTCCGTACAACTAGGCCTACGCATCTCGTTTAGACTCCCCGATCATTGCAGCGTCTTCCAAGCGGAAGTAGTAGCAATAAGGGAGGCCCTAAAGCATTTGAAAGCACTAAAACCGGAAAGCTCACACGTAAACATTTTCAGTGATACCCAAGCAGCTATCAAATCGATTGGCTCAATCTCAAGCCACTCAAAAACAGTATCGAATTGCCGATCATCTTTACTCGAGATGACACAACAATTCGTAATCAGCCTTATATGGGTACCCGGACATAGGGACATAGAAGGCAACTCCATCGCAGATGAACTAGCTCGAGAAGGCACTACCGCGCCACTCATACAAGAGATGGAGGGCATAGTATGCCTTTAGCCACATGTAAAGTACTAATTAGGGAAGACATAAACCGAAACAAACAGACAATATGGGAAAATACCACACACTGTCGCCTAACACGCCAAATATGGCCAAAAATAAACCCAAAAAGAACGTCAAAGCTCTTAAGACTGACCAAAGCAAACCTCAACACCGCCATGAGAGTTATCACAGGGTATTGGTTGATAGGCACCCATGCCAGAAGACTAAATGCCCCGTATAATGATTTCTGCCGTAGCTGTAGGGACGAGGAAATGGAAGAAACGGTAGAGCATTTATTGTGCCACTGCCCAGCCATGCAAGCGAAAAGACTTGCTCAACTGGGAAGCAGCTTCCTGATGTCTATCCGTCCGACCTATCCGACACCGATCCACATCGGAAACAAAAATTCACCAGCGCCTCTGGCTGGGGAAACTGCTAACTTCACACGAACCTCGACGGGTAAAAAGGGAAAACACACACGGTATCACAATGGACCTCTTATGGTCTAAGTGCGTCGGATAAAACCGACCGCCGGCAAAACCTAACCTAACCTAACAAAAATGTGAAATAATATCAAAACATTTCAAAAGAGTAGGCATGGCAACATGAATCGACAAACTTGCGCTGCGTCTATGTCACTGGAGTCTGCATGCGGAATCGCAACTTTCTAGCTTTTATAGTTCCTAAGATCTCGACGTTCATACGTCAGCCGAACGGACACACGGACATCGCCAGATCGACTCGGCTATTGATCCTGATAAAGAATATATATACTTTATATGATCGGAAAGGCTTCCATCTGCCTGTTACATACTTTTCAACGAATCTAGTATACCCTTTTACTCTACGAGTAACGGGTGTAATAATCTTCCGAAAAAAAGTTACAGTTAATACAACTGAATAACTTCGCGTTTTTATTGTTAAATTCTAAAAACCACCGGAAAATATCTGTCGCACGAACAGAAACCGCAACGCGTACGAAAGTAAAAAAAAAATAATAAAAAAAAATAGTGTCGCGACACCGGTATAAAAAACAAAGTGCAACGTACCCCCCCCCAGTCTGCGCGATTGTAGCGCATCGCAGCCGGCGGGCCATTGAATACACTGTTGCGTTGCTGGATGAGGGAGGGGGCGAAGTCAGCGTTTTGAAGTGGGCATAGCGGAGTTGAGTGACCGTCAAGCGACGTAAGAGGAGAAAGCGCGTGTTAGGCAGGCTGGTGGAGGGGGTAAGACAAAGGGAAAGGGAAGAGGGTTCATAACTCGTCCCCCCTCAAGATCTGCGTCCCGCAGATTATTGGGCCTTGGGTGCCCTGTTAGCTTCTTGTACCTCCAGGTCCAATGTGCCGTCTCTTATGATTGGGATCCCCTTGGTCATAGACAAAATGTATAGCAGCGCCGTTCCATTTGTTAGCACAGACGGGCGGGAAAATTCCAGTGCTTCTACTGTATTCTGGTACGGCAAGTTCCTGACCTCGGTCAAAATGGTTTGTACCTCCCCGTGGTCAAGTAAGCGGGAGTTTACAATTCCTGTCTTAGCCAATTGGCAAGCTTGGGTCAGCTCGCCGACCTGACTATCGATGATCAGGGCCTTGTGCAGTAGCGTCGCTGCCGTGTGTACATCTCCATCGATGGCATTGACCCTCGCAGCTACTTCGTTCAATTGTCTCAGGGACTCTTGTGAGGCGTTGAAGAGGCCAGCGTTTATCCTTACTTGCTGGTCGGCCGTTTTGACGACGTTTTCCTGCGCACGAAGTATGGCGTCCCAATCCGATGCGTCCGGAGAACCCGCAATCCACTTCCACGCGGACCCAATACAGTCCAGTGAACGACGTCCGCGCCGCGTGCCCATCAGTCTTGACAGGCCCTCCCGCGATTCTTCCAGGTAGTGCGTTACCAGCGCTTCAATCCTGGGATCCATAAGTAGCGCAGCCTCGCGTTGAACCTCCTGAACCAGTGCCTCGAGCCTTGCCAAGTCGATTACATGCGCCAGTTTCAATTGACCGTTGACCCGCCAGACTGTGCCCTCCTGCAGCGGCACAACCAGAGCTTCATACTTGAAAATGTCCGCAGCTCCCACCATTTGGGCCACGATGATGCTTGCAATTAAAAAATGTAGCTTGCAGTATTAAGTAAAAATTTTTTTGGGGTAGGTGTTTGATTCCTTATTGTGTGTTATGTGCTTAGGGTTATGTGTAGTAAGGGAAGGGCACAAAGTGTGTGAGTGTAAAGAAAGTTTGTGAAACACAGTACATGTTGTCCAGCGCTTTTTTATTTTTACCTTTATTTTATATATATATATTTTTTTTTTTGATTATTATTATTATTATGATTTTTTTATTATTTCCGCAGATCGGACTTATGAAAAATTTTGCCTGTCTTGGTTTTAATCGTCACGTTCCTATCTTCAGCAACCTCTTTGGCCCTGAAGCGCGGCTTTTCTTTGGTCTTAATTTGTTTATTGGCGACAAATACCCTGTCTCCCTGATCGTAAGACACGGGTTTAGAAATGGGTCTTATTGTGGGCCGCGTTTGTGAGTTTCTGCCTATACTCTATTAAGCCTCTAACATCCTCTAGGACCTTTGTCCTGAAGTTAGTCAGACCCTGATAGTTGATCCTGGCCGAGCGGCCGAAGTACAGGTCCGCCGGCTTATTCCCAGTCACCGAGTGAACTGAATTGTTGTATCTGTCCTCTGATATAGCGACCAATTCAAACATCGGTAAATCTCAAGGAAGGTGGAGTGAAACCTCTCGATTTGACCATTGACTTCGCTTTTTTGGGTCGGAGTATTGTAGAGCGCAATCCCTAGCGTACGCAAATAGTTCAGTACCGTTGGGCACAGGAGGCCTCTCTCATTGTCTGAGACCAGTACCTTCGGGACGGTGAAATAATGAAGCACCTCTACTAGTCCTTCTCGTAGATGAATCGAAGATTTTGATTCTAATGGGAAGAGCTTGGCAAATTTGGTGAACTTGTCTATACAGCTCAAGTAGATTTTCTTGTCTAAGGTGAAAATATCGATGTGAAGGATTTCGCACGGATATTTTGGGATAGGTGTCGATTGAAGGAGTGGTTTATTGGGGTGTCTCTCGTACTTGTAGAGTTTGCAACACTCGCACGACGAGAGTTGCTTGCGGATGATGCTGGCCATCTGAGGGAAATAAAATTTCTCCAAAATTTGCACCTCCCTAGCGCCCCTGTGAGCTCTGCGATGTTCTTTTTCAATAACTTCGCAAACCTCCTCGGGATCCGACAAATCTGTCACCAACCTTTGCGTCATTCGTATTTTGAACGAGGCAAAATTCTCTAAGCAATGATGTTGGAATGATGACAGGTAAATTTCCGGAATCTTAACCCCGTTGATCACCGATGGCTTGAGGTATTTTCCCAGGGTAACGACCAAATCGGATAAAAGACCAACTCCAACCGGAATGAGATGACGCACGAAGCCCCTGTGCGGTTGTTCGCACAAATATTCCGATCGGTTGGGATCGAAAACTAATTGGTTGCGGTATACATTAATGGGAACTTCTACGTGGGGGAGTAGGTGAGACGAGTCCTTTCCGTCCGCGGCAGCTATAGGCCTGTAGGATCAGTGTGCATCAAGGTATCATCTGATAACACGTCCAACGTTGGATTTACAGCTTGTAATGATAGCAGTTGTACTCTCAATTCTCGCCTTCCAACGTTTCAATTTGGCATTGAAATTTCTACTCCCTAGCGCAAACGTCAAAGGTTGGTGGTCTGTATAAACCTTAACAGATGCAGCACCATATAAATAGGACCTGAGGTTGTCCAGTGCCCATACTATAGCAAGCATCTCCTTTTCTATAGTGGCATAGTTTTCTCCAGTTTTGAACAGAGTGCGCGAGGTGTAAGCTATGAGGCGGTCTTTTCCCTCAATGTCTTGCGACAATACAGCTCCCAGAGCATAGTTATACGCATCTGTGGTCAAATGGAATGGCTTGCCGAAGTCTGGGAAGGCAAGCACTTTTGAAGAGGATAGGGTTGCTTTGAGGTCGTCAAAAGCCTGTAGGGCCGTGTCATCGAGCTCGACCGGGACTCTTTTAGATTGGTTCGCCTTAACGCGAGCGGATTCCCCGCGGGTCAAATTGGTCAGAGGTTTGGAGATTTTTGCATAATCGCGAATAAACTTTCTATAGTAGGATGTCATCCCAAGGAAGCTTTTCAGTTCCTTGATATTGCCAGGGGGTTTCATTTTTGATATGGCTTCGACCTTTTTAATGTCCGCTCTGATACCGTCATGACTGACGATATAGCCGAGAAACTCAACCTGGGTGGACAAGAATTGAGTTTGGTCAGATTAACCTGAAGCCGGGCCTTTTTAAGGCATTCAAAGACCAGGCGAAGGTTTTCCCAGTGGCTATCATAGTCGTTACTAAAGACGATGATGTCGTCAATATATACGTAACAAATTTTGCCGATGTGTTCCCAAAGGACATCATCGATCATGCGTTGGAAGATAGCCGGGGCATTTTTCAACCCCGAAGTAAGGTCAAGTGTTGTAAAGTATTTGGCTCCGCCGAGGCTAGCCAGTGTGGAATTTATGTCCGGGATCGGGTAGGTGTCGGAAATTGTGACCGCATTCAACCGTTTGAAGTCGATGACTAACCGCCATTGCGTTTCGGCATCCGGTTTCGGCTTTTTTGGTACTATCCACACCGGAGAGTTATACGGACTTTTAGAAGTGTTCTGAAGTGTTTGTGCGGATTTCTGCCTTTACACAAGTATCGACGGCCTCGCCGGTGACAAGGGGTCGAAGAGCTGCGAATACTCATTAATTAAGGCCTTTAAGGTCTGTTTTACACCATCCGGATGTGTTGGGTCTATTAAAGCATTGACGTTTGGGGACCTTTTAGCAAGAAGGGGGATCTTTATCCCAGGGGATATGACCAAGCAGTTGTTCTTCCCGTCTACTAAGGCCTTTAGATCTTTGAGGGTGTCGTCCCCTATGATACCATCAAAGATGGTAAGGGTCAAGTTGTTTCCTAATTTCTTAAAAAACTTCCAGGCTATGCAGCGCGATATTGTAACGGAGCCCGTAGCCGATTGGACGCGGAAGGGGATAGAAAGGACAGTCGACCCGGCGGCGATTCTGGGGCTGATGAAATTTTTGTTTGCGCCGGTATCGATCAGAAATTGTAATTTAGCCCCATCTTTCCCTTCGTATTCTAGGTATGGGACGCTGGAGAGGCCTCGGTCATAAAATTTGGGCCCTCAGTTCCCATTTCAGGGTCGTCCCTCTCTTCCACAGCCTCCTGGCGAGGCATCCTAGCGTACTCAGTACCGAGCTGATCGTAGTAGGGGTCAGTTGGAAGGACCTCGCTATGCTCAACAGGAATTGTAATAGAAGGGTCGGGTATGGGCTCCATGTGGTATAGCTTTGTTGCCCTTTGGAACGGGTTCTGGTATTCGTTCGATGTTCGCTTTATTCCAGAACCCTCGTTCTGGGGGGACCTATAATCTGAGCGGTGGGATTGGCCCGACCGGTTCGACTCCATTTTAATGGCTGGTCTCGGGCCCTGGAAGCGGTTATTGTTTTGGGGCCCACCATATCCCGAGCCTGATGAAGGTCTACCGTTTCCCTGATAGGGGGAAGAAAAGCGAGGAGCGTTTGGCGGCCGGTAGAACCGGGTATTTGGTACGAAACTCGCCGGCGCGGAGGACTGGGTAAAGTGACCCCCTCTTGGGGCAACAGCCTGTAACTCCTTGCAAAAGAAGTATGCTTCTTGTACATCTTTTGGTCTGCGCATGACCAGTAGCCTAGAGGCATCATTGCCGACTCCCCGGATAAAGACGTCAAGAGCCTTGTCCCTCGAGTGTTCTGAGAGGGCCCTAACTGCCTCCATTGGATAACCCATAGCCTTCAATCCGTTGAGGATAAGGGAAAGGTGCTTATTCACCTCCAAATAGTATTCCTCTAGAGTTTTATTCCCCTGGGTCAGTTGGCCAAGCTGATATTCCAGCGTACGCACATCGCGCTTGTCCGCGTAGTGCAGTGCCAGAACTCTCTTAATTTCCGGCCAGTCGTCGTCTAGAACCCCATAAGAGTCAAGAGCTTCCTCAGCCTCACCTCTTATTTTTTGCCTAATGTGACAGACTATGGCGCGGAACAGAGGTCTCCCTTTGATAACTTCGTAATCGTTTAGAATTGCCTGCGCACGGTTCAACCAAGAAACGTATCTCTCGGCTTGACCTTCGAATGTTTGAAGTTCCTTGACGCAATCTGGAAGCGTAAAGACTTCCTTCAATTCGTATTCATTGCGCGCACGCGCCAATGGCACCGGAGGCGTGACCACCGGATTACGACCTTCGTTTTCGGTTTCTAGCGTACTGAGCCTACCATTTATCTTTCTCATATCATCCTGCAACCCGGTCAACTGAGCAAGGAGCGCGTTAAGGGATTCTTTAATTTCTTCCATTATTACGAGCGTGGGGGTATCGGAAGTAGATAGGATCGGACAGGCAGACGGTTAACCAAGGGTTCGTTCACTTGATATTTAGAACGTATTTTTATACCCGTTACTCGTAGAGTAAAAGGGTATACTAGATTCGTTGAAAAGTATGTAACAGGCAGAAGGAAGTGTTTCCGACCATATAAAGTATATATATTCTTGATCAGGATCAGTAGCCGAGTCGATCTGGCCATGTCCGTCTGTCCGTCCGTCTGGCCGTCTGTCCGTCTGTCCGTATGAACGTCGAGATCTCAGGAACTACAAAAGCTAGAAAGTTGAGATTAAGCATACAGACTTCAGGGACATAGACGCAGCGCAAGTTTGTCGATTCATGTTGCCACGCCCACTCTAACGCCCACAAACCGCCCAAAACTGCCACGTCCACACTTTTGACAAATGTTTCGATATTTTTTTATTAGACTTGTAAATTTCTATCGATTTGCCAAAAACTTTTTGCCACGCCCACTCTAACGCCCTCAAACCGAAAAAAACTGTCAGTGTTGAAGACTCGCCTTCGCACTTCCACTAGCTGAGTAACGGGTATCAGATAGTCGGGGAACTCGACTATAGCGTTTTCTCTTGTTATTTTTTATTTTTGAAAGTCAATATTCAGAATGAATTTTTATTTTAGAGAGTCAATATTTAGGGCGTATTTTATTTTTTATTTTAGAAAGTTCGCTCACTTAATATTTAAAACGTATTTTATTTTTTATTTTAGAGAGTTCACTTAATTTAGAACGTATTTTTATTATTTATTATAGAAAATAAATATTTAGAACGTATTTGATTTTTTATTATAGAAAATCAATATTTAGAACGTATTTTATTTTTATACCCGTTACTCGTAGAGTAAAAGCTAGAAAGTTCAGATTAAGCATACAGACTCCAGAGACATAGAAGCAGCGCAAGTTTGTCATGTTGCCACGCCCACTCTAACGCCCACAAACCGCCCAAAACTGTCACGCCCACATTTTTTAAAAATGTTTTGATATTTTTTCATTTTTGTATTAGTCTTGTAAATTTCTATCGATTTGCCAAAAAACTTTTTGCCACGCCCACTTTAACGCCCACAAACCGCACAAGGCTGTCACGCCCACATTTTTAAAAAATGTTTTGATATTTTTTCATTTATTAATTAGTCTGGAAAATTTCTATTGATTTGCCAAAAAACTTTTTGCCACGCCGACAACGCCCACAAACCGCCAACAACTGTCAGTGCTGAAATTTCTCCTTCGCACTTCCACTAGCTGAGTAACGGGTATTAGATAGTCGGGGAACTCGACTATAGCGTTCTCTCTTGTTTATTATAGAAAAGCGCAAACTGGATGTACATAGATATGGTTTCACCAAAGACATTAGAATAACAAGATGCGTAACGCTATACGATTTTTTTGCACACGATTTTTTCGTGGTGGCTTTTCAAGTGGCTCCAGGCTCTCTCGAAATTTTATTCAAAAGCCAGAGAGCGGAGAGCTCTAGAGCCACCAGCTCTCTTGTACGCATACAGCGACAGCTGACCACTGTATTGGTGCCCACGTATGCACATGCATTGTAAAAATGACAAAATATGCCCTTCATCTTAGAAGTTCTTAGACTTTAAATCTATATTATTTTTTATAAATTGACACCACTTAAAAACTCTAGTCTTGCATTGCCTTAACAAAACAATTATTCAAATTTAACACAGAAATAATAATAGCACAATCTATGTACAAAAAAATGCATAATAATTTTAAAAGATGACTTTATATTAGAATAATTGTCATTAGAGTATTCAGCGTGCGACGTGTGAAAAATATAAGAAGACAATGATTCTTCGGTGCTTATGTCCGCACTTCGTGCTTCAAGAAATCAATTTTGCAATAAACAGATTCCATATTTTTTAATATGAATTATTTGTATGAAATATTTACTTTTGAAATGTAATTTCTTTTTTTGGAAATTCTTTGTTTTAAATTACAGTAGTAATAATAATTTACTTTGTATACGTTTTAATTATTTACTGTATTTATTTAGTCAAATTACTAGTATGAAAATTAAGCATTTTCAGTATTTAAAATGCAACTAAGATTCATTTAAATTATTTTCTTATATTTCATTTTGTTGATTTTAAAACAGCGCGCAATTATGGGTAGGCAAAAAAGCGCGCCAATTTTTTTTGTTTTTTCTTTTAATACGTTTTTTTTTCTCTTAAAACGTTTGCTTAAAGCTGACTATACGTATAGCTCCTCGATTTTTTTAAATTTCGCTATATAATTGTATTTATAATCAATTAAAGTCGTTTTGTGGCATTGGTAAAGTACGGATAGTTACATATTAATAATTATCAATATAAATATAAATATGTAACCGGTAGCTAATTCTAGCGGCGATTTTATCAAACGAATATTAAAAAAACTTCTTTCAAACCATAATAGTTTTGAATCGAAATTTACCAAAACATTAATCAAATTCGTTTCTTAGATCAAAATTGATTTCGGCCCGAAAATCGTCTTCTAGCAGAAGCACGCACACATACACACTATCTCCTTTAATGTTTTAACTCACACAAGTAAGACAATTCTATTTTTAGATTTTTACGCTCTCAATTTTAGGCGAGCGAAAAGAGAGCAATTTTGGTCGTCACCAAAAAAGTGGCTGCATAGTGCAAAACTAATGTATGGCCGTTACGCATCTTGTTATTATAATGTCTTTGGTTTCACTCACCCTTGACAATTGATGTATTTGTGTTGAGGTATGTTGTTGTCTGTTGTGTTCTTCTTAAAATCTGAGGAAAGATAAAGATGTTTCTTTTAGAAAATTCTAGTAGTAATTGTGGGCAATCGTTTTTTATATTCGTTTATGTTTCATGTTTTCTTCTTTCTTTCTTTCATGTGGTTTTGGTTTTTTGGACAGTGACGAGTGAATTTAGTGAACAGTTGAACTGGGTGCGGTGGTCCGTATTCTTCCTTTTTGGCCTTGGCCTACTAATAATACGGTTGCCACACAATCTACTGGGCAGCTTCTCCGGGTGCTTGCACACCACTCAGCATATCCAGCAGATTACCACACATTTTAGTTAGAGTTTATCTGGTGATTATTTCATCTTTTCATTTTATTTATTCCTTTTTTTCCTTCGGCACTATGTACATTGCACTCGCGAATAGGTTACAGCGAGTGTAGGCAAATCGCCGCAGTGGGTCATTACATAGGCCTTCACTATTATTTTTTATGAAGACGCTTTTGCGCCCGCGTATATTGCTCCTGGATGGAGACAGTATTAATGCTGTGGCGGGTGGTTTTTTCAGTTAGTTATGTGCAGAATGTTGTTCCCGCTACAGACTGTAGGGGCATTCTCACCGCGGCGGGTGGTCGTTTTTATTGTTTGATTGTTCACTGTCACATCACATCACTGTCACTCTAATTTTTCAAATTTTTCCACATTTCCACATTCCATTTTTATACCCGTTACTCGTAGAGTAAAAGGGTATACTAGATTCGTTGAAAAGTATGTAACAGGCAGAAGGAAGCGATTCCGACCATATAAAGTATATATATTCTTGATCAGGATCAATAGCCGAGTCGATCTGACCGCCCAAAACTGCCACGCCCATACTTTTGAAAAATGTTGTGAAATTTTTTCACATTTTTGTTCGTCTTGTAAATTTAAGTCTATATACCAAAAATCTTTTTGCCACGCCCACTCTAACGCCCACAAACCGCCAAAAACGGTCAGTGTTGTAATTTCTCTTCGCACCTTCACCAGCTGAGTAACGGGTATCAGATAGTCGGGGAACCCGACTATAGCGTTCTATCTTGTTTGCTTTTTTTTTGTTTTAATTTCATTTATTTGTTATATTTATTCTTTTGGTTCGGGCGCCAGTTATGCAACCCATGGTTGCTAGGGGTGTGACAAGCTCTTGTCACTGAATAGCTCACATAGTTAGTGTAACCAACATCCTTGTTATTCTACAAATGGTGAAGGTGTCGATCCTCAAGAAGAGATAAATTCGCCTTATTGTAATATTCTTAGAGATAACTCGATTTTATAATTGCTGGGTTGCTGCCGGCTCCGTTCTGGTGTCAGGGAAGACTGGCTTCTGCCGCTGGGCCTGGTTCGCGCTAGAGCTACGGCTCCAGAGTCGTGGGAAGTGTTCGCGTCCGGTGTGGGGTGAGGGGCGACTCCGCAAAGCAGTTGGGTAAGCGGCCGTAATTTGAGCCATGCCAAGTCGGCGGTCGCTTATCCAACGTCCGGCGGTTCTGCCGCTCCGCAACAACAATTGCAGATGCAGCAGTAACAACAAGAAGTGTCGCTGGCTGGCGTAGCAGTCAGCGCGATTGTAGCTATGTGTTGCCTGCCGACGCAACGCAACGCAGCCGGCGGGCCATTGAATACACTGTTGCGTTGCTGGATGAGGGAGGGGGCGAAGTCAGCGTTTTGAAGTGGGCATAGCGGAGTTGAGTGACCGTCAAGCGACGTAAGAGGAGGAAGCGCGTGGTAGGCAGGCTGGTGGAGGGGGTAAGACAAAGGGAAAGGGAAGAGGGTTCATAACTTTAATGTACGTGATTTTAAATGAAAAAACAAAGTAATGAGCAAGAAGTGATGGAAAAAAGTTAATTATAGAAAAATTTAGCTTAAAATTAATTAAATTAATTAATTAAAATTTTGAAATCGGTACCCAGGAAACACCGCGTGGAGGCTGTTGAGTCACAACGGGGTCGTTTAAACCAAAATCAGTTTTGGGGACCTACGAGTCGACTTGAGTTTTCAAACTTTGAAAATATTTATGTTTCCCAAAAATTTTTTTTGTCCGTAGCATTCGGAGGATATTGTTATTATTAAATAAAATAATTAAAAATGAATTATTAAATTAAACTAAATTATCACACTTATTTAAAAATACTAATTTTTTTTTTCTTTTTTTTTTAAATTAAATTAAACTATCAGACTTATTTAAAAATATTAAATATTTTTTAGGTTTTTTTTTTTTTTTTGGTTTTTAATTTAATAATAAATACATCTAATAACTAAAAAAAATTAAAAATATATATTTATTTAGTTTATATTTAATTAAATAACTACACCACCTGCTCTGCCTTCCTAACGCTAACTAATATACCACTGTCCCGATTATCGAAAGTATTTGAAAACGCCTAATCAGTATGCGTATTGCTATTGGTTGTAGACGAATCCAAATCTATCAAGGAACTAAAACGCTTTACATCTACTAAAAAATCGAAACTTTGTTTGCAGCAGCCTGATATGGAGTGGAGGCACAAGTTAAAATCTCCTAACACTAAACAATTACTATTTAAAAATGTGTGAAATAACTCTTTAAACTAAGTTTCAGATTTGAAAAAAATCGACCACTTGAGCAAGGACTAACATTCTCAAATAGTTCGTTTGTGGTTCGTTTCGTGGTAAAGCCAGGAAATTCGTATACTTTATTTGAGTATGTTGATGCTTCAGCGAAGCACAAAAGAGAAGACCTAAGCATTAGACGATCGGAATAAACATCGCTAATGTGGCAGTGTAAACATCCCGTATTATTGAAAAAAATATGAAGGTTCGGACTATTGATTAAACAATCGAAATGGGTATTCAGTAGCTTAGTGGAACGCAATTCTCGGAGCTCTGCTTCTGAAGCTGAATCCTGAGCGGATATTGGGGGGACAAAAGGTCCAATAATGAAGAGACCTGCCGCAGTTGTGGCTCTACTATAGGCTACATACAGCGCAGCTCTCTGCATGCTGGAGTTAGTGTGAAGTACCACTTTACTGTACGTAGCTCCTTGACTAATTAGAATTAATTTGAAAACTTTTTATAATTTTCGAAATCGGTGTACATAAAGCCTCCTCACAATGGAACGATTGGAATGCGCATTTACTCCTATGCTTTCTGTAAAAACAAGAGCTTTTTCTTGAGTATAAATGATAAGTCGGATGGTGCTAGTTTAATAGTTAAATTTTAATGACAATTCTTGATTATTTCTCCTCACTTAAACTCCTCGTGGCTATATCTTCAACTTCAATTTATTTTTTTCTCCTTTTGTTTCTCTCTTTTTTCTAATTCCTACCTGCCACTCGTTCGCTAGTACGAGTTGGCAGCCTAGCGCAACAGCTGTTATGTTAACATCATTCAAATATACAAGATTATTCTAATTGGGTTTTGACCCAACATACCGGCCCCCTTGAAAGTGATTGACTTTCAAGAGACAGGTAATAAGGCTAGTTTCCGTATAGGGCGGCGGATGATTCCCTTGGCAGTGCGTACGTCGGCTACACGCACGATGTTGTCCGCTCCTGCGATCGTGCTGACTATGCGCCCAAGAAGCCACCGTTGTGGGGGAAGATTATCCTCGTGAACGATGACCATGTCGTTGACAGCCAAATTTGGTGAAGTCTTCGTCCAGGTTGTGCGAACTTGGAGCTCGTTGATGTACTCCTGGCTCCAGCGACTCCAGATGTGATGTTTGAGTGCGCTGACCCTTTTCCATCGATCCAACTTGTCCAGGTTGTCGTCGATTGGTGGAAGTTCCGGTAGTGCTCGGAGTGCGTTGATGTACTCGTGGCTCCAGCGACTCCAGATGTGATGTTTGAGTGCGCTGACCCTTTTCCATCGATCCAACTTGTCCAGGTTGTCGTCGATTGGTGGAAGTTCCGGTAGTGCTCGGAGTGCGTCACCCACTAAGAAGTGGCCAGGCGTGAGAGCGGCCAGGTCGTTTGGGTCTGATGAGAGCGGCGTTAACGGGCGAGAGTTCAGGATCGCCTCGACGTCAGCAGCTGCAGTGGCTAACTCCTCGAAGGTTAACCTGGTGTCTCGAAGAGTGCGATTGAGTAGTCCCTTGACACTTTTTACTGCAGCTTTCCATATGCCCCCGAAGTGTGGAGCCCTGGGTGGAATAAAGTGGAAGTTAATGAACACTGAGCGACAGAAATAGTGGATTGTTTTTGTTGTTTCGTCTTTAAACAGAAACTGCTTCAACGATTCGAGCTTGTTGTTAGCTCCTGCGAAATTTGTAGCGTTGTCACAGAATATGTCCGAGGGAAGTCCGCGTCGGGCAATAAAACGCTTTAGTGATGCAATGAAGCTATCCGTCGTGAGATCCGATACCACTTCGACATGTATCGCCTTCGTGGCAAAGCAAACGAAGACGGCTAGGTAGGCCTTGGTAGGCGGCTTACCCCGGATGCGCAAATAGACGTTGATTGGTCCGCAAAAGTCCATTCCGCATCTTGAAAATGGTCTAGATGGTGTGATCCGCTCTTTAGGCAGTTGGCCCATTAGCTGCCTTTCGAGAGTTGGTCGATAGCGGCGACAATGTATACATGAGCGAACGACTTGTCGCGCCAAGTCCCTTGCATTCACTATCCAGAACTGTTTTCTAATTAAAGCGACGAGCGTCCGTGGCCCGGCGTGATAGTTCTGTAGATGAAGATGGCGAGCGAACTGTGACACAAATGGATCCTTAGCTGGGAGCAGCACAGGATGCTTTTGGGTTTCTGGGTAGTCTGCTAGCTCCAGGCGCCCTCCGACCTTTAGCATTTGGAAGCCATCTGTAACCTGGAGGAAGAGACTAAGATTTTTAAGGTTAGTGCGAATCGGATGGCCCTTCAGGACCGAGGACATCTCTTGAGCGAAGTGAATAGTTTGAATATTCCAGACGATGCAATGTAGCGCCCGCATCAGTTCTGCTGGCGTCGGCGAAGGTGATTGGAATGGCGTTAGTTTACGGCAGCGCTGAGTAAATCTGTACATCCAAGCGATAACTAGTAGGCAGCGATGATGCGAACTGATCTTGTAGATTCCTTCAAGCAGTTGATTACTAGTCGTGTGTACGGCAAAGGCTGATTTTCTCTTCTCCAGTTGGACAGTTTCCATATCAATGTCACTGTTGTCTCGACTGTCCTTTGGCCAATGTTGATGATCTTGGCCTAGGAACTCAGGTCCCTCGAACCATATCAATTGTTCCAACTCGGTGATAGTGCAGCACCTGGACAAGATATCAGCCGGGTTGCAGTGAGTAGGAACATGTCTCCAGTGGCAATCTGACGTGAGTTCTTGAATTTCGGCAATTCGATTGCCGTCAAAGGTTGATAAGGTGGCCGAGTGTTGGCGATTCCAATGTAGAACAATTTGAGAATCGCACCATAAGAACGAAGTCGGCTTTCTGTCAGCGAAGATTCTAATGATTTTTTTGTAGAGCTGTGCTAACAAATGTGCTCCACACAGTTCTAATTTCGGCAGAGATAGCTTCTTGGTGGGAGCAACTCTGGACTTCGATGTGATTAGCTGTACCTTGGTCAGCCCATCTGATCCGATTGTGCGAGCGTAGATGCAGCATCCATACGCTCGAATGGAGGCGTCACAAAAGCCGTGTATTTGAAAGGTATGTATCGCTGATTGGAGTCAATATCGTGGTATTGCTACAGACTCCAACGACAAAAGCGATGCAAGCAGGGACATCCAAGCTGTATGAATGCCTTGGGGTACTGACTCGTCCCAATGTAGTTTTAGGAGCCACAGCTCCTGGAGGATAATTTTTGCCACTATGATGATGGGAGTAACTAATCCCAACGGATCAAACAGCGAAGAGGCTATGGACAAAATCGAGCGCTTGGTGACGTGGTCCGAATTGAATCTTGGTGAGAACGAAAACATGAATGTGTCCCGTACTTGGTCCCATTTTAGGCCAAGCGTGCTGGCTAGCATTTCGTCGTCCAACTGCAAATGTTTGACTGTAGCGTCATCGACAAACTTGCAGTGATTTTAATGCCATTTTGCGAGTTCTAATTGGCCATCCTGTAGAATCGCTGTAACTTCCCTTTTGATTTGATGTAGCTCCTCTACCGTATCCGCTCCACCTAGGAAGTCATCCACATAGAAAGACGATTTGATGGCTTTAGCTCCAATCTCCAATTTGTCCATGAATTTGTCGGCTAGATATGACAAACTGCGTATGGCTAGATACGGTGCAGCCGCTGTGCCATAAGTTACAGTATTCAAGAAGAACATCTTGACCACATCAGTAGTGATGGCATAGCGATGTATCCGAAAACGCAGGAGTAGTGTATAAAGATCTGGCTGAATGGTCGGTCCGACCATCAGAATGTCGTTGAGCGATTTCTGGGACGTCGTCTTGCAAGATGCGTCGAAAACCACTCTGAGCTTTGTTGATGTGCTATTAGGCTTGAGCACGCAGTGGTGCGGAATATAATAATGCGGAGTGTTTAACTGTGGATGGCTCACGGGACTCATGTGTCCCAGATTTTGAAACTCCTGCATAAATTCAACATATTTGGCCCCTACCTCAGGCCTTTTGCATAGGCTGCGCTCGAGGGAGAGGAATCTCCTTTTGGCAATGTCGAATGAGGCTCCGAGAACGGTAGGTTCATCTTTAAATGGAAGTCGTACTTCCAATCGACCATCTAAATTACGTCGTACCGTTTTGGTGTAGAACTCCTCACAGTTTCGCTGCTCTGGCGTAAGTGTGATCTCAGGAGGCTCCACATGATCGATGCGCCATAGCCGTTCCATTTTTTGGTCAATTTCTGTTAATGCGATAGATGAGTACTGATGGAGTGTTCTGGGATGAGCTCGACATCGACCAGACACTATCCATCCAAGTAGTGTTTTTTGTAGTACGGACAGATCCTTTCCTAATTTAACTTGGCCGACTGCCAAGATATCGAAGAAGGTTTCCGTCCCCAAAAGCAGATCGATCCGACGAGACTTGTTGAAGCTCTCGTCAGCAAGAGATGAGTGCTGCGGAAGGTTCCACGCAGAAATGTCAATTTCCGATTCTGGATGATAGGCGATGTGGGATGTCACGCAAAAATCAAGGAGCAACTCGAATCCATTGTGCCTCGACTTGATATTGGTGGTTGCATGGTGTTTAATTCGCGTTTGTGTCTCACCAATGCTACGAATTTCGAGGTTGAGCTTGCTCCGTGGCAGTCGAAGTCTTTGGGCAAACTCCTCGGATATGAAATTCACCTGAGAACATGAATCCAGAAGCGCTCTTCCTATTTTGTAGCTTCCAGATGCATCCTTGACCAGAATCAGTGCCGTGGCCAGAATGACACAGTCGGAACGAGACTCCGTGTGAGTATGCGCGACTGCGTCCGAAACTTGTACAGGCTCCGCTTGAGGGAGTGGCAAGGGAGCTGCGGCCGATCCTGGCGATGGCCGATGAAGCAGCGAGTGATGCGGTAGTGCACATGAGTGGCACCTCCGCGTCGACGGGCAGTTGGCTACAAGATGACCCCTGCCAAGGCAATTAATGCATAGCTTGTGGCGCTTTACTGCATTGAGGCGATTATCTAGGGCGAGATTGATTAGTTCTGGGCATCTAAAGGTCTTGTGGTCTGTCTGTGAACAGATGTTACAAGTTTGTGTGGTGCAATTGAAGGACAGACTTGCCTGATTCCTCTGCGAGCGCGACCTATGGCCACCTGGTTGACTCATAGGGGCTTCAGCAGGAGGCTTCTTATCCGATTCCAAATATTGACAATGACGTTCAACGACTCCAACGCATTTGTCCCACGAAGGCAACGTAGTGTAGTCCAGCGACTCATTCCACTTCCTCTTAGTCTCCTGGTCCACTTTGCCCATAACTATGGAGATGAGCATGGCCTCGCAAATCTGTGGCTCGGTGCTCAACGAACGCAACGAGTTGTATAATGCGGATGCATTATCGATTAGGCTGCGCAACTGCTGACCATTTGACTTGGCGACAGTTGGCAATGCGAAGAGTGACGATATGTTATCCAAAAATACGAGAGTCGGGTTGTCATAGCGCTGCTTTAAGCGGTCCAGAGCCTTTGTGTAGTTGTGCGCAAATGCACTAGCGAAAATCCTATGCGGACGCTGGGTAGACCGGCAGCGAACGCGATGCGCGAATGTACGAGAGTTTGGCAGGGCAAAGGTCGTAAATGCGCGTGCGAGACTTAGAGCAAAGTAAAAATGGGGGCGAACGTAACCACAATCATCACCAAAATTAACCAAAACGTAGCACAAGTCCTGTCACGGTCGCCAAAATGTAAAAACAAGAGCTTTTTCTTGAGTATAAATGATAAGTCGGATGGTGCTAGTTTAATAGTTAAATTTTAATGACAATTCTTGATTATTTCTCCTCACTTAAACTCCTCGTGGCTATATCTTCAACTTCAATTTATTTTTTTCTCCTTTTGTTCTATTCTCTCTTTTTTCTAATTCCTACCTGCCACTCGTTCGCTAGTACGAGTTGGCAGCCTAGCGCAACAGCTGTTATGTTAACATCATTCAAATATACAAGATTATTCTAATTGGGTTTTGACCCAACACTTTCATCTATAAATTGTATCCAAAGAAGATCTGGAGTGTTGGATGTACTGAAGCCTATCTCCCTAAGGACACCAGTGGTTCCGTTTACGAGACCATCTGATGTATCTACATTGACCGTCATCATATATTTGGCAGGGGTTTTTAAAGTCAGAGAGGTACACAATACTTGTGTCTCAGATGTTTTTAGGGACCTAGCTTGTTCCAGACATCTGGAACAGACTCCACAGATACGATCCAAATATAGCACTGTATGGATTATGCGACGGGGCCTGAAAAATCCAACGATCACATACGGGTTGCAATTGTTTAAGATCGCCGAACACGATAGCCGAAATACCTCCGAAAGGAGTTTCAACATTAGAAAAAATTTGCTTTAGGCGAGAGTCCAAATGAGAAAACATTGTCGCACCGACCATAGAAATTTCGTCTATTATAAGAATTATAAGATCAATAAATCTTGAACGAAAGGTATTTAACAAATCAGGGCTTAAACTTCTAAATGCGGACCCAGCCTGATTTACAGGGAGAGAGAACATGGAATGAAGAGTGTTTCATCCGATTCCGAAAGCAGCTTTGCCTGTGGGAGCGCACAGTAAAATTTTTACAGAAGTTGGGTCGCATCCTTCTCTACCATTATACTCGTTGGATAGGGACTGAAAAAGGGTTGATATTAGTCTACTTTTGCCGACACCTGCTCCGCAACCTACGAACTCATAAAAGGTTCGATTGATCCTTGCATTATGTAAGACATGTGTAAGGAAACGACAAAAAGATTGTCCCCGCACTTTTTTAAGACACGAATGACCGTGCTTATGTTTTTGGTATTCAACATACGGAGCCAAATCTGGGTTTGTAACCTCCACAGTTACAATCTGATCAATGAAGGCTTTTACACTGCAAATAGATTCTTCATTGCTTAAATCCACTTTTGGGGCATCTTTCAGCCAAAACATGCCGTGAATATGAGGCGAACCTCTCTGTTGAAACTCAATTCGCCAGTAATGGGAAGTAACGAAATTACTTCCAAAGACACCCCCAGGCTTTTTTATAAGTTTTAAAACTTCTGAAGATTTTAATTAGTTTATTAAAATATGTATAGAACTTGGTGGCAAGAATAATTAGTTAAATTCGGAACGACAACGAAAAAATGCGTTTGCTCGTGTTGAATTAAATTTTACGACTTCTTCTCTATTTAACATAAACAACAAACAATAAACAATGAAATATGAGTTCCGCCAACATCGGCCCCGTTGAACGCCTCCACGGCTTCAACAAATCGGCAGCGGTGCCAGCTTGTGGATCGCCCTCCGGAAGATGGCTCCATCACTCCTCCTAAGGTCGACGACCCTGACCTTGCCGTCCTCTCCGGCGTGCGTCGCGATGATCCTTCCCAGGAGCCACTGTTGAGGCAGCAGGTTGTCCTCTGCCACGACGACGAGTTGGCCCTCCTCGACGTTGGCCTTCTCCTCGTGCCACTTGCCCCGAACCTGAAGGCCCAGGACATATTCCCGGGACCATCGCCGCCAGAACGTTTGCCTGACTGACGAGACAAGCCGCCATCGCCGCAAGCAATTCACATCCGCTTTTTGATGC
This sequence comes from Drosophila teissieri, assembly GCF_016746235.2. Taxonomy (NCBI): domain Eukaryota; kingdom Metazoa; phylum Arthropoda; class Insecta; order Diptera; family Drosophilidae; genus Drosophila; species Drosophila teissieri. Next base: position 184,857 of record NW_025224987.1, read on the forward strand.
GAACTCGCGAATTGCGTCCGCCTGCTCCTCGATCCGATCGCGAAGAGCCAGGAAGTGGCGACTCGCTCCGCTCGCAATGCACCGTCTGCGGACATCCTCGTCGACCAATGAATCTTTGAAAAGCCAATAGAAAAGAATCAGTACTTAGATCTGAGACAATCTCTAAGTGAACCGCCTTGGACGCAAAACAAACAAATAAGGCAATGTAGGACTTATACGGGGTCCTTCCTCGAATTTTTAATGTCGTATAGACAGGGCCACAAAAATCAACGCCACATATCGCAAATGGGCGGAGAGCACGGAGTCTATCTGCGGGTAGATTTCCCATAATTTGTGTCATCAGTCGAGGCTTGCATTTGAAGCAGCGCACATATGATCGAACTGTCTGACTGCAGAGTTCCTGAGCGTTTACGGTCCAAATACGCTGTCGTAGGATGCTCACAAGTGCTCGAGGGCCGACATGAAAATTGGAATGGTGCAAATGCTGGACGTAGCTCTGCACAAACTGCGAGCGTTTCGTCAACAGCAAGGGAAACATGGCATCATATGATATAGGAGCGTTAGCTAGTCGCCCCCCAACTCGCAACAACGAAAAGTTGCACCAAGTGCCTGTATCTTCATGGATGAATGGGTTCAATCGCTGAAGACTTGGGCCGACCTTGGAGCCTTTACGAACCTTTTCAATTTCTACTTTATACTCGTGCTTTTGTACTATTTCGACAATCTTATGAAACGCTTCATTATATTCAGTCGGGGACAGAGTTTCTTCGAAAACTATACTCTTGTCTTTGCATTTTCTTATAAAGCGGAACATATAAGCGAACACTCTAAGCAGTTTGAGGTGTGACGAAAACCCCTCGATGACATCCAGCAAATCGGAAGTTTGCACAGCAGCGGTCAGCCCGACCACAGTCTTCCTAGCTTCCTGACGCAAGACTTCCTCATCCGGTTCGAAATGCGCATTTTTGGGCCAGTTTTCTTCTTTGTCCTTCAGAAATGGTGGGCCAGAGAACCAGATCGACTGCCCTATCTCGTCGACGTCACAACCTCTCGAAACGATATCTGCTGGGTTCTGCTTTGTGGGAACATGCCGCCATGTAGCTTCTCCTGACCATTCTTGAATCTCCGCTACCCTGTTCGAAACGAATGTCGACAACGAAGATGGATGAGATAGAATCCAGTGAAGAGTAACTTCAGAGTCCGACCAGTATACAATTCGTTCGATAGGGACTTTTAATAAGGGTTTGGTTCTATGGCAGAGATCTGCGAGAAGGTGAGCGGGACATAACTCAAGCCTTAGGAGCGTTTTGGTCTTGAGCGGCGCTACTTTTGACTTTGAAGTAAACAACGATAATTTAAAACCTTCGGCAGTTTTGCTACGAATATAGACGCAAGCTGCATAAGCTCTCATGGAGGCGTCGGCAAAGGCATGTAGCTGTACCGGTGACAATGGCTCGGTATGCACGAACCGAGGAATCGATATCTCATCCAGTTGAGACAGAGTGCTTTTTAGCATATCCCAAGCTGTTTCTCCAAATGCATCGGAATTGGCTCATCCCAATCTAACTTATTAAGCCAGAGTTCCTGCAATAGGATCTTTCCTTTAATCACAATGGGACTTAACAAGCCGAGGGGGCTATCGATGTCACCGATAGTATGTTCCGTTTTGTCGCTCGGAGACCCATGACAGAAGTGTCAATTTTGAACTTAAAGGCATCTTCGCTAGGCAACCACGATATTCCTAACGCCTTAGTTGACTCTGAATCCGAGATAGGTATCGACTTAACTGTGCTCTCAGATGCAGTGACCTCAGGTGAGTTTGAAAACCACTTTGTCCATTCAAAACCTGCTGTTTGAAGAACCTGAGACACTTCAGACTTAATTGTCTTTAGCTCCTCTACGCATGCAGCACCAGTTAGCATGTCATCGACGTAAAAATCGAATCCAATTACGTCGGCAGCTCTAGGGAATGAACATTTTGCAGATTCACTCAACCTCTTTAAACACCGAATAGCCAGAATGGGGCTGGTCCAGTACCATATGTGACGGTGTTGAGCTTGTATAATCTCAAGGATTCAGAGGGGTCTCTCCTCCACACTATGAGTTGAAACTTCCTATCCGCTTCATTAACCATTACTTGGCGATACATCTTTTTTACATCGGCAGTCAGGGCATACCTGTGTAGCCGGAAGCGGAGTAGAGTGGAGTACAACTCTTCTTAAATTGTTGGCCCCACCATCATGATATCGTTTAAAGCCACCTGAGACGATGTTTTGCAGGACGCATCGAACACGACGCGCAACTTTGTTGACGTACTCTGGGGCCTTAACACGCATTGATGGGGAATTACATAATGTGGAGTGGAAGGGATTTTGTTGTCTGTAGGCAACATATGACCTAGGGCGAGATATTCTTCCATGAATTCCAAGTACATGGTCTTCAAGTTAGGATCTCGAGACAACCTTAGCTCAAGCGACAAAAACCGCCGTTTTGCAACCTCGAAGGAGTTGCCTAATCCATTTGGATCAGATTTAAACGGCAGCCTAACTTCAAACCGACCTGATGGCAATACCTGAGTAGTCTTCCTATAATGGTCTTCACATAACTTGTGCTCAGGCGACAGAATTTTCTTTTGATTTGGCATTTCCTCCAGCGACCAAAATTTCTGTAGTGTGCTGTCAATCGATACTAAAGGTTCTTCACTACAACTGAAACTATTCACAACTTGTTTCGGGACTGCAGACTTGTATCTGCCCGAAACAACCCAACCAAGAAGGGTCTTTTGTAGAGTTGGATAGTCAGGACCTTGTCTAATTTGACCAACAGCTAGCAATTCGAAAAATGATTCTGCTCCTATCAACATATCAATTTTTTATGACTTGTAGAAATATGGGTCTGCTAATGGTAGGTTCTTCGGGATCTTCCAATCACTGACGTTCACCGACTGATCAGGATGGTAACCGGAGATCGACTTTAAGATCCAGAAATCGAACGAGAACTCACTACCATTTATTCGCGACTTCACCACTGTGTGTACCTTTTTTTTGACTTGAGAATTGGACTCGCCAATACCAAGTAAGTTGATACACGACTCCTCTCTACGAATCTGTAAGCGGTTCGCCAGTTCTTCTGTGATAAAATTCGTTTGAGACCCAGAGTCCAGCAGAGCTCGGGCTAACATGTATTCTCCGTTTTTCGTACTGACGCTTACGATTGACTTAGCCAAAATCACCCTGTCCAAGGACGTGGCATGCATAACATGTGACGTGGAAGGCTGATCTTGGTTAAAAGTAGGAGACATGGTCTCTGGCGGGGGTGGCAACGCTAAACTGTTCTCAGGCACTGTATATCTATGAAGCAGAATATGGTGTGAGCGGTCACAAACTCGACACTTTTTGCCTTTGCATTTCGAAACAGTATGGCCTTTTCGCAGACAATTGATACATAAGGAGGCAGGCTTAACAAACTCGAACCTTTGCATTACAGAGAGACGCCCAGACGGGCTACAATTCTGTAGCAAATGATCTGATGCATTGCAATAGCTACAAGTTTGCTGAGGCTTGCTGTTGGAAAAGGAACACGAGAATGAGCTACGATTATGTGGCTTGCTCGACACAATTTTATCTTGCTTCGGCTTTGTCGATTCTTCAGCTGATAAATGCTGATATCGGCGATTTAACATTTTTTCAAAATCGGCCCAAAGCGGTAAAGTCTCATAATCGAGCTGTTCCTCCCATTTTTGTTTGGTCACTGGGTCGACTCTATACAATACCAAATATATCAACATTGCATTCGAAATTTTTGTATCACCTCCTATCGATAACAGAGAACCATAAATCGAAGAAACAGTATCGATAAGTTTTCTCAAGGAGGAAGCGGACTGATGCGATATTTTAGGCAGACTAAACAATGTTGATATATATTATTCATAAAGATGAGGCATTCGTTATCGTAAACCTTTTTTAAACTGGCTAGTGCCTTTTCGTAATTGCTCTCGGTGACTTGATAAGCTTTAACAGTTCCTAAAGCTTCACCAGAGAGACATGAAATTAAATGGTTAAATTTTTCGATAACTGGAATGCTGGCGTCTTTATGAACCAAAGTTTCGAAAAGGCTGATGAAATTTTTGAACTCCGAATAATCTCCACTGAAGTCGCGCACGAGTTGGAGCTACAGCAGCTGATCCCGGAGCTTCGCTGACGCTTGCTACCTTCAAGGCAGACAACAGGGACATTATTTTTGCCTTGGTCACTATACAAAGCTCTTCCAACTCGTCGCCAAATTCATCGCTACAATCTATGTCTTCTATCTGTTCTTGTAATTGATTTGCGTTACTAATTGAATAATATATATATGTATGTGTATTTATTTTATAAATTTATTCAATAAATTAAATAATTTGCATGCAATCTAGCTCTACTATATTGATACGTACATATGTGCCAAGAACTGAAAGCGAGGTGCAATATTCCAGCACAAGACAATAAACATTAAATTTGTCTATAACTCTAGCTTTCAATTTTTTGCACAAATACCTGTGATTTCCGAATGCTAATTTTTAGCGGCCACTTTCCTTAAAAGTTCCCTCGGTGGTGGCGGCAATTCCGGAAGTAACGGGTGTTTTTTTTAGAGGTATAGAACTTTAAATTGCAATAAAACAACGATGGATTATTCGATTGACATGAATTTTATTGACATGAAAGATAATCTTGTGGCATTACATTTTAAATATGATTTCTGGCATATGACCGCCACGGCTGGCTCGGATGTAGTCCAATCTGGACGTCCAATTTGCAATGACTTTTTCCAACATATTTGGCCGTATATCGGCAATAACACGGCGAATGTTGTCTTCCAAATGGTTTAGCGTTTGTGGCTTATCCGCATAGACCAATGACTTTACATAGCCCCACAAAAAGTAGTCTAGCGGTGTTAAATCACAAGATCTTGGAGGCCAATTCACAGGTCCAAAACGTGAAATTAGGCGGTCACCAAACGTGTCTTTCAATAAATCGATTGTGGCACGAGCTGTGTGACACGTTGCGCCGTCTTGTTGGAACCACAGCTCCTGGACATTATGGTCGTTCAATTCAGGAATGAAAAAGTTAGTAATCATGGCTCTATACCGATCACCATTGACTGTAACGTTCTGGCCATCATCGTTTTTGAAGAAGTACGGACCAATGATTCCACCAGCCCATACAGCGCACCAAACAGTCAGTTTTTCTGGATGTAACGGTGTTTCGACATACACTTGAGGATTAGCTTCACTCCAAATGCGGCAGTTTTGTTTGTTGACGTAGCCATTCAACCAGAAGTGCGCTTCATCGCTAAACAAAATTCGCTTATGAAAATCGGGAACAACAGCAATCTCGTTTTGGGCCCATTCGACGAATCTACGCCTTGCTTGATGATCGTTTGGTTTCAATTCTTGCACGAGTTGGATTTTGTAAGCACGCAAACCAAGATCCTTCCGCAAAATCTTCCATAAAGTGGATGGACACAGATCCAATTCCTGTGCTCGATGGCGGATGGACTCATTCGGGTCTTCCTCAATGCTACGCTCTACAGCAGCAATAGCTTCTTCTGTACGCACCGTACGGCGTCTCTGGGGATGCGAGTTATCAATAAGAGTAAACGCGGTGCGAAAACGGTCCATGGTTAATCGAATTAACTGCTCTGATGGACGATTTTGTCGACGATAAAATGGACGTAGTGCGCGATACGTATTCCGCACAGAACCATTATTTTCGAAATAAAATTGCACTATTTGCAAGCGTTGTTCAGGCGTGAGTCTATTCATGACGAATTGCCAAACCAAACTGAGAATAAATCACTTGACAGCTGTTAAATCGGTCGCCATCTTGAACAGTAATGCCAACTTAAAGTTCTATACCTCTAAAAAAAACACCCGTTACATAGGTTATTTCGCGACCGACACGGATTATGTTTAAGAAATATTTATTGTTTAAGGGGGGGGTTGGGTTTTAAAGGGAGAAAAAAACAGGTTTTTACAGATTTTTTTTTGGGCGTACGGTGAAAGTAAATTTATTTCTGATTATTGTACATTAAAGAGTAGTAATTGAACTATATTCTGTGAAATATTGGTTGAAAAATATTGAAAATTGACCGAATGTCAGCAATTCTTCGCAGGCGCCTCAGAAAAAATACATTTTGCGGTGCACGTCATACCTCAGCACTGGATAATCTGATATGAAATACCCAAAGTTTTTCCATCAATTTTTATGTCCCTCTAGGTATCCCTGTCGAGTTTTTTCATTTTTTTATAATTTTTAAACTTTTTACAAAACTTGAAAGTGAAAATATTTTTGGCCAAAGTTCATGACTATTGTTGTTAATAATAAAAAAATTAAAATCAAAAACGAAAAAATCTCGACAGGGTTACCTCATAAATTATGTAAGGAAATACTGTAAAAAATTGGAGAACGATCGGTTGAATAGATTTTGAGATAAAGAGTGCACCGACTCAAAAAACATCGATTTGAGAAAAACGTGTTTAAAGTTTTTGTTGCTGTCTTCCCCGCTGAGGGATTACAGCTCAGGTAGTCGTTCGAGACCCGCCTACTTCCAAAGCTATATCCTTGTGAGTTTTGCTCCGATTGACTTCCTATTTACAGACAACAATCTTGAGTTACTATACTTTCATAATATGCAATAAAAAGAAATCACTTTTTTTGAACCCTCAAAACCCTACCCCCCCCTTAAACACAATAACGCGTCGCGGGCAACAATATTATTTATTTTTTTATTGCACTCAAAAAAAAAAGAAGAACCATTTTTTATTTTTTCACTTATATATATTATATATATATATTATATATATATATAATATTATATATTATATGTGTCACTGTCACTTTAATTTTTTATTTAAACTAATTCTTTTCCACCCGGGGGCGCCATGAAGATTTTAATTAGTTTATTAAAATATGTATGGAACTTGGTGGCAAGAATAATTAGTTAAATTCGGAACGACAACGAAAAAATGCGTTTGCTCGTGTTGAATTCAATTTTACGACTTCTTCTCTATTTAACATCAACAACAAACAATAAACAATGAAATATGAGTTCCGCCAACAACTTCTCTACATCTGCAATCAAAATATCTGGCACACGTCACTGGGTCTTTTCTTATAAGGCCTTTTATATTAACCCTATCTGCATTGCGCTTGAGCAGTACTAACAGCTCTGGCTTGGGGAACCACAATCCTTTGCAACAAAAGAAAATCTGATCTGGGCCAAGCCTAACATTCATATTAAATTTTCCTATGTGAGCTTCAATTTCAATAGGTCTGAATTTAATAGTAATATTTTCCTGAGCTACATGAAGTCTAATTTCCTGACTTCGAAGTGCATTCCGAAGATTTTCTGCTTCCCTAAGGCTTCTGTACTGAATAACTCTCTGACTTATATTTCTAATTGCATCGATCGTTGCTTGCCTAGCAGCTAATAGTGCGCTTCGTCGAGCAAGTGTATTTCTCGCCTGCTCGACTTCCCTGCGATCCCTACCGGCCCTAGCCCTAGCTCTGTTAGCCCTATCATAATAAGCGTTAATAAGCGTTCCTGTGTATCTCTTGCCAGTGTTCGACGCAGGGTATTTCCTTCTTGCTCACTCGCGCGATACACGATATCCAAGCGCCTTCTTCTATGGTTGGCAGTGTTTTGTGCCTGCTCCATAGCCCTAATCTCGCTATTTTGTCGACTTTCAGAACGACGTCGAGTATCGGCTGCTTGCTCAATTGTGCGAAAAGCGGTATCCCTATGCTCAGAAGTGTTTTGGACCTGCTCCAAAGCTCGATTCTCGCTGATTCGCCGTCTTATAGAACGGCGCCGAGTATCGGCTGCTTGCTCAACTGCGCGAAGAGCAGGATTCAAGCGCCTATCCCTATGACCAGCAGTATTTTGAACCTGCTCCACAGCTCGATTCTCGCTATTTTGCCGCCTTGCAAAACGACGTCGAGTATCGGCTGCTTGCTCAATTGCGCGAAGAGCAGGATCCAAGCGCCTTTCCCTATGGCCAGCAGTATTTTGAACCTGCTCCACAGCTCGATTCTCGCTATTTTGTCGCCTTTCAGAACGAGGTCGAGTATCGCCTGCTTGCTCAACCTCACGAATCGCGGGGTCTTTACACATTTGAAAGCGTCGCATAGTATGGGCTGCTTGTTCAGCTGCGCGAATTGCAGGATCTAGCCGGCTTTGAGAACGAAACTAAGTGTTAGATTCTTGCTCAATCGCACGAACAGGACGATTGAAGCGTCTGGATCTTAGCGACACTGTATTGACGCCATGTTCTGCATTCCTGACTACGCATTCCCTACGCTTACGCTGAGATACTGCATTTGCCACTCTCTCCAGCTCTGCATATCCTTCATATCACTATTTATCCTATTTCTCAACAATTGCGTTAGTACATAGTAAAAGTATAAGTCTTTATAAAGACTAACGCTTGCAGCACTATTAAACAAATACGAATAAATATGTAAAATATGTATAAAAAAAAATATAAAAATTATTCTTTTAAAAAGTATAACTCTTATATTTATATTAATTTATAGAATTTGTAGAATAGATTAAAATTAACAGTGAAAAAAAAGCAAAATAATATTAAGTTAAGAAAAAGTCTATAAAAAGACTTAAGCTTAAATTATTCTTATTAGAACCAACCTAACTAAATTAATAGTTTTATAAGTACAAGTCTTTAAAAAGACTTAAACTTTTAGTACTATTAAGATAATATACGCTAAGTACGCTTTTAAAAATGCTTATAATTATATTAATGGGAAAATGTATAGAATATTATAAGATAAAATGTGAAAAAAAGAAATAATAATAAGTTAAGAAGTCTTTAAAAAGACAAGACTTAAATTATTATTATTTCAATATAGTATAATAAAATAGTATAGTGTTAAAATTAAAAAAATAAAAATAATAATAAAAATAAAAATAGTATAGTTTAAAAAGACTTAAACTTTTAGTACTATTAAGTTTATATACGCTGAATACGGATTGTGGGCGTTATAGTGGGCGTGTCAACATAAATCGACAAACTTGCGCTGCGTCTATGTCTCTGGAGTCTGCATGCTGAATCTCAACTTTCTAGCTTATGTAGTTCCTGAGATATATGTCCCTGGAGTCTGTATGCTTAATCTCAACTTTCTAGCTTATGTAGTTCCTGAGATCTCGACGTTCATACGGCCAGACGGACAGACGAACAGACGGACGGACATGGCCAGATCGACTCGGCTACTGATCCTGATCAAGAATATATATACTTTATATGGTCGGAAACGCCGAATTGAACCGAATTGAAATAAAATTTTTTGTTGGAAAAGGATTTTAAATTTTTTTTTTAAATATTTCTTTTATTTAACACCAATTTTTCTACATTTTTGTTTATAAATAAAAATAAGTTTATCGCCGAACGAAGTTGAAGGGCGAATCAGAACAACCTGATAAGACCCCCTTAATTAATTTAAAAGAGTCAGACAATAAGAGGTTACAAAGATAATACAAGACCAGTACAAGTATAAGATAGACAGGTACAAAGGGATTTACAGATACAGTTAAGGTTTCAACAAAACAGAAACATGGCTGTTCGTCCATTAGGCAACAAGTGCAGAACGTAGTTAGCGAGACGCTGGCAGATCAATTGCAGGCATTGATTCAACGTTTGACCGCAACTCAAGCGGACTTCACACACTCTGTGAACCAGAGACTAGACCAGCAACCGATCAGAATTTAGTTCCTGGAAAAAAGGAATAAATGGAATACTAGAGGCCTACGCAGGTCAGATACTCACACCCAAACAAATGACTACCATAATTCAGAGTGATCAACAGTCGGTTAAAGAATACTATCAAATCGTCTACCAGCACTTATCACTTATTTTAAATAAAATAAGTTCAATGGGCCTTGGCCAAGAAGCAGAAATGGTCATGACAAAGTTCTTCAGAGACAAAGCCTTGTATTACTTTATACGTCTGCATATACGTCTGTATACCATCGACTGCTCGGTATCAAGGAGCCAACAGGTAGATCACTTTAGGAACGCAGATCCACGACCGGTTCCTAAACCTCGACCATTGGTACTACCAAATACTTTGGTCTACCGCCCACCACCACCCATTCCTCCACGAAATCCTAAGCAGAATTTTTCAAATAATAATACCTTCAGACAGAATCACTGGTCCTCCGGAAAACCAGCTGCCGAAAACCTTACCAGCAGACTTTCAACCAATACCCACGAGTGACACGACCACTTTTCCAATATCCACAACGACAGTACGCCCCTCCGAGTCGTCCCTTCGCACGCAAGCCACAACCAAGACCCGCACCAATGGAAGTGGATCATAGCATTCGATCAGGAAGGATCAATTATATTAATCGCACACACAGTTCGAATTGGGAAAAATACCACATTTTCCAACGACCAATCCATTAGACAAAAGACATTCAATATTTAAACCGCTACAGTTTTATCCAAGGAAAGACGAACGAGAAGAAGAAGACCGAAGCTAAGTATGAAAAAGCTATGGCTGAATACAAGAAAAAAGCCATCCAGACGAGAACGGGGAGGAGTACCTCAACGACATAGAGATGCAAGGCGTACAGATCGAAAAAATAAGGCAGCTCTTAATATTTTAGAATAAACACATAAACACAGGAGTAGAACATTTGAATAGAGAACAGAAGCACGACTTAGATCAACTTATCAAAACCTATCCCTGACTTTTTGCCGACCCGAATGAAAAACTCACTTACGCTACAAGAGTGGATCTTCAGTAAAGATAGCGATTCTCACACGAGGAATCTAAACAAAATCTTCAAAACTCTACAGGAGGCCAACATAAAATGTCAGTTGGACAAATGCGAGTTTTATAAGACAAAAGTCGAATTCCCCGGCTTCGTCATTTGAAACTAACCCAAAGAAAGTGTTAGCGATTGCCAAGTATCCATGTCTCGCTATATTAAAAGACCTTAGAGCCTTCCTAGGAATGGCGGGATATTATAGACTGTTTATAAGAGATTTCGCTAAGCTGGCAAAGCCACTTACCTCTCTTTTAAGATATAGGAAATCAGACGATTGTCCAAAAACGAATACAGAAAAATGGTAAAACTAGACGATCATGTTATGGAAGCTTTCCACAAGCTGAAAAGCGCACTGACTTCAGATGAGGTAATTCTAAACTATCCCGACTTTAACAAGGAATTACAATTGATAACAGATGCGTGCAACTTTGCTATTTGAGCCGTTGTGGCCCAAAATGACAGACCAATAATATTTCTGTCCAGAACACTTTCTAAGGCTGAGGAACAATATGCGACAAACGAAAAAGAAATGCTAGCCATAATGCGGGCTCTTAAGCCTCTTAGAAATTACCTTTACTGTAAAGCAAAAGTAAAAAATTTTACGGACCACCAACCTTTAACTTTTTAACTTAGTAGAATGAAAAGGTGGAAATCGTATATAGAGGAATATGATTATGAATTATTATACAAACCAGTAAAAAAGAATGTCGTGGCTGACTTACTATCAAGGGTCACTCTCATAAACTCCATAGCATCCACTCAGCATAGTTCAGATAGCTCAGGAGAATATTTAATTCCCAGCATGAACGTCCCTATCAACGCATCTAAAAATCAAATCTTTTTGATGTTAGTTAATAAAGAAAGCTACAAGTTCAGCATTCCTTTTCCGACATATCACAGACACGAAATAACCAGATCTCAGTGTTTGAAGGAGAACATTTTAACACTACTCAAAAACCACCTCAACCCTTTGCTTATCAATGGCATCATGACTACAGAGAAAGAAAAGATCCCCATAACTTAGAATCATAAAACCTAGATTCACTTCAATGAAAGTTCAGGAACAAATCTTAGAGATTGGGCAAGAAGAAAGGATCTCAGAATGCCACAACAGGGCGCATCGAAACGAGGAAGAAAACATGAGAGAACGCTATAGTCGAGTTCCCCGACTATCTGATACCCGTTACTCAGCTAGTGGAAGTGCGAAGGAGAAATTTCAACACTGACAGTTTTTGGTGGTTGGTGGGCGTTAGAGTGGGCGTGGCAAGAAGATTTTTGGCAAATCGAGAAATTTTTACAAGACTTCAAAAAAATCGAAAAAATATCAAAACATTTTTCAAAAGTATGGGCGTGACAGTTTTGGGCGGTTTGAGGGTGTTAGAGTGGGCGTGGCAACATGAGTGTCCCTGGAGTCTGCATGATTAATCTCAAATTTCTAGCTTTTATAGTTCCGGACATGGCCAGATCGACTCGGCTATTGATCCTGATCAAGAATATTTATACTTTTATATGGTCGGAAACGCTTCCTTCTGCCTGTTACATACTTTTCAACGAATCTAGTATACCCTTTTACTCTACGAGTAACGGGTATAATAAGAAACAAATTGCAGAAACTTACTACTTTCCGAAAATGAAATTTAAAATTACAAACCTATTCAAGCAATAAATATACTTATATTTACTAACTGTATAAAAATAAAATAAGCACGAGAATATATGCATATATATAAATATAGAGAAAACTCGGGAACAGTATTCCGTCAAACTTACTCCACTTTAATCCGAAGCGATGATATCTCGACGCGTTGGATCCTGGGTGTTGCTATATATATAGTGATGGAGTTATACATATATATACATTCGTGCACCAATAATTTGTAACACAAACAAATAGAAAAAAAATACACTATTCATCTTTCTTTAGATATATATATATGAATGAATGAATGAGTGGTTTTTCTGCGGCACGCTTCGGCTGCTATCCGACTCTCAGATTACTTGGATTAGGCACTTCTTTGGAAAGTCCACGTTGTTATTTTGTTTTTGCTGATATCCACATTAACAAAAATGTACCGGTTCACTTATTCTTTGATTATTTGTTTTGCTCGTTGCGTTTTAATTATGCACTTATTGGGGTTGTGGGATACTGGATACGATTCTTTCCAGGGTACGGTGATGGTCCCGTCTCCGCTGTACTGATCTTTTGTACATTTTCAATAGCTTCAATAGTGCCAGCAATATTAATAGGACGGCACACCTGCTATTTCCTCTTTGTGGTCGACAACCTCCACGGTGTTGATCACATTGGCGGTGTTGTCGGAGGCTTTAGACTCCTTGCCTTCCATCTTGAGACTTCTATATAATTCGGGTTTTTCTTCAAGCGTGTTCTTTGTATTGGTCCTGGATCCTTCCAGAATACATCCTGTTATTCTAGGGATTGATAGAGTCCTCGCTCCTGGGGTCTTCCCGGTTATAGACTTTCGTGTTTCTCCCGGGTATTGACTTACGGGTATTCACCCGGGTATTGAAATACGGGTATTCATCCGGGTATTGACTATTTTATCGGTCTTTTTATACCGGCATAGAGCGCTTCTGATCTATCGGTCTTCAATGCCAAGTATTCCCACCTAGGAGTCACCCTCTCGGTCAACTGTGCCCGTAACTGGAGTGGTGTTTTTATACCCGTTACTCGTAGAGTAAAAGGGTATACTAGATTCGTTGAAAAGTATGTAACAGGCAGAATGAAGCGTTTCCGACCATATAAAGTATATATATTCTTGATCAGGATCAATAGCCGAGTCGATCTGACCATGTCCGTCTGTCCCTCCGTATGAATGTCGAGATCTCAGGAACTACAAAAGCTAGAAAGTAGAGCAGCAGACTCCAGAGACATGGACGCAGCCCAATTTTGTCGTATAATGTTGCCACGCCCACCCTAACGCCCACCAACCGCCTAAAACTGTCAGTGTGGAAATTTGTCCTTTGCATTTATGATCTTACAAGATCTTACGTACACCCTGTACGTAACAGATAGTCTACCTATTTACTGCTATAGCTAGTCCAAAATTCCGCATAATTTGAATTATGCGATAATTTCTCAATAATAATAATAATAAATATTGAATATTTTTCATGTCTAAATACATATGCTAACTTGTGTAACATTATAAATGCAGTTTAAATAACCATTCGGACAATCGTTCACATGGAAATTCTAATTCAGTAATTGACAAAGTTTATCAGTCCGCATTGACTCCCGAAATCGGGAAAATAATGAAATAAAGGGTGTTTTTTAGGAGGCTATTGATCCTGATCAATAATATATGTTCATATGTTCTTTATATGGTCGGAAAAGTGTTGTTTAAGTTGTTAAGATTTTTCAGGATATTCTATGCCATTAGATTTTTGGCATGCCAACATTTTTAGAAATATGCTGCAAAGCCAAACAAATATTTCCGTTTTGGTTCCTTTCGTCGTCAGATTTCTCTCTTTAAAAAGTGATATGCTAATATGCTATATGCCACAATACACACGGTGTTGTTTACGAAAAGACATGCTCCTCTTTCTTTTGATCTTGACATGTTTGTAGGCTTAATTATTGTAATGGTAGATCGCTGGGGACGATAGTTGGTCGTTTGATTTATTATTTGCAAAGCTGTGAGAACTTATTAGTCAGAAAAAATGTCCAATAGTCTTGTTTTTGAAATATCTTTTGAACGGGTCATATAATTTTAAGAAATATTGTCTCAATCGATGTGTATTTATACACGTTTCTTTTTTTCAAAATCCGTACAAGCCTTTTATTTATAGCATAAATAAGGCTATTAATGTATTTCAGTATTTTAGAGGTATTCAATATCATTGAAATTCATATATTATTAAATCTTATGTGTTACATTAGTTTTTTTTTTAATGCATATTAGGATCTGGATTGTCTCTGTTGCATCTCTCAGCATTAGCATGGGTCAATTTTTTCGCGTGGCCCAACCTGTTATACCCAACTCTTATGAGTTTTGATTGCTTGAGTCCCGGAATTTCGGAAAACTTTGAGTTCTAAGTCCGATTTTATAAGTTTATTAATTTAATCAGTTGCGGGGTGATGTCGAAAATCCTTTCTAGTTGGTATGTATTGGTGTTGTGAGTAATTGAAAATTAATGATCCCATGACGCCTTTGTATTCATTGAATTTATATTTTTCGGTGGTTGTTAGTTACCCGGTGAATTTTTAATGTCTGATGATCCGTATGTCAATAGCATTAATTATGGCTGTCGCTTTGGCTGCATAGATCAAGGAGTAACCAGCAAGAACTCCCCTTTTTATACCCGTTACTCGTAGAGTAAAAGGGTATACTAGATTCGTTGAAAAGTATGTAACAGGCAGAAGGAAGCGTTTCCGACCATATAAAGTATATATATTCTTGATCAGGATCAGTAGTCGAGTCGATCTGGCCATGTCCGTCTGTCCGTCCGTCTGTCCGTCCGTCTGTCCGTATGAACGTCGTGATCTCAGGAACTACAAAAGCTAGAAAGTTGAAATTAAACATACGGACTCCAGAGACATAGACGCAGCGCAAGTTTGTTGATTCATGTTGCCACGCCCACTCTAACGCCCACAAACCGCATAAAACTGCCACGCCCACACTTTTGAAAAATGTTTTGATATTTTTTCATTTTTGTATTAGACTTATAAATTTCTATCGATTTGCCAAAAAACTTTTAGCCACGCCCACTCTAACGCCCTCAAACCGCCCAAAACTGCCACGCCCACACTTTTGAAAAATGTTTTGATATTTTTTCATTTTTGTATTAGACTTGTAAATTTCTATCGATTTGCCAAAAAACTTTTAGCCACGCCCACTCTAACGCCCTCAAACCGCCCAAAACTGCCACGCCCACACTTTTGAAAAATGTTTTGATATTTTTTCATTTTTGTATTAGACTTGTAAATTTCTATCGATTTGCCAAAAAACTTTTTGCCACGCTCACTCTAACGCCCTCAAACCGAAGAAAATTGTCAGTGTTGAAGACTCGCCTTCGCACTTCCACTAGCTGAGTAACGGATATCAGATAGTCGGGGAACTCGACTATAGCGTTTTCTCTTGTTCTCACTCGTTACAGCATTCTTTCTATCCAGGATTTAGAAAGGGTTAATTGTTGCTGTTGCGTTTAATTTCCTAAAATTTTCTTACGAAAATTACTCTTGGAGTTGATGATTTTTGATATTCACTTCACAAGCCAAAGCTAGAGTAAAACTTTTTTAAATGATCTCCATTTCTTGAATAATATTTTCCGTATTATGGAACCAAGATATTACGATATATTAAGATATCTCATTGTGGTGTAGTTTGGCTTTCGTAAATTGAATTCTTATTTCCCATAGCAAAAAAAAAATCTTTCCTCCGCGTACAAAATTGGAATGTAGATCTTGTTTTGTAGATCTTGTAGTGTTGTAAAGGTTCGGCTAGTCATGAAGTTCGTAAAGTTACTGGATTGTCCCATTTAATGACAATTAAGTAGTTTGATTGTTATAAATACACTTAAGATTATATGAACATGTAAAGAATATTAGATCTTAAGATTCTATTAAAGAAGTTTCGTTTATGGTTAGTTTCGTTTTATGGTTTTAAAGGTTAAGGACTAAGGCATTTCGTTATTTATTTAATCGCAGTCGTCTCGTGTTTTTCCTTTTATAGTATAAATAGCTTTAAGAAACCGTCAATTTTTTTTTTTTTTAATTCCTTCTATTCCTCTCGGGAACTTAGGGCTTCTACGAGAGCTTTCCATCTAACTCTATTTTGAGCTGTCTGTTTTGCACTTTCCCATGTAGTGTTTATTTGGGCTAGTTCTTGGTGAGCGGTTCTTCTCCAGGTTGCTCTTGGCCTTCCTACTCGCCTGCTTCCTTGGGGGTTCCAGTCTAGTGCCATCCTCACAATGCTACTCGGGTTTCTTCTGAGAGCGTGCCCTATCCACATCCATTTTTTCTTCCTTATTTGTATATGAATCGGGGACTCGTCTGTAACGCGCCACAGTTCTGTGTTGGCTATTCTGTTTGGCCAGAATACCCCACATATGACTCTCAGGCATTTGTTGCTAAAAGCCTGTAGCTTCTGCGTTATTTTCTTCGTGGCGAGCCATGTCTCACTTCCGTATAGCAGTATGGATTTCACACACGCATTGTAGATCCTGAGCTTTGTTCGTCGGCTGATTTTTCGGTCTCTCCATATGCGGTATAGTCTCCCAAATGCTGAGCGGGCTTTGCCAAGACGACTGGAGACATCATCATCCACTCCACCACTGTTGGATATGATGGTGCCAAGGTATGGGAAACTCGTAATGAACTCGATTGGGTTCCCATTTATGTTGATGTTTCCTTGGCTGGAGTGGTTGAAGCGCATAGCTTTTGTTTTCGCTATGTTTATCTCGAGCCCTACGCTGCTGGCTATCCTGACGAGGTCGTCACTTTTCCTCTGTATGTCGCCGAGTCTGTGCAATATGAGACAGATACAGATGTCGTCTGCGTAGTCCAAGTCCTCAAGGTGTCTGGTGAGGTTCCACGAAATTCCGCGCTTGGAAGAGCATACTTCGCTCATTAACTCGTCGACTACGATGTTGAAGAGGAGTGGTGACAGCGGGCATCCTTGCCGAATTCCGGTGTTCGTCTGGAAAGGTGCACTAGTTTTTCCATTGTGCAGTACCGCCATCGTCATACATCGATTTGATGATGAAACCGTCAATAATTATAAAATATTTTTAGATCATGAGAATTCCAAGAATTCCTATGTTGTAATTCATATACGGCGATCCGTAGTGCATAATTTGTGTAGAAAAGGATTTAAAAACTTTTTAGACCATTTAGACCATTGACTGAAAATGTTTTGATCTGTAACAAAAGAATTTGAGTTGGGATCATCGATACAATGGATCGCTGTTGCATTATGTAACCAGAAAAACTATTACATAAATTACATACATTTTCAAGTTTGGTGTCAGGGCAGATGCTGGATGTAATTATTTTTATACCGTCTGTTTAGCTATTTATTTGCTATTAAATTACGATCTAAGTGGTCTAGTATAAATTAAAATAAGACTGTTTTATTTAGGAAGTATCATTATTTGTTTTTATTTCTGGTATGTAAGAACCTTTGGAGAACAAATTTAAAACTGAAACTTAGGGCAAGCTTCATCGGACCACGAAGCCGCCGCTGGAATGTCGGCTGAATGCTGCGTCAGCTTCTGCAGCGGGCGATCAAGCAGCTTGCGCGTGTGAGTTTCGGCTGCAACTTTGTCGCGACGGCATCCGGTGCAGCAGCGTTGTCAGCAAACTCAAGCTTGCGCGTGTTAACTCCTCCCCTACTAGTTTGAAATGCGTCTTCGGGTTTCTTCTTTATCATTCTGCGCTGGTATAATTTCCAGGTGCCCAACAGAAGTAGGAATAGGCCGATGAGTGCCAAGCAGCCATATGATCGAGAAGATAATCCTGTTCTAAGATCCCCGATATGGCTGAGATTCTTCATGGTTAGGTCATGTAGAAATGGGAGGCTCAGATGTTCTCTGAAAAGGGTGACGTTGACCGCGGCTGACGTGGATACAGCAGGTTTCTTCTTCAGGATCCCTCGGTGGTTTACGTAACGGGTGCCATTTAGACGTAATCGTCGTAGGTCACGAGGAAAGTTCCCGCGATTATCTGTTTGTGTCCAGTGCTGTCCACTACATTCATGGTCGCGCTGTTTATTACTATTGCGATTACTATCACGGGCGCCAGATGACCAGGGCGTGTGACACATTGTGCGACGGTTCCAGATACCAGTTGTTGGGCGCATGAAGTATTTTGGTGCTCACAGTAGCAGCGCAGTCACGTACAGCAAAGTTCTTTGTTCCGCAGTCGGCCACCGTATTACCCTCTTCTAGATCTAATATTATGTTATTATGCTGGACAGGAAGGATATCTATTTTTGTACAGCTTAACAGAGGTTTGGGATATTTGATCAGAAAGTAAAAAGAAAAGTGTAATTTAGTTTTGATTTCTATCTGCCTGCTTTCGGATTCTATTAACTGACTTTGTTTGAATTTTATTTGTTCCCAGTCATAAAAATCTGGGGTTCCTGCAATTGCCTTAAGGGCACTACCTATCATGTTAATGCTACGTGCTTGTCGGTGATGAACGGTCAGTCCGCGTGGAAGAAGTCGTTGAGTCTCAATGTCGCTTCGGTCAAGGTCATGGTTGCTATTATTAAACTGAAAAGATATCTTAACCTAAAAAAAAAGTAATTAGTTAAAAATAATTGTCATAATTTTTCAAATGTCAAAAACCTACTTAAGATTGTCCTTATGGACCACCCTCTCTTTAATAAGAACCGTCGTACCTAGGTCTGCTTCCACTATAGCTTCTGCGAATAGGGGTGATAGTTTATTTCCTAATCTCTTATTGTTTTTTATCCAAACCCCATTGCCTACCAAATACGACTTATAGACCCTTATTTTATTCATTTGGTCAAGTGTCTTTTGCTGTGCTGATGCGATTTTTTCTTTGATCTGCACTGTGTTGCCTTTGGAGGCTGTGTGAATTACGTCTATTGGTCTCTCGTTTGTCACCGAATGGATTGACCTGTTTTACTTTATGGTTGCAAGGAGAATGTTTTCGACAGTGTCCTCTACCTGTGTTTCCAACTTATAAGAGCGTGCTATATCCCCAAGAGTGCCATGGAACCGCTCGACTTGCCCATTAGAGGAACTATGCAAGTGTGGGGTGTTCGAAATCACGATGCCAAAGCTATTACTGAGCATTGATTTAATGGTTTTTGAGTTCAAGGATTTCTCGTTGTCGCAGTAAATTACCTTTGTTTCGGGAAACATGTTCAAAAGTTGCAAAAGTGGAGCTTTTATATCTACAATTGCGCGGGACCATATAGGCTGTACTACCGCAAACTTGGAAAACTTATCGATGCAGGTTAAAAAATATTTACCGGCAGTGGAGTAAACATAATATGCAACATTTCTCCTATTTCCTGTTTTTTTTGGTGCCGATGATGTTTACTCATAGCACAAATTCTACAGTGACCTATTGTTGGAAAAAAGTAGTCCCCAAGTATTTGTTTCGCATTTTCTTGCTGCGCGCGATTATGTTCGGCTGTCGCAATTTCCCTCTGTTCCGTTGGGTTTACAATGTCTGTGGTGGTAGAAGGGAATGCCTCACTCAGTCCGTGTTCGCAATGAATGGCGATGTCATTTACTGCATCTACTGCATCTTTAATTATTTGCAATAATGTTCTGCGATCAGAAAAATGTAGTATGTGACGAGATTTTGTCTCAAACAAAATAAGCGTCTTCTGTTGGGGAATAGTTCCTTCTTCCAGAATAATTTAGTTCCAGGAGCAATTCACCGGTTTGTCTGTGGCTTCAATGGTTTACGTGAGGGATTCTTCGCTGTGGATGGTGGCAACATCCGAGTCTACTGAGTCCTCTAGTGAGTGCATTGACATTTTGACGAGACTACTACTACTACTGCTACTAAATTATCTTTTCCGGGTTTGTAAATTATGTTTGCGTTCTGCTCATCAATGAAGGCTTTCCAACGCTTTATTTTGGCATTCGGGTTTTTGTCCGATACCGAAAAGGTTAATGGCTGGTAGTCTGTATAAATGTTCTCGCCATACAATGGCGAGAAGCTCACGCTCATTTGTGAAAAAATTTACCTCGTTACCTCACAGTATTCGCAAGATCATTGTAATCGGGCGGCCGTCTTGAGACAGTACCGCTCCCAGTCCGTAGCCAGACGCGTCTGTTGTGAGGTCAAAAGGCTTTTTGAAATTTGGGTAGGACAACAATACATCTTCGGAGGCCAGTATATTTTTAAGCCTATCGAAGGCTTCATTTTGCTCTGGTGACAACTCGATTATCACCTTTCTTGAGTAGTTGGCACTTACTTTGCCGTTTTCGCCTTGTCAGATATCTGTTAGGGGCCTTGCGATGTTGGCAAACCCCGTTATGAAGCAGCTATATTAGCGTGCTAGACCTAAAAATAACCTAAGAGCGAATAGGGTTGCGGTGGGGGAAAGTCCTTAACAGCCTTAAGTTTATCGGACGAGAACCAAATCCCGCCTCTGCACACTGTAAATCCCAAATATTCCACGCTTTTGTTTTAAAACTTGGATTTTTCTTGAGACACCCGCATGCCTGCGTCCCTAAGGTTTTTCAAGACCCACTCAATGTCTCTGACGTGGTATTCTTTGGATTTGGAGAGGATTATTACGTCATCGTCGTAAACATAACATATCCTACCAATTTGTTCGCGGAGCACATCATCGATGGCTCGTTGAAAAATACTTGGGGCATTTTTCAGATCGAAGAGGAGTCTACAAAACTCGTACTTCCCGTTGTTGACAGAGAACCCTGTCTTTTTCCTGTCTCTTGCAGCCAATTCGATTTGGGGAGACCCTGACTTGAGATTCTGCGTAGTGAAATACTGAATTTCGCCCAAATTTGGCAATATAGTCAATAGGATGGGATAGGGTATTTGTCGTCGGTTGTCTTATGATTTAGTTTCCTAAAATCAATAACCATACGCTTTTGTTTGTGACCCGCTTCGTCGATGCTTTTTTTGTCGGGTTATTATAAGGGGACTTTGACGGTCGTATTGTGCCATTCGCTAGAAGTTGTTTAACCTCAGCATTGACAAAGTCAAGCACGCCCTTTGGATACGGATACAGTTTTGAGTAAACTCTCTTCTTGGGGTAAGATTCAGGTTTTGTTGGGTTCTCATTGACTGGTCGCCGTACCTTTGATTGTTCTTGTAACTGAAGCGCGAGGAGGGATCCACCTCCATTGGTTCGGGACCCCGCCCTTGGGACTTCTGGTTGTTAACCCTGCTTTGATAACACTCCTAGGAGGTGCGTAAAAGATAACCATACGTCTTCGAGACGTTTTCCATGTTTTCCATTATTTAAAAAGCATCTTGATCCATTTATTCACCATTTTTGTACTTACATTGTTTCTTTATTTATTTCCTAAGAATTTAAAAACATTTATTTCAGAACTTAATTTTATTAAAAAACAAAAAATTAACATATTCATTTTTCTTAAAAAATAAACAAAAATAACTAATTCTTTTTCCATAGGAACTGTAGTTTTCTCAACAAATAAAATTAACACATTTTTCTTGCTGTTCTAGCTTATATATATATGAAATTTAAGAAATTTTAAAAAAGTTTGGAAATATTTTCGATTTAAGTACAAGTTTTGCACAAATCACTTTTGTGTTCGCCGCATATAGGCTTATTGCATTTAACGCACACCATTTTCGACATGCGCCTTATTTTAGAGGGACAATAAAAACAATATCTCTTTTTTTTCGGTTCCGGCTCTTCTCTTTTTTCGTTATTGGCGTTTTTGAGCTTTTCAGGCAATGCGTTTTGAATATTGCGTTTCAATACGTTACTTAAACTAGGAGTCTGCAATCGTTTTTCCATCCAAGGTGATGTTAATAACTCAGACAAAGTTTTCATATACTGTCTTCGACATAGCGGCTTTTGGTTTTGATTCTGCATGTTGTGGCAATATATTACATATGAGTTTACGAAAGCTATGTTAAGCATTCCATAAAACACTGCCATAGGCCACCTGTTCGTTTTCCGAGAGCACGACATTATCGAACACATTTGGTAGAGCGTGTCAACTCCACCATTTGTCTGATTGTAATATAAAATTATGTCTGGTTTTCCGCTACTATCGTCGACTGTGCCTCTTTCATTGCAGGATGAGAGCAGGAATACCATTTTAGATGGTTTCGGCTTATAAGATAGAAGGGTT
Organism: Drosophila teissieri; assembly: GCF_016746235.2. Classification (NCBI taxonomy): domain Eukaryota; kingdom Metazoa; phylum Arthropoda; class Insecta; order Diptera; family Drosophilidae; genus Drosophila; species Drosophila teissieri. Next base: position 207,492 of record NW_025224987.1, read on the forward strand.
AAGGGACCATCATAACAAAACATGCTAGTTCCAACTATTCGCGATCGTGAATTTTTCATAAGTTCGGGAATTTCGCGTTTGTTTGATCTTATAGTTCCAACAAGAGTCAATTTGTATGGTTCTTTGAGCAAGTTCTTGGCCAGTGGAATCATCTAAGCATTTCTTTCGATCCATTATACTTTATTTAATTCAGGAAAAAACATATCTGACTATCGACTATCTGATACCCGTTACTCAGCTAGTGAAAGTGCGAAGGAGTCTTCAGCACTGACAGTTTTTGGCGGTTTGTGGGCGCTAGAGTGGGCGTGGCAAAAAGGCAAATCGATAGAAATTTATAAGACTAATACAAAAATGAAAAAATATCAAAACATTTTTCAAAAGTGTGGGCGTGGCAGTTTTGGGCGGTTTGTGGGCGTTAGAGTGGGCGTAGCAACATGAATCGACAAACTTGCGCTGCGTCTATGTCTCAGGAGTCAGTATGCTTAATCTCAACTTTCTACCTTTTGTAGTTCCTGAGATCTCGACGTTCATACGGACAGACAGACGGACAGACGGACGGACAGACGGACGGACAGACGGACATGGCCAGATCGACTCGGCTATTGATCCTGATCAAGAATATATATACTTTATATGGTCGGAAACGCTTCCTTCTGCCTGTTACATACTTTTCAACGAACTAGTATACCCTTTTACTCTACGGGTAACGGGTATAAAAATTTGCGTGGAGTTTAGAAGTCACACAAAAGATAACCATACGGCTCAGAGACGTATGCAATAGTCAAAACTTCGAAAGCAAAGAACTTACCACAGTTTGATGACCACCACCGACAAGCTGCAGAACCTGACTGAGCAAAACTAAAAAATGAGCGTGCTCAAAAAACACTCTCTCGAGAGAGAGCGAAAAATGTAAAAAGCGTCTCTCAGACGTAGGTTATCAAAGCAGGGTTATAGCTCTGTTTTGTGCTATTTGGGTTATGCTGGCCTCTTGGGCTAGAACTAAGGCTGAGGGGAGGTCTATGGGTTGTGCCGGGAAGACCGCCCACTTCAGAGATTTTTTTAATCTTGAGACGAAAACGTGAAGCGCGTCGCTTTAAAAATTTTCGTTTAATATAGCTGTTGCGACGGATTCGTGCCTCATTAGTGTTTTAATTGGCAATAGTGTGAGTTTTTTTTCAACCTCGTCGAAATATTGTAGCCCTGCTGAAGCGTGCTTAGTTGCTGTTGGATTACGTGAACCGGTGTCTTGTCCGCGTATGTGAGATCTAACCTAGCAATAATGGCTTTAAAATTCAACACTGTGTTGAATGAGGCCAGCATCTGCTGGTCCCCTTACTTTGTTTCTGACTATAGCTACTGCCTGGTAGTGTCTTGAGGTGCCGTTGTATGGCTCGAAGACTTTATAGGCTGCGGAAGCGGCTTGCCTCCACGAAACATAATTTTCTTTCGTTCCGTCGAACTCGGGGATGGACTTTGCAACATCTAGGTGCTCGTCGAAGCGGGCCCCTGGGGACGATTTTAACTTCTTGGAAAATTTCTATCTGTGGTGCAGAAACTCTAGTTTTACTATGCTGGTTTGCCAGAGAGGCTATCTTCTCCTCAAATAAGCGGGTTTGTAGCTCAAGGGTTGCCTGCACCTTTGCCTCTATCTGGGCAGCCTTTTCAGCATTCATTGTTTTTGATTGCTCTAAAGTCAGATCTAAGTATGAAGCTATTAGTTCGTCGCCACTACTGTCGTCCGCTTTCTCTTCGTATTGCCCTGGGCGCAACATAAAAAAAAGCTTTTTGTTGGGTCATGCAGCCGCCAAAACTGTGCAGTAGACAAATCTTATACTCTTAATATTGTAAGCCGATGTAGTCAGGGGTAGCAGTTGCGATGCCCATAGTGCAAACCGCTGTTCTCGCACGTATTTATCTGTACGGCGCTCATTCCTTCTTCTCTTTGTTATCTACCTAAACTAAGCTTGGTCGCTGCATTCGGCTGTCTGTCCCGCCAATTGTCACTTCTTCGTTTTTCAGCAAAGACTCAACTTGTGAATTCGATATAGCTCTTGGTCGGCCCTAGCTGCCATAAACAATTAACAAAATAAACAGTATCGGAAAATAGACAAAACTTTTTTCGTTTATTTATTATGCTCAACAGCTATTGAAAAAGCTCAATAGCTAAACATTTGGTGACCCCGACGTAATAATGTTAATTTGCATGCATTAATTAATGCACTTATCCCGTTTATAAATATAATAATATATAATATATATAATATATAAATATATTAAAACGCAATCGGTTGGACAAGTGAGTGGTCATTTCGGTGATAGTGGCTGTGTTTAAGCGAGCTAGCATTATATACATACATACATTGCTACATATATTAAGTGCAGCCCGCCCCGTTACGTGCATTGACTCCGCTTGCATTTTCGGATTTTATTTTGTGCTCATCTTCCCGCTGAACCAAATTTAAAGCGATTTGTTGCTATGCCCACTGAAAGTGACAAAAACAGGGTGACCTTTTTAAAGCGCAAAGCCAATGCGTTGTTCAGCAGGTTGCAGAGGCTACAAACGTCGCTGTCTAATGAGACGCTAAGAGGTTACGACGAACCCACTCTTACGGTGAGGCTGGAGCAGATTGATGAGCTGCAAAGTGCCTTCAATGTTCTGCATACAAAACTGGAGGAATTCGATTTCGACGAAATTGGCAGTGAAATGAGGAAGAGTTTCGATGAATTCATCGTAGAATTCAAGGCTAGTGTGCGCGCCGCACTCAACGCTTGCGAAAGGTGTTGTGCCCCACCAGTGTAGTGGTCATCAGACGCAGCCGCGGCCGAGGCCGATGCCGTTGCCGCCTGTGCAGTTGCCTACGTTTGGCGGAGGCTACGCAAACTGGGCGGATTTTTACTCCGTGTTCACAAGCATAATCGACAGCTATCCGGACCTCTCCAACATTGATAAATTTCAGCATCTGCGGTCATATTTGAGGGATTCGGCGTTGGAAACTATCCGATCATTGGAGATCTCAAACGGCAATTACGAAGCGGCTTTAGAGTTGCTTTAATAAAGGTTTGATAATCGACGTCTCGTTTTTCAGGCGCACATCACCGAGATTCTGGGTCTAAAGGTAGTACGGAATGGTTCAGTGACTTCGCTTCGGGAATTGTCGGACAAGTTTAACGCTCACATTCGTGCGTTGAAGGGTTTGGGCACCACTGAGCAAATCGCTGGCTGCATCATAGTTCAAGTGCTGCTGCAAAAGCTGGATGCGGTGAGCCAAGCTAAGTGGGAGGACCGCTTGGAGGATCCGGTCTTTATCAACCTTATTCCGTCGTGGGAATCGATGGCTGCATTCCTGGAGCAGCAATGTAGGACTTTGGAGGCCGTGGATTGCGCCATGGGCAGGTGGGCAGAAATCGTTCGACGCTAGTTGCTACCACCCAAAATTCTCTTGGCTGCATGCTTTGCCATAATGCAGGGCTTGCCCGCAATTTAGAGACTTAGCGCCAGTAGATCGTCTGCGCGAGGCAAAGAGACTAGCACTTTGCCTAAATTGCCTGAAGGCAGGTCATCAGCTACGGCAATGCAGCTCGAGACGCTGCCGCACCTGTGCTCCATCTAGATGGTCCGCCTTCCTCGCAGCCACATGTTCCGTTGTCTTCAAGTTCCCACACTGAGCCTTCCGCCCCGCTTTCGACTTCTTCTACTCTAATTGCCCAGGATCTCGGTAGTGACCTTGTGCTGCTAGCCACTGCAGCCGTTCTAGTGCAGAATCGGTCGGGACTGTTTGTTCCCTGTAGGGCCTTGTTAGATTCTGATTCTCAACTGCACTTGGTCACCTCTCGGTTTGCAAATCAACTGCAACTTAAGAGGTCAAGGTCGTCTGGCTCCGTCATTGGAATCGGGGATTCCAATTTCGCGACTGATGGTTTCTCGGAATTGCGATGCGGTCTGTCACTTCGAATTTCTCAACTCAGCTCAGCGTGTTGACCTGTTAATAGGAGCTAGCCTGTTTTATGAGCTGCTGTGCGTAGGTCAGATAAAGTTGCTGCCAGGACTGCCACTGCTTCAAAAAACTCGTCTGTGCTGGGTTGTGTCGAGGCTGCGCGCGCCCGTGCGGTAGCGCCTTAATAGCTTCACGCGTTCCTTCTTCAGCCAGCGAGGAAAACAGCATTGATGTTGAACTTGATTCACTTCTGCAGCGCTTTTGGGAGGTAGAAAATTGTCCCGGCCCAGTAGTTCAAGCCACTAAGGAGGAGCTAGATTGCGAAGCCCACTTTGTTAAAAATTACACCCGATTGCCAGCTGGCGATTACTCGGTACGTTTGCCGCTAAAACTCCATTTGGATTCTTTAGGAGATTCCTATCCTCAGGCTCGACACAGTTACTTACGGCACCAAACCAGCCTCCTTCTTGTCCGTAAGGGCTATGCAGCAGTTATAAATCGATGAGCGGGCAGCGTTTCCCATTGGATCAGAAATCCTTCGGTTATTCGCAACAGCTATTGAAAAAGCTCAATAGGTAAACACTTTAACACTTTATTGCACCCGGCAGAAATTGTTTGTTTGCTTTTATAAACACTGAAACCTCACACTAGGCAGCGACTATTTTAGTAACTTTATTTGAAATATAAAAAAATGAACATCTTACTTAAATTTTTTTTTAAAATAATAATTATACCCGTTACTCGTAGAGTAAAAGGGTATACTAGATTCGTTGAAAAGTATGTAACAGGCAGAAGGAAGTGTTTCCGACCATATAAAGTATATATATTCTTGATCAGGATCAGTAGCCGAGTCGATCTGGCCATATCCGTCTGTCCGTCCGTCTGTCCGTCTGTCCGTATGAACGTCAAGATCTCAGGAACTACAAAAGCTAGAAAGTTGAGATTAAGCATACAGACTTCAGGGACATAGACGCAGCGCAAGTTTGTCGATTCATGTTGCCACGCCCACTCTAACGCCCACAAACCGCCCAAAACTGCCACGTCCACACTTTTGACAAATGTTTCGATATTTTTTCATTTTTGTATTAGTCTTGTAAATATCTAACGATTTGCCAAAAATCTTTTTGCCACGCCCTCTCTAACGCCCACAAACCGCCCAAAGCTGCCACGCCCACACTTTTGAAAAATGTTTTGATATTTTTTCATTTTTGTATTAGTCTTGTAAATATCTAACGATTTGCCAAAAATCTTTTTGCCACGCCCTCTCTAACGCTAACAATTTGGAATTTTTTTTTGTATTTTATGTTATTCAGATTTCTATCTATGTTTACAAAGCGATTTAAATTTCCTTTACACACTCGCTAGCTTACGGGTATCTGAAAGTCGAGGAGCTCGACTAAATCTTGTTTAGATGTGCATTAGTGATGACCCTCGTAATGTGTTCGAAACTATTTTTTTGAAAAAAAAGAAAAGTGTACAAGATCCTCAAACTATAGCGCAGAACAGACCGCAAACCCCCACAACTCCATAAACAAAAGATGACAGAGTCTTCAATCACAACAAGAATTGATTGCAATCAATGCGACAACAAAACTGCACTTTCTTTTGTAGGACTCGGAACACCAAAATTATATATCTATAATCGATAAATCCCCTGCACACTACTCAACCCACGTTTCTGCTGAATTTTAAAATAGTAATAGATCAACGATCTTAATGGCAGCCACTACTTTTGCATAAAACAATAAATGGCAAAAGTTCAAGATATAATTATAGCTTAACGTTTGTGGTTGTTTGTCTTAACTAACAAACTTATTCACAACAAGATTTAAAAGGGAAAATTATGTTCTAACAATCTATTTCACTCGTACGCAAACCATATAGCAACAAAATACCTCTCTCTCTAAAGCACCACCTCTCTATTAAATTATTGGTCCTTTTTTAAAGCCTTTGACAAAATAGGTAACAACTCCCATATCCACCAACTTCAAGAATGGAAAATAGGTCCCCGTATTATTAAATACGGTAAATTTCATGACAAACAGGAAGATCATAGTTAAAAATGCAACCAATTTATCAAAACCCTCAAAAATGGCATCCTGCAAGGTTCTCCCATCTCAGACATTCTTTTTCTAGTCGCTTACATTTCTCTTACTTTTATTATCTCCCTCCCAAAACAAATGAAGTTCGTCGCTTACGCTGACGTTTACCCCTTTTTAACTATATCAACCAATGATGCACTTAGATAAATGCCAAACCCAGGCAAACATGCTATCTGCTCCGATTCCCTTAAATCTTTATGAATAGGCTTCTCGTACACACAAACCTTAACAATGCCCACTAAATGTGCCCTCTCTGCAACCATCACCAGTTAGACATCCTAGTTATCTATCCTTCCCTTTCCTTATGTATATAAAACATCTGCCTTTCATTCAATCATCCAATTATCGCACTTTATTACTGAAGAAACGCAAACATCTACAAAATTATAACCTTTTTGCAAAAGTCTAACCTAATCTGTAAAATATAAAATTATAATTAAATTAAATAATTAAACTTTGATATATTTTTTCACACTATGTATAAACCATTGTCACCCTAGACGAGCGGAAGGCCCTAGCTGCTAATAAAGTATAATAAATTAATTAATTACTCAAATATTTAGAAATATTTTTTTATCCAAATTTTTTGTTGTTTTTTTTAATTTGATCGATGTCTCGAGAATATATGTGTGCCGCCATATAATATAAAGAGTTAGAATGTAGATGTAGAGATATAAAAATTTTTCATTCGTAATGTGGCGAGAAATAAAATATCTTCCGATTCACTCTAGAACTTGGACTCCCTTCAGCTGAAAACCGGATACAGCTTATAATGTCTTCATATTTATAAGAATTGAATTATAAATACAAACTACCACTACAACTTTAATTAGAAGAGTAATAATTTTGTTTGTTTTGTATTTTTAGGGAAGTGGCATTCAACTTGAAAACCCATTGCCAGGAACTGTCGTTGACCAACACATAACAAAATCAAAAATGTACGATTTTTTTTTGGTTTCACAATTTGTACGACAGGGTACTGTAACCCCAACTCATTATGTTGTTTTACGAGATGACTGTAATTATGGACCGGATATAATTCAAAAGTTAAGTTATAAACTTTGTTTCTTATATTACAATTGGGCTGGTACATTACGAATTCCAGCTTGTTGTATGGTAAGTAATGAACCACTAAATTATCTTTAAGTCCACAAAGATAACTTAAGATACTACTAACGACTTTACTAGGGTGTCTTGATTTGCAGTATGTTTTGTGTTATGCGTTTGCAACAAAACTATCATATCGAGTACGGTGTCGTTAACTCATTTCACAGCTTATACACATACTCATATAAGTGAGAATTGAGAAAGGGAATTGCGTGACTATTAGTATAAGTTATAAGTTGTGTAAAGGCGGAATGTTCAATTTGAACTTTAAGTTTATTGATAAATACTTTGACCATTTTAAAAAATTAGCTAAGATTGAACCACAAAGACCGTTTAAAAGGGTCATATTTTAAATGAAGAACAGATAAGTTTAAAAGTGTTTGAATATGATTAATATTTACGTAAAACAACACCATAAAAACAAAATTGGGAAATTAATGCGTATTGAAGCTAAATATTATTGATCATTATTACGTTGCTTTTTGCGCTGGTTGTATATAAGTGGTGAGACAAACTGGTCTGGTCTCTTGGCAATGGTTATCTGCCGCAATCACTGTAACCATAGTCAGTAACGTGTTGAAAAGGGCAGATGGTTTTCCCAAATTACAACAGGATTTGCTGTTTGTTTTTGTAACAAACATAACAGAACTCTTTTCCTAATCTTTTGATAATGTTGGTTTTTGGACAATACTGCATTTATTATAAGAGAATTTACTTCAAGTGGAATGGCTCCAAAACATTTTTTCACTTGATGTTCATTCTGAAAAGTACTTACAGCGGACTTATAGTTTTTATGCTACTTAGGATTCCTGAAAATTACATATTTGACTTTCACGCTGAGACTTTTTTTTATATAAATTTTTTTAGATATATTATTCGTAAATTTTAATAAGATTAATTCGTTTGTATTAAGCCAATAATATTTATATTTTTTGTATTACTTTGCTTTCATTTATTGAATCTTCTTGTATAAGAACTAACAATAAGTTTAAAAATCTTTACAATAACAAATTTTTCAACAGTGATTTCATTTTTCCAACTTGTCTTCGATTATACGACCCTAAACATTTCTTCGCTGGGATGGTAGGTCCTTTCGACGAAGGCGGGAGCGTCTGCTGAGTTGTGTTAGACCTCTCGCTAGGTGGCGAAGAAAGCTTGCTATGGTATTTTCCTTTAAGTTCCGTGATTGTATTAATGAGAGGTGGAATATTTAAGTCTCTTTGGTTGGTTGCATTTCAAATGTACGACGGCGCCCCAGTAAGGGTTCTGAGGATATTTGATTGTGCTCGCTGTACGATGTCAATATTGTTATGTGGCATTGCCACATACATAGCTGTGAACCATAGGTCGAGATAGGTATCAATACGGAATTGTAGAGTAAGACCTTGTGGTCTATGCTGAGGGAAGAGCCAGTGTTGATGAGCCAGTGTAAGATGTTGGTTTTAGGTTTAAATTGTTTCGATATTCGAAATCCTGCAGACCAATATTATTATCATGCCTGTCCAAATTTTTCAAAAAAATGCCTTCTAACGCGCTTAATACCTTATATGGGAGCTCACAACATTATCTCAGCCCATCAATTTGAATTCAGTAAATAAACGGATATATCGATAAAGTTAACAGAATAACATCAGAGATTCGCACAGTCTTCGAGCTTAGAGAATATTGCAGCGCGATATTCCTCGATGTACCTCAAGCATTCGAACGCGTCTGTCTTGAAGGACTTATGCATAAAATTAAAACACACTTGCATGGGAACACTCATAAACTCCCTGAATGGTGCAATACAACACAAGGCAGTGCACTTGGGCCACCTCTATTCGTCCTTTACACAGCGGATATTCCCACGAGTGCCCGACTAACTGACTTCTGAACCTAAAACGGAATGCTAGCAGCCATAATTTGTCAGGACTAGATTAGCATTAACATTAAAATTTGAACATATACACGAGAAACGAAAACCAAAACACGCAACGAACGCTGGCGCAATAGTTTACTAACAATTATACCCCCATCTTCAAAATTTTCGCAACTTCTTGTTACTTTAAAAGTTGTACAAATACATTGGAAATTAATTCCATAAACACAGGATGTGAGGAGTCTTAAAACTCTCCACAAATCGAGGTGCAGAAGAGCTGCCTAGCAACAGCGAAGAAGACTGGACCTTGGACTCAACGCGGCAAAGGGCGCAGAGGTCTATCGGTAACGGTGTGGACTTTGGACATGCACAAAGAGAACGCACCTTGAGCTAACGTAGCAATCGTGGACCTTGAACCCGAGCGGGTCATGGGCAAAAGAGGGAAACAACGTGATCACCCCGGCCTATAAGTGTACGGCGCAAGCGCAGCTCGTGGCCAGTCAGTTATGGGATTGGGGAGTCAGTGTTTGGTGTCCTGTGACAAATGCGGTCCTAATAGACGTGCGCTTCCAGGCGAGGTGGTTCTTGAAATAGCTCTCGTTCGACCTATCGCACGATACACCTTGCGGCCCGCCTCCTAGATATCCTTCGAGCCGGCACGGGGTCCGCTGTCGAGGTGGACGCAGGACGACGAAGGAGTGACACCGTCCCTTGTCGAAGTGATCTGACAGTAAAGCTATTCTAATCGGAAGCTTTGGTTGGGCAATTACACAAATCATAAATTTGGTGTGACGAACAAACAAATTCTCTGAGCTAGCCTTTGCAATTCGTAGGGAGCAGAATCTAAATTATTAGGAATTAAATTACAAATAATAACTGCTTCAAGCATCGTTCTACTTTTGGCTAGGGACGAGATGTTAATTAACTTCTGGATTCAGGTGGTTATATAAGGCTTGCTTCCAATTTGGGCGCCGTAAGGCAAACGGTAAAATTTTTTTTTTACCGATGCAAGTGAACTTCATATTGCAGGTTACCCATGATTATAAAAAACAAACACACCGTGGCTTTATTGGCAATAGACGAAACACCAAGATCGTCAACCCGTGTTATTCTATTCAAAGAGCACCCACTTAGAGTACATATTTTTCGAGAAAACTTCACGAGTAACAGGTATAACAAAGAAATGCAAAATGGTTTAATACGTTTAAATTTAAGAATTTTAAGAACGACCGCTTTTTTATGCGAAAACAAATTAATAAATTCGGAGCGCAGAACAATTTACACGACCGTTTGCTTTAAAGTCGAAAAGATTTTCCAGTTATATTTAAAGTGTCCTAATGTGTAAAATTGAATTAGTGGTCTAATTCTCTTTTTTTAAAACTACCGAAATGAGAATTACATGACAAAGAAATTTTTGTCCTATTATTCCTATGAAAGCTGTATGATATATTGGTCCGATCCGGCTTTAATCTACCAGATGATGATGATTTTCTTTCAGATAGCTTTTAAGCTGGGAAACTAGAGCGCCCTGAAAGCTAACTCGGCTGTTTATACAGATCAAGAATATTTTATATGGTCGCTAATGTCTCCTTCATTGCGTTGCAAAAGTCTGACTGAAATCAATATACTCTTTTTATGGGTATACAAATTTAATATTTATGTGTTTGTCTTTGTTTATATCACTAAAATTAATTATTATTATAAACTATAAATTAATTATTATTATAAATTAATTATTATTTCTACATTACGGAAAATTTAAACTGTTTGGCTAAGATTTTAGGAAGAGCGGGAATATGAAAAAAAAGGAAAGGAAACTTCTTTCTGAGTCTTTTACAGATTGCTGCGTTGATTTTTATCTTATCTATGCCTAAGAGCACTCTACTACTGTATCTGAATCAATTGTAATTTAAAACTTTTAACTTGCAACATCTGTCCGTTCTGTATTATTTTTACTTACTTGACACTGACGCCAAAACTTGAAATAAACTTACGCTTATAATCTGCATTCTTTTTATTCGAATTCTTTAGTACTGATTGGATTCTAAAATTTCAGTTAATACGGACGGCTAACATAGTGATCGTAATTTCAACCATTGCATATGTGAAATATTATATCAAAAAACTTATCTATATATAAACATCTATTGACCGTAGTTTGTTTTTTACCATTTACTACAAGTCATTAATATAATTTTAAATATTTTTCAGTACGCTCACAAATTGGCTTATTTGATTGGACAAAGTATTCAACGAGATGTGGCTGGAGCACTTTTGGAAAAGCTGTTTTATCTTTAAGTTATAAAATAAAAACCTGTTTAAAAGAAGACACAGAATACGTTAAAAAAATATATAAATATTTTGGAAAACAAAAATTTATTTTAAAAACTTTCCAAACTTTCATTTGTATAATGTGCAAACTGTAGTTGAAGTAGTTAAAAATAATTTGAAAATAAATGTTTATGGCATATTATTCGACAGCATCCTAAAGGCGTTGCAAAGACCACAGGTTCACTACCCGACGAACTGTGAGAAGTGGCAACCAAGCAAAAACGGTGCTGTTTGTTTTTTAATTTATATGGAGCACCTGATGGGTAGCACGTGATCGAGGTAGTGTCTCAGGCGAATGTACATACATGTCTTGCGCTCAGACATGCGGATAATTTAAAATTAACGTACAAAAAATATTTAATATATCTATGCAGCTTTTTATTGTTATAAATAAATATATCATGGAAAATAAATAAAATAAGTAAATAAAATAAAATCTTTGAAGTTTATACCTATAAGTTCATATTTGGTTTTTGTATAGTCGGTATAGTCGAGTTCCCCGACTATCTGATATCCGTTACTCAGCTAGTGGAAGTGCGAAGAGAAATTTCAACACTGACCGTTTTTGATGGTTTGTGGGCGTTAGAGTGGGCGTGGCAAAAAGTTGTTTGGCAGATCGATAGAAATTTAAAAGACTAATAAAAATGTGAAAAAATATCAAAACATTTTTCAAAAGTGTGGGCGTGTCAGTTTTGGTCGGTTTGTGAGCGTTAGGGTGGGCGTGGCACAAAGTTTTTCTGCAGATCGATAGAAATTTACAATACTAATAAAAAGATATAAAAGTATCAAAACAAAAACTTTCTAGGTTTTGTAGTTCCTGAGATCTCGACATTCATACGGACGGACAGACGGACAGACGGACGTGGTCAGATAGACTCGGCTATTGATTCTGATCAAGAGTATATATACTTTATATGATCGGAAACGCTTCCTTCTGCCTGTTGCAACGAATAATAGTATACCCTTTTACTCCACGAGTTACGGGTATAAAAAGTTTTTCTGTTTAGATCAACAACGTGTCTACCATATATTTGTCTGCCTATCCAGTAGTAGGCAGCTAACCAAAACGGTTCAGCATTTTTCCGACCTCTGCCATCTTTTGAAGCTCTCCAAAACGGCTGATATTTTGGAACCCTGGTGTATGTTAAGTTGATGGCCCCTTCATTGGACCTGGTGTGCGATATCAATACTTTGATACTCAATACTTTTCCAATTCAAGATTTTCCACCATTTAAACATCAATCAATAAAGTTCGCGAAGTCTTTTTATAACGCAATTAAAAATTTTAGCGACTGGGACTAGTATGCATGACCCTCACAGTTCAACAATGGGTTCGGGGTAACTTTAGAAATCACGACTGTCAAAAACACATTCGTCGTTAGCCTAACCCTTATCCTACTAAAGCTGTACTTGCAACTATAACCTACATAAAAAACTCAGCTTAACGGACACGGGCAATTTAGAATAAGAATATATACTTGTAAAAGAGACTTGTATCAATTAATAGGTACTCGTGCTGCCGATGAGGAAACCCGCATAAGAAGTATATACAATTTGTGCAGTAACAAAAGCGTGTTCTCACTGACTGGTCCCAAGCACTCCAGCTTTCTTCGCTGTTGTAGGCCGCTCTTTTGCACCTTGATTTTATATATATAAAAATTTATATTACATTTTTTAAAAGCGCGCGAGTCCCACCTCCGCACATCCCGCCAACCGACCGAGGGGCGCTGCCGTGTTTCGTACGGCTCGATGCGCGAGAATATAGACGCGAAATAGAAAAGAGTTAAACACCATATCAAAACAAGCCAAATTGACATACTCCTCGTCTCAGAAACCCACTTCTCCCCCAATTTCCCACTTCAGCATCAGCGGATACGACCTCATCCAGGCCAATCATCCTTTAGGCAGAGCGCGCGGAGGAGCAGCCATCCTCATAAAAAGCGGCATTGAGTATTGTGAACTGCCCGCATTCCAACAAGAATGGGCACAATGTCTCGTCATCAGGATCGCCTGCCCGCAGGGTGACGTCAACATTGGAGCGGTCTACTTTCCCCCTAGACACCGGATAACAGCCAGGGATCTCAGTGAGTTCTTCGAGCACCTTGGATCCCGCTTCATATTAGCTGGAGACTTCAACGCCAAACACTCTTGGTGGGGATCTCGCGCCAACAATCCCAAAGGGAAGACACTCTTTCAGTACCTGCAGCGCAACAGCCTGGACTGCCACTCCACTGGAGAGCCCACACATTGGCCAACTGATCCCCTCAAGCCTCCTGACCTGCTGGACATTGCCGTGTCGAAAGGAATAGGCCACGCAAAGATCAGCTGCACCACCAATCCTGATCTTCTGTTTGACCACAGCGCAATCAACCTTCTTGTCAACACGCCTGTTCTGAGGAAAATTCCGCGCAGGAGGCTCACTGGGAAGCACACTGACGCCAACAAATTCGCTTTCTGGATGCTCTCCACCCTAAATCCTGATCCTCCCCTCAACTCACCCAGGGACATAGACAAAGCCATCGAAAGCCTGACAAAGGAAATCCACAAGGCTGCAAAGTTTGCGAATCCACCGCCCTCTACGACTGCGAGAACTCCAGGAAGAGACCTTCACCTCTGGTCCCCTGAAATTGCGGCATTTGTGGCTGAAAAGAGACGCCTCAGGAGAACGTGGTTCTCGACACGCAATCCAAGGGACAAGACAGCTCTAAATCGCGCTACCAAAGAGCTAAAGGAGAAGCTTTGCAGCCTTCGTCAGGATTCCTTTCAAAGGTTCCTCGAAGAGCTCTCACCAGGAGACCCACAACATAATCTCTGGAATGTCACTCGTCACATCAGGAGACCAGCGAAAAGGATAAAACCAGTGCGCAAAGTGGATGGGTCATGGTGCAGATCAGATGCTGAGAAAGCACAGGCCTTTGCTGAGCATCTCCACAACGCCTTCTCCCCATTTAACTGCTGTACAACAAAAGAGCATGCTGAAACTCTCAGGTACATCGACACTCCAAGTGTCCCTGGCCCGCCAATAAAGCCTGTTGTGCCTGAGGAGATCGCTGCCCTAAACAGCAAGTCTCCAGGACTGGATTGCATCGACGCAGCAGCTCTCATATGCTGGCCAACATCTACAATAGCTGCTTACAACAAGGGTACTTCCCGAAGGAGTGGAAACGCGCCGAAATAATCGTCCTCCTTAAACCTGGAAAGCCTGAAGCCAATCTAGCCAATCTAGCAATCTAGTCCGATCAGCTTCCTGGCAATCCTCTCCAAAATACTCGAAAGAGTGTTTTTGCGCAGAGTATTGCCAGTAATGGACGAGGCCGGACTGATCGCTGATCACCAGTTCGGCTTCAGACGCTGCCATGGAATACCCGAGCAATGCCACCGACTAGTTGAGCGCATACTGGAGTCATTTGAAGAGAAAAAGTACTGCTGCGCGGTTATGCTGGACATAAATCAGGCATTTGACAGAGTGTGGCAAATCCTACCTTCCAAGCTCCCATTTTGCCCTTCTCAAATCCTACTTAGAGGATAGAGTCTTCCAAGTAAGATGTGGAAACACACTAAGCTCGCCTAGGCCGATCAGAGCCGGAGTACCACAAGACAGCGTGCTGGGACCTATCCTTTACACCCTCTACACCGCAGACTTTCCCATAATTCCCGCCAGGAACCTGACAACCTGCACATATGCCGACGACACCGCATTTCTTGCCTCATCTTCTGATCCCCTAGAAGCCTCAAATACAATCCAAAGGCAACTGGACACGCTACATCCCTGGCTGAAAAGGTGGAATATCGTAGTGAACGCGGAAAAATCGACCCAAACCACATTCTAGCTACGCAGAGGAGAGTGTCCTCCCGTTCTGCTAAACGGAGGCATTATCCCCAACGCACCCACTCCAAAATACCTGGGGCTGACGCTCGATCGCAGGCTCACATGGCGCCCTCACCTCATAAATAAGCGCACTCAAGCAGAGTCTCGTCACAGGCAGCTACAATGGCTCACTGGGAGAAGGTCTAAACTTCGACCAAACATCAAGCTGCTGGTCTATAAAGTTATTCTGAAGCCAATCTGGACATACGGGATACAGCTGTGGGGATACAGCGGTTACAAAACAAGTGCCTGAGAATCGTCTCCATCGCACTCCCCTACCATGAAAACTCGGTCATCCACAAGGAGCTTGGTATTCCGTCAGTCGCTGAAGAAATCTCAAGGCTCAGCGAGAGATATCTGAAGAGGCTCGACGACCACCACAACCATCTGGCTATCAACCTGCTGGATAACGACCAAACACTCAGACGACTGAAGAGGAAACATCCACTGGACCTCCACCAACAATAAAATCTCTTACATCCCGACCCACCTACATCCTATTGTAATCCCTTAAGTTAATGTCTCCCCTTGAAAATTTAATTATTGTCTATCTGGACAGATTTTAAATGAATAAATAATGATTCGTCGCAGATATTTGACTAAGTTCAGGTGGGGTAGCTGGAAGAGAATCCGACCCGGGTCCCAGAGGAGAAGACGGGAGAATTGACACCGAACTCCCGAGATAGCAGCTCAATGGTCGTCGGGTCACGCGGCCGCGAGTTCCTCTAACGTCTGTGAACGGGAAACAATTGGGAATGGACCGTTCGGGTCTACCAATTAAGGGGGAAGTTTGAGAGGCCGGTCAGGTAAACTACAAATGAGAACATTTTTAGAGGCCGGTTAGGTCTACTAATTATGAGAACCGTTTTAGAGGCCAGTTAGGTCTACTAGAAATGAGAACAGTTTTTAGAGGCCGGTTATGTCTACTAATGGTGAGAACAGTTTTAGAGGCCGGTAAGGTTGTGACGATCTGTCAGTGCTCGGATGGCTCAAGGATGGCCAGGAGTCGTCTATGATATTTATTTGATTCAGGTGGGGTTGCTGGAAGAGAATCCGACCCGGGTCCCAGAGGAGAAGACGATAGAGTGATACAATAATTCGGTCTTTATTTGTGAATAAAACAGAGTTTTCCCAGTCGCTTCAGATGGGCTGCAGTCCGAGATCGACTCCTGGTTGGCTCGGGCGCGTCTGGTCTCGTCCCGGAAGGGTTTGTACCGCTCTGCGATGGATACGGGTGGGTGCCGGACTCCCGAGATGGCCGCCTACTCGGTCGTCGAGTCACGTCGCCGTTAGTTTCCCCACTGCCTGTGAACGAGAGATAGTTGGAACCGAGCCGGAGAATGAGACGTAATATGCAAAGACTTAGTTAGTTACCACCTCCTTGCCCGCCTCCTGTGGCTCTGTCGATTCCTTACCGCTGATCCTGCTCCTGGTAGCTCCTCCGCATATCCCAACTGATTTAATGCTGTATTAGTGTGGCCGATCTATGTCGGGTCAGGTTGACCCTTTGCGCGTGATCTTGGCGCGCACGCGCACTGTGTTTGAATTTGAATGCGGGTTGTGTGTATTTACTTCATGTTTTTTAACTAACTATTTACTTCATGTTGCATCTTTTTGTTGTGTAGTGTCATCATTGCTTGTCCTCGTACCTCTTTCGGCCTTTTCCACCTCGCCTCCACGCTTCCTGCCCTTATTTCCGAGCCTCGTGTTGCCGTATCGAAAAGCGTACTTGGAAGTCTGAGCTCCCTACCGAAAATGAGGTGTGCAGGGCTGTATTTCGTAGATTCTGAAGTGCTGCCATTATATGCCATGGGGTGTGTATGGCGCCGTGAATTGTTGTTGGATGCCTATTTTCCCATGGCCGTTCTGGTTTTCCGCCCCGTGAACTGTACCCCGTGGTCCGAAATCAGAATCTTTGATGCCCCAATCCTCGATATTATCCGTTCCCGAAAGACGCGCAGGAATGATTCCGCTGTTGCTTGCCGAATTGCCGCCAGCTCTACCCATTTCGAAAACTTGTCTACCATGACCAGTAGAATAGTGTTTCCGTGCTTAGTTCGTGGTAGCGGACCCACGAAGTCTACGCAAATGGTTTCAAACGGCGCTTCCGCAATCTTCGTCAGCATTTTCCCTGCTCCTTTCTGTTGTGAAACTTTGTATCTTTGGCAGCACAGGCACCCTTTTATGAATTTCTTGACGTCTCTCGTGAGCCGTGGCCAGAAGTATCGGTCTCTCACCCTTTTCAGCGTCTTAAAGGTTCCCAGGTGTCCTGCTTCCGCCGTGTTATGATTCTCCGCGAGCACCTGCTGTACCTCGTTCTCCTTCACGCACAGCTTCCAAGGCTGCTGGTCTCCTCGGTCCGCGTTTAGTTTATATAGCCTCCCCTCTTCTATCCGGAACTCCTCGTTGTCCTGCTTGTTGTTCACATCCCTGAACATTTGTTCCCACCAGCTCTTCGTCTCAATTGTCTTTAACTGGGGATTGGGGATCCTGGACAGCGCATCCGCTACTGCGTTTAACTTTCCTTTTCTATACTGCACCTCAAATTGGAATGGTTGCAGTCCGAATGCCCATCGTGCCACTCTTCCTGAGGGACTTTCTATCGAGTTTAACCACTTTAAAGCCATGTGGTCTGTCACTACTATGAAACGATAGCCTTCCAAATACATATTGTACTTGTTTATCCCCCAATATATCGCTAGACACTCCTTTTCTGTTGTGCTGTAGTTTCGTTCCACCGGGCTCAGCTTTCTGCTTGCGTAGGATATGACGTGTTCCCCGTCTGACCCGTCCTGTGTCAACACGGCTCCTATTCCCAGGTCGCTGGCATCTGTCTGGAGCTTAAACTGTCTTGAAAAGTCTGGACATGCCAGCACCGGTGCGCTCGTCAGACTCTGCTTTAGAATGGTGAAGGATGCTTGGTGTTCCGGATTCCACTCGAACTTTTGCCCTTTCCTAGTCAGGTTCTGGAGTGCCACGGCTTTCTCCGTAATGTTGGGTATGAACCGTCTATACCAAGACGCCATCCCCAGAAAGCTATGCACCTCCTTTGTCGTAGTCGGAGTCGGTATATCCTGGATCGCTGATACCTTCTCTGGGTCTGTTCTAATTCCCCGGCCGCTCACCACGTGCCTAAGGTATTTAAGTTCCTTTTGGAAGAAGTGGCATTCGGGTCCGATTATGGTATCCAGCGCTCTTTGGAATGTGGCCTCACCTTCAACTGAAAGAGACCCCGTCCGGGTACCGTGAAGCCTGTGTATTGCTGTCTTCTTCTATGGGGATCTGCCAATATCCTGACTTCAGGTCGATCAGCTTATGAATTTCGCCTCTCTTAACTGGTCCAGGATATAGTTCATTCTGGGCACTGGACGTCGGGACGGTTCTATCAGCCCTAACGCTATTAGCTCATCCACCTGGTCGTTGATGATCGCCTGTTGCTTTGGGTTCCTCGGGTAATACCTTTGTTTGATCGGTTTCTCGTCTTTTAGGTATATCTTATGTTTCGTAATGTTACTCACACCCTTCATTCCTTCGAATACTTGTCTGTGTGTCTCCAGAAACGTTTGTACTGCTCCATCCGTAGGTTCCTCCACTTCCTCGTCGGTCGGACTGCTCTCCGGGCTTCCCTCGCTCTCCTTGTCGCCCGGTGCCGTTATATCTAGCTCCAGTTCGCCACATCGTAACACACTACCGGCTCCGGCCAAAGAAGTACTCCTCCTGATACGTGTGCCAGTACCATGAATGATATTTGGAAAGATCTCCCTCCGAAATTGATTCCGGCTTCAAACTTTCCCACCGTGTTCTGCTTTTCTCCATTGGCCAGCGTTATCTCGGACCGTTCCCCGCTCCACTTGCCTTGTTTCTTCAGGTCTCTGTACCTGCCCATACTTATCGCACTCCGTGATGCTCCCGTGTCCACGATTCCCTTCGTCATCTTGCTCCCTATCCTTATCTTGGCCACTATCTGGAATCCGTCGCAGCTTAACTGGTCTCCCGCTGCTGTCTCTTGTGTCGCCGCCTGAGCTGACAGCTTCACCTGCTCAGGCTTCCGGCGTTTCCCGGCCCCGCTCTGCAGCACTTCCACCAATCGCTTGCGTCTTCTTACAATACAAAGGGCATCGTCTGGACGAGCTGGTCCGTGTGAATTCCATACCCGGTCGCCCACTGCTCCATCTTACTGATGAATTCCAACGGATTGCTTGATCCTTTGAACCTGATATCCCAGCTTCGTACTCGATCCACGATTTCTGTTTCTACCCTCCGCTCCACCTTCTTGTCGTTTTCCTCCTCCATTTCCCCCTTTTGCTCCTCTGCCTCCGTTACTACTAGTGGATGTTGCACTGCGCGCCGGACTCCTGTCCTTCTTGTATCTCCGTTTTAATTCTGCGAGTCTCTCTTTCACTGCTCCGCTGTATTCCGTTCCTTTCGCGAATGTGGCTAATGTCCGCCTCAATTCCTCGCTCTTTCCTGACGTTTCCAATCCGAATTCGGCTGCGTATCCCGATAGTTCGTCTTTCGTTGCCAGGGATGGCCAGGAGTCGTCTAAGATATTTATTTGATTCTGGTGGGGTTGCTGGAAGAGAATCCGACCTGGGTCCCAGAGGAGAAGACGAGAGAGTGATACAATAATTGGGGCTTTATTTGTGAATAAAACCGAGTGTTCCCAGTCGCTTCAGATAGGCTGCAGTCCGAGTGGCGAGATCGGCGGCTGGTTTGCTCGGGCGCGTCTGGTCTCGTATGCATGAGAAGAGTTGAGAGGCCGTTGAGGTCTGCTATTTATGAGAAGAGTTAAGAGGCCGTTGAGGTCTGCTAATTGCACACGCGGATCGGTGAACCGAGCCGGAGAATGAGACGTAATATGCAAAGACTTAGTTAGTTACCACCTCCTTTGGCTCTGTCGATTCCTTACCGCTGATCCTGCTCCTGGTAGCTCCTCCTGGAGGTCTTGTTGCCGATCGCCGGCCGAACTGAGTGACTTCTAGAGGGCTGGGGTGCGCCTTATATAGCGGTTTGGCAGAGGATAGTGTGCCCGCATATCCCAACTGATTTAATGCTGTATTAGTGTGGCCGATCTATGTCGGGCCAGTGTGACCCTTTGCGCGTGATCCTGGCGCGCGCGCGCACTGTGTTTGAATTTGAATGCGGGTTGTATGTTATGCTTCATTTATTGATTCCATTTTTATAAGTTTTAACTAAATCTTATTTACTTCATGTTTTTTAACTAACTATTCACTTCATGTTTTGTCCTTATATTACTATGTGCGCGTCTCGGCGCGTCACAAGGTCTACTAGTTGTGAGAACTGTTTTAGAGGCCGATCAGGTCTACCAATTGTGAGAACAGTTTAGAGGCCGATCAGGTATACTAATTGTGAGAACAGTTTTAGAGGCCGATCAGGTCTACTAAGAAGAGTTTTTAGAGGCCGGTCAGGTCTACTAATTATGAGAACAGTTATTAGAGGCCGGTTAGGTCTACTAATGATGAGAACAGCTTTAGAGGCCGGTGAGGTCTACTAATTGTGAGAACAGTTTTAGAGGCCGATCAGGTCTACTAAGAAGAATTTATAGAGGCCGGTCAGATCTACTAATTATAAGAATAGTTTAGAGGCCGGTTAGGTCTACTAATTACGAGATGAGTTTTAGAGGCCGGTTAGGTCTGCTAATGATGACAAGAGCTTAGAGGCCGGTCAGGTCTACTAATTATTAGAAGCGGTTTAAAGGCCGGTTAGGTCTGCTTATGATGAGAAGCGTCTTAGAGGCCAATCAGGTCTACTAATTATAGGGCGAGTTTTAGAGGCCGATCAGGTCTACTAAGAAACTGTTGGTCCTTTTTTTTTTAGCTTCTCCTGGAGGTATTGTCGCCGATCGCCGGCCTTAAAAAGCGGTTTGGCGGAGGCTAATGTGCCCACATACCCCAACCGAATTTGGGCCGCATTAGAGTGGCCGATCTATTGCTGGCCAGTGTGACCCTTCGCGCATGATCCTTGGCGCGCGAGTTACCGCCTCGGCATTTACCCTCGGCGGCACCCCGCCGAAACCCCCTCGACAACCAGAGGCCTAGTCGACACTTTTATATCGACCACCAAAACGCTGAGCTACACCAACAGAATCGCATCCGCTCCAATTTACACTTAATGCCAAATCAGCAAATTCAAATAAAGAATTGTAACAAACTTAGCTGTAGAAATAATGGGAAAAGAAATAAAGATTATTCAGAAACAGAACCTAAAAGAAGCAAGTCGTATTCACCTGTTAATTTAAAAAACCCTCCACACGGGCACCCAACGGACCTACAATCATAACTGGCGCAGTCGGTAAACCTAAGGCCGACGGACGAGTCAACCAAGGAATTGAGAAGACCTAGGAAGGAAAGATTTGGGAGACCGAAGGATGATAGGAGGCATAATAATATTAATATCGATGTAAGGAGGGCATGTGAGTAGAATGAAGTGAGTGTAATGGAGGTGGCGATAATAAGAATCGCAAATAAAATAATTTCCAGACAATGGGAAGTAAATGAAACAAGTATAATACAAGTACAAATAATACAAAGTAATAATAAAACAAACAAGAGAGAACGCTATAGTCGAGTTCCCCGACTATCTGATACCCGTTACTCAGCTAGTGGAAGTGCGAAGGAGAGTCTTTAACACTGACAGTTTTTAGAGGCTTGTAGGCGTTAAAGTGGGCATGGCAAAAAGTTCTTTGGCAAATCGATAGAAATTTACAAGACTAATACAAAAATGAAAAAATATGAAAACATTTTTCAAAAGTGTGGGCGTGGCAGTTTTGGGCGGTTTGTGGGCGTTAGAGTGGGCGTGGCAAAAAGTGTTTTGGCAAATCGATAGAAATTTACAAGACTAATACAAAAATGAAAAAATATGAAAACATTTTTCAAAAGTGTGGGCGTGGCAGTTTTGGGCGGTTTGTGGGCGTTAGAGTGGGCGTGGCAAAAAGTTTTTTGACAAATCGATAGAAATTTACAAGACTAATACAAAAATGAAAAAATATCAAAACCTTTTTCAAAAGTGTGGGCGTGGCAGTTTTTGGCGGTTTGTGGGCGTTAGAATGGGCGTGGCAACATGAATCGACAAACTTGCGCTGCGTCTATGTCCCAGGAGTCTTTATGCTTAATCTCAACTTTCTAGCTTTTGTAGTTCCTAAGATCTCGACGTTCATACGGACAGACGCACAGACAGACGGACGGACAGACGGACATGGCCAGATCGACTCGGCTACTGATCCTGATCAGGAATATATATACTTTATATGGTCGGAAACGCTTCCTTCTGCCTGTTACATACTTTTCAACGAATCTAGTATACCCTTTTACTCTACGAGTAACGGGTATAAAAATAACAAAGAGGAAAACAAGTGTATAACCCAAAGGGGGAGAGTTATAAGGAAAAAAGGAAATTCCCAAGCAATGGAAACAGTAAAATAACAAAGACAAGTAATGAATAATAAAAATATAATGGTGGTGCAAACCAAGAATAAAATTAAATAATTAATTAAAAGAATTTAAAGAAGACGATAAGCATGAAAATTAGTTCGAATGACGAACGAGCGGTCGTGGCTCGAAGGCAACCACCCGAATGTGCACCGAACTTCTAAGACAACCGCCGAGTTCCCTCAGTATGACAGCGGCCGACGCTCGTTTACTCGAATGTACCGTTTCGGCACTTCGAACCGTCGACATCCAACGCGGTTCGATGTCGGTCTTTCGTCTGATCGAGCCGGTCGTGGAAACGTTCGGTTCGGTTCGATCATTGCCCCTTATCATGGCACTCAATCGAACCTTGCACACAATTTCAGGGACGGATTAAAAGACGCCGTGGTACCGAAGAATCGCATGTATTGGGCAGGGCGCTGTAACACACAGGGCGGCTGCTTGAGCATGAGGACGGGTTCGGTTGATTACGAGGTTAGAAGGGACCATTCACATGTACTAGGCGGCGCACTGTAAGGCACACAGAACGGCCGCTTAGCGTAGGGATGGTTATCCGGAGTATACTGCCTATTAATAAATAAGTAACAATATTAGAATAAAACAAGAGAGAACGCTATAGTCAAGTTTCCCAACTATCTGATACCCGTTACTTAGATATTCGAAGTGCGAAGGAAAGTCTTCAGCACATACAGTTTTTGGCGGTTTTGTGGACGTTAGATTGGGCGTGGCAAAAAGTTTTTTGGCAAAACGATAGAAATTTACAAGACTAATACAAAAATGAAAAAATATCAAAACATTTTTCAAAAGTGTGGACGTGGCAGTTTTGGGCGGTTTGTGGGCGTTAGAATGGGCGTGCCAACATGAATCGACAAACTTGCGCTGCGTCTATGTCTCTGGAGTCTGTATGCTTAGTCTCAACTTTCTACCTTTTGTAGTTCCTGAGATCTCGACGTTCATACGGACGGACAGACGGACGGACAGACGGACATGGCCAAATCGACTCGGCTACTGATCCTGATCAAGAATATATATACTTTATATGGTCGGAAACGCTTCCTTCTGCTTGTTACATACTTTTCAACGAATCTAGTATACCCTTTTACTCTACGAGTAACGGGTATAAGCACAACGCTTAGAGCTAACACTCTGCCTATCAATAAGATAAGAAACAGTATTAGAATAAGTACACAGCGATTATAGCGAACACACGGCTTAGTAATAGTTAAGGAAAACGACATTACAATAAGTGCAACTCCTTTTCAACATAATCAAACAAACATCTATGAGTAGTTGACAAGTCGGGATACGGAGATTAGGTAAACGGCGAGTTATAATACTAAACGCGATTATATTTAACGAACAGTACACTTAGCTAAGAGTAACTATGTCAATTCCAACAGACAGGCAGGAGGCTAGAGCGCCAGCAATAGGCGTATTAGAGGCCGTCAGGGTGATAGACCTGGTGGAAATCATTCCCAAGTATGACGGTGAAGCGCGAAAATTAGATGGTTTCATAGCGGCAGTAGAGCAGATACTAGGCCTGATCGGGGGGAAAAAAGATCGAATGTGGGAGTTATAGCGCTCCGAGCAATCCGGAGCAAGGTAGTAGGAGCAGCCGATAGAGTCCTGGATTGGACGAGTCGGAGTTAAATTGGGACCAGATAAAGAAAGTATTGGTAACCCATTTTAAGGATAAAAGATCGGAACAGGATCTGATTATGGAGTTAACCCATATCAGGTATAAGAAATTAGGTATGGAGGCCCTTTACACCATGTTTATGACCTTGAAGAAGGCCTTAGTGGGAGTAACTTCTTGTTGAGGAGCGAGAAAATTAAGTGGTATGAGGACATGGTTTTGAATGCTTTCGTTTCGGCCTTAACGGGACCAATAGGAGTGACAATAAGGAACATGGGGGTTAAAAATATATCCAAGGCTTACGAGGTAGCCTGTAGAGAAAAGAATTTAAGTGGTCTTGAGGATACTGACTCGGAACCCAAAGCTCAAGGGTCAGGCGAGTCGCAGGGAAAGGACACGAAGGAGACTCAGGAACAGGGTAAGGAAAAGGAAGATCCCCGGGTTTTGGAAGCACAGAAAACAGCCGTCTGGTTACAATACCGTGGGGACGAAACAATCCCCCGCCGTTCCCAATGACGGTTGCCATGCCAAATACGAACGGATGGCCGGGGTTTGGGTTCCCATATCCAATGATGGAGAACCCGTTCAGGGCAGAAAACTTTAATCAAGGGGATTCTGTAGGATACCAAAGACCATATCGTGGCTAACAAAACAGGAATTTCAGATGGAACCATGGCCAAACAAATAGAGACAGGCAGTGGAACAGGTATGGCAACAACTATAGCTACAACAATAACAATGGAAGGGAGCACCTAGCAATTGGGGCACCTACAAACGCAGAGGGCAGTGGCAAATCGAGAACAATTCTAACAATTCGGGACAGTCCAGACAGTCATACAATTCGAATAATTCAAAACGATCATACAACTCAAACTACACTGCCGAGAGGAATGGCAATAGGACTTCAGGAGGTGGACAACTCCACAACATTCAAGAGGATGACGCAAATTTTTCACAAACAGCCTCCAACAATCCACAGGATATTTAGGAACAAGGAATAGTCATTCGACTCTGCCTTACGTGTTGATTAAAATTACACAAGGAAAGACAATAAAATTACTAATAGATACAGGATCCACTTTCTCATTTATCCAACCCGAATTAGCGCATCCGAAATACGTAAGAAAACTCAGAGACCCAATAGCCATTAAGACCATAACGCAGGCGCATGAGGTCGAGAGAGGCAATTTTACCAACGTTCACTGAGCTAGGAGGAGTCGGTAAAATTAGAATGCTTCTCTTTTAGTTTTTCATCAGTTTTTTGAAGGACTGATCGGAATGGATACGCTGCAGCAGTTATTGAAGGCAGTTATTGATATACAGAACGGATGGTTTAACATAGCAGATACGAAACAAAGGATTCAGTTTGCGACATATAGACCATCGGAACTGTATACAATAGAGGCCGAATCGAAAAGAGTTAAATCTATTTCGGTGCAATTGCAAGAGGGAGAATTCCTGTTAAACAGAACGATAATAAAAAAGGACGTGGAGATTTCAGAAGGCCTTTCAAGGGCAGAGTCAGGACAAAGTTTGGTGGAAGTTACAAATTATGCAGAGACGGATCAGGAAGTGTTTTTAGAGGAACCAATAAATGTCGTAGAAATCAAAATCACACAACATTTAGAGCTAAACAATATAGAAAGATCAAACCCTTCGATAGCTCAAATGGTAGAGTTCCGATGGACAAGGTTAAAACAGAGCACTTAAATAAAGAGGAGCTCTTAGAACTGACTAGAATTTGTAGGAAATACCCAAGGGTATTCCATAAGGAAGGAGACAATTTGTCTTTTGCAAACGCCGTCAAACATCAGATAAGAACAAGAGATGACATTCCCATCTATGCTAGACCGTATAGGTATGCGTTTAAGGGAAGACAAGAGGTGTGAAGGCAATTAGACAAGTTGCTAGACCAAAACATAATCAGGCATATCAATTTACCCTGGAGTGCACCAGTATGGCTGGTGCCTAAGAAGAAGGATGCCTCAGGGGAAACGAAATGGCGAATGGTAGTGGATTATAGGAAGTTGAATGTAAAGGTGATAAAAGATAGATATTCATTACCGATAATAAGCGACGTGTTGGACAACCTAGGAAGGGCTAAATACTTCTCGACGTTGGATTTAGCAAGCGGGTATCGCCAGATCGAAGTTCAGGAGGCAGACGGCCTTTTCCGTAGAGGGAGGTCTCTTCCAGTATGTTCGAATGCCGTTTGGCTTAAACAACGCTCCCGCGACCTTCCAGAGGTTAATGAATAACATCTTTGGAGAATTGTTGGGCAAATGCTGCCTCATATACATGAATGACATCATGGTGTTTTCAGCATCATTGCAAGAGCACATTACAGACTTGGAAAGGGTATTTTAAAAGCTCACGGAACCCAATTTTAAATTGCAGTTGGACAAGACAGAATTCCTAAGGACAGAGGTGGAATACTTAGGGCACGTAGTGACCCCACTCGGAATTAAACCAAATCCTGGGAAAATTGAAGCAATCAAAAAATTCACCGTCCTAAGGACCAGGAAGCAGATAAAGTCCTTCCTAGGGTTATTGGGCTACTACAGGAAGTTTATTAAGGATTTCGCGAGTATAACAAAGCCGTTGACGAAACAACTTAAGGGAAAGAAACCAGTACAGGTAGATGAAGAATACACAGATGCATTTGAGGTGTGCAAGACCCTCTTATGCAATGACCCAATCTTGCAGTTCCCCGATTTTGAAAAACCATTCATCTTGACCACGGATGCAAGCAATTATGCCATTGAAGCGGTCCTATCACGGGGAAACTTGGGAATGGACAGGCCCATAGCATACGCAAGTAGAACATTGTCAACTTCCGAAATAAACTATGCTACGATAGAAAAGGAAATGCTTGCCATTATTTGGGCGATAAAGCATTTCAGACACTATCTGTTCGGCACTAAGTTCAAAATAGTGACAGATCATAGGCCATTAACCTGGCTTATGAGCATTAAAGAATCCGATTCCAAACTCGTTAGGTGAAGACTCCAGATGTTGGAGTATGACTATGAAATTGTATACAAAAAGGGTTCCTTGAACGTAGTGGCCGATGCTTTGAGCAGAGTACAGCTAGAATTGAACGTACTGGAAAATGCCTCAGAAGTGGCAACAAACGGGGAGACAAGACTTGCGGAGGAAGACTTGAATATAACATTCAGGTGGTTATAGAGAAAGGGGGAACGTCTAAGGTTGCGAAACAAGTTCCATTTAGGAACAAGATGCGGATAACTGGGACAGAAAATAACTTTGACGATGAGACAATTGGCCGTAAACTCAAGGAAATTCTAAAACCAAAGAGAACGGTAGCATTACTGATACCGGAGGAGCTGGTCTTAACCATCCAAGAGGTATATTGTAAACTTTTTGCGTACAGTAAGTTGTATAGGGCAATAAGATGTACAATCTTATTGCCAGATATAACGGAGAGAGGGCAACAGGAAGAAGCTATAAAGGATTATCACCTGAAAAGTAACCACAGGGGGATAGAGGAGACTATAGCGCATTTAAAAAGAAGGCTGTTTTTCCCTCACATGAAGCAGTTGATAGCACAAACAATTAACAATTGCGATACCTGCCAAATTCAAAAATATAGTGTAACCGAAACTCCAGGAAAGCCAATGCAAATAGTGCACATTGACTTATACTTTGTTAACAGGAAAAACGTTTTCACGATTATCGACAAATTCTCAAGATATGCATGGGGAATAACTATTCCAGCAAGGAGAGTATTAGCATTGCCAAAGCAATGAAGAACTTTATGGTCCTATTCGGAATACCCAATAAAGTAATTTGCGATCAGGGAGTTGAGTTCTCGTCGAACCTTTTTAAGCATTTTTGCAGGCAGTACGAACTGCATACAACGTCCTTTCAACAGTCGTCGAGCAACTCCACAGTGGAAAGACTGCACTCCACTATTACGGAAATATACCGGGTAATATTGGAAAGCAGGAAAGAAAAGAAGTTGGAACTTAAACACGAAGAGATATTGAGCGAAGCGTTTATAACTTACAATAACGTCATTCACTCAGCAACGAAGCTGACTCCTCAGGAATTATTTACAGGCAGAACAAACGAATTCCTGAATATTCTGACACTGACATATTCGCACACTGGCGTTGGTGGCATCTAAGTTAAAGACTGAGTTCTTTAGGAAAATATTAATATCCTCCTTCGAGAAGTCTACTGGTCTTTCTGCGACTGCTACCGTTTTATTTCAATATCAATAACAATACAAAATTTCGTCTAGAACCGCAAGAGGTAAAAAATTACCAGAGGGTAGCCGTAAAGCCGGGAGCAACACCGTGCGATTCACCTTTACACATAGTAAAGTCAATTCCAGATTTTATGGCATTCAGGATGAATACGTGGCATGGAGGCAATCGGCTGCTTTTAAATTTTACGAAAATTATCCGGGCAGTAGCAGTTATTTCCAAGCCGTTACAATTATTAGAAACAAAACAAGAGATAACTCTATAGTCGAGTTCCCCGACTATCTGATACCCGTTACTCAGCTAGTGGAAGTGCGAAGGAGAAATTTCAGCACTGACAGTTGTTGGCGGTTTGTGGGCGTTAGAGTGGGCGTGGCAAAAAGTTTTTTGGCAAATCGATAGAAATTTACAAGACTAATACAAAAATGAAAAAATATCAACACATTTTTAAAAAATGTGTGCGTGACAGTTGGCGGTTTGGGGGCGTTAGAGTGGGCGTGGCAACATGAATCGACAAACTTGCGCTGCTTCTATGTCTCTGGAGTCTGTATGCTTAATCTGAACTTTCTAGCTTTTGTAGTTCCTGATCTGAACTTTCTAGCTTTTGTAGTTCCTGAGATCTCGACGTTCATACGGACGGACAGACGGAGGGGCAGACGGATCAATAATATATATACTTTATATGGTCGGAAACGCTTCCTTCTGCCTGTTACATACTTTTCAACGAATCTAGTATACCCTTTTACTCTACGAGTAACGGGTATAATTATAGGTCCAGCTCGTGCGCTGCTAGTTTTGCACAAGACAGTGCTTAATTTTAAAGCCTTTTTGGCTAGATTAGACTGCTCCAATGCAGATGAAACATCCTTGCGCCTATAACGACAGGGACTTGAGTCGGTCCGTCAAGGCGACCAAACCCTAATGCTGTACTACGATGAGGTCGAACGAAAATTAACCCTCGTTACAAAAAAAAATTGTCATGACATACGATGATGAAAGAGCCACTTTGCTTAATACAGAGGTTAAGGCTGATGCCCTCCAAGTATTTATTTCCGGTCTAAAATAATCCCTAAGGGCTGTTGTTTGTTGTACCGAACGCGGCCCAGAAAAAATCCCCATTATTTCAAAAAGCCAAACAAGAATCAAAATGCCGGTTTATGGCGCAAACGGGACGACTGTTTCTCTGACCTACCCAAATAATCAATCCCCAGAAATTCTAGCCAAATGCGCCGGAGGTTTTTCAATGTTGAGCAAGCCGCCGATGCGGAAGAAGATAAAGACGAAAACGCGGCTGCCGCCGCTCTTAATGCGATTGGCGACGACAGTGACTCATTGAACTCCAACGACCTTATTAATTTTTTAAAGGAAGGTCCCGCGTTCCCTTATTATGTAAAGCCCCTAAAATAGCTGAGAAACATAACTTTTGTCGACTCCCCATTCACTGTGAGTTTCATTCACGGCTCCAGTGCTTAATGCACATATTTGGCCTAACAGCCCATTTCTTTTTACTTGATACCATTATTCGTTTGATGCCATAATAGGTTTTGTAACGAACTGATTATATTGCTCTGCTCGCTACGGAATACGTGCGGCAAGCTCAGTAGATTTCGTGTGTTCGTCCCACGAAATTTATATTAAAACGTGATAACCCGGTTACCAGTAACAACACTTGCAGTTTTCGTTTTTTGGGTATTTATTCTTGCTTAGCTTTACAATGCGATGTGATTATCCGGACGTCTCTGCTCTCCCTTCGTAGTGCTGGACCCTCGCCTGGTACTGCCGCGTCCACACGTGGGTGGAAGCTTCACCATTCTCAGACTAGGGTGAACAATTGGTGGGCTCTCAAGGCCCCCTCGCTAGCCGCAACCTCCTGTCCCGTGCTCTGTCCCGGCCGGTCCCGCCAGACGCCCGTTCAGTTGCTACCGACGCACCGCGCAATCGTCCGGTTACGCCTCAGTCCCTGTAGCAAGATGCCAAGTGAAAGACGAACGTTCGACCCTACCTTTTCTCTCCTGCTGGTGCGGACGGACCTGGGCGGTCTGCTCAGCGGCCTCGTTCTGCTGCCTTGCCGCTCTCGCCGTCCTGAGTGGCACGGACCGTGACGCTGGGTACCCGTCACTTGGGCTAAGGATTTTTCGTCGTATGTGGACTCACGGCAGCTAACGGCTGCGACCCCCAAGGCAAGCGCCTGGTGGAACAGCAACATTCCAACCCCACGTCTGCTCTGACTGGTGGCGCCGGTACCACGCCTGCTCGGATCGCACGGACGCACCAGGCAATCATCGGGTTCACATAGGCAGTCTCCGTCACTGTCGACCGGGCTACACCACAATTCCGGTCGCCTCTTCGGGACCCTCTTCGGTTCGGCCCCGCCTGTTGACCGCTTCCGGACTAACCGTGCTTCGTCGTATTGGACCACAGCTACCTGCGTCTCAATTCGAAGACTTTCCTTGTCCCGAACGTCTTGACGTAGCGATCTTGTTCCTTGCTGACTACCACGGCTGTAGCTCCTCTGCGGACTTCGATTCTTCACGTAGTTGACTTGTATACTTGTTCTCCTTGCCTGTCCAGCTTCCAGCGTTTGGCCTGCTTATATAGGCCTCCTTTAACTGTTTATCCAGTCTCCGGATCCAAAGTCCACGGTTTTACCGTTGGCCCGGTTCAAAGTCCAGCTTGTACCATTACTTTCCTTCAAACCTTTTGTCTCTCCAACTCTCTTTCTACAGGTTAAGAGTCTCCAAACTCTCTTTCTCCTGGTTTAGAGTCTCCAAACTCTCTTTCTCCTCGGTTTCGCACTGCCATTACTACGCGTTGACTTGTTGCGTAACTGGCAACGGCAGGCCCTGCTTATGCACTCTTTATCTGCATTTGTGCGGAGTTTTAACTCCTCACAGTTTCGACTTACTAACTCAGGTCGGAGCTGCATTAGATCTACGCAACAACGCAACAGGAAACAGAAAAAAACGACTGGTGATCGATTTCAGGAAACTGAATGAACGACACATCGCCGATCGGTACACTATGCCAAGTATGCAATGAAATCGGGAACATTTGTTACGTCTATGTAGACGACGTAATAATTTTCTCCGAAAATGCTGCTGACCACATCATACACATTGACACAGTACTTAAATGTCTGTGCCAAGCCAACTGCATTCTCCATAAACGGAGGAAAGTATGAGTTCTGCCGTCTACCATTTGAACTGAAGAATGCAGGAAGCATCTTTCAAAGGGCGATTGACGATGTGTTACGCGAAAAAATCGGGAACATTTGTTACGTCTATGTAGACGACGTAATAATTTTCTCCGAAAATGCTGCTGACCACATCATACACATTGACACAGTACTTAAATGTCTGTGCCAAGCCAACATGAGAGTGGCACCTGAAAAAAACAAATTCTTTAAAGAATGTGTTGAGTTTTTGTGTTTTATTAGTACATCAAACGGAGCCAAAACAGACCCGGAAAAGGTAAAAGCCATTGAAGAGTACACCGAACCAAAAAATTTGTTCAGCCTCAGGTCCTTTCTTGGACTGGCCAGTTATTACAGAAGTTTTGTTAAAGACTTCGCTTCCATAGCTAGACTACTTACCTCAATATTTAAGAGATAGAATGGCACTGTTAAAAAACGCATGTCAAAAAAGGTCGCTATTGAATTTGATGAGACCCTACGCAAAGCTTTCGAGCGCCTGCGAGACATTCTATCATTGGAAGATGAAATACTCAGACTTTAAACACCCTTTCAACTTGACTACCGATGCTATAGCAAGCGGTATCGGTGCGGTACTGTCCCAAAAGGGACGACCATACACAATGAAATCTCGCACGTTAAGAGACTGCGGGTTAATTACGCAATAAACGAAAGGGAGTTATTTGCAATCGTCTGGGCTATTGGGAAATTGCCAAATTAACTATACGGCACCAGAGAGATCCGGATTTTTACGGACTATCAGCCTCTCAGCTTCGCAATTCGATAGTAAAGACTCCCTGTTAAGACTGGTTATTTACTATTTACTGCAACCTCCCCACACTAGCATGCATCTAGTGACGAAATTCCCAGCAACCAAATTTTGGCATTGGAAAAACTTCGTGAATGATATCACAGATGCTAATAAATAAAGAGAAATTATTACATGCGAGCACAACCGCGCCCACAGGGCTGCCCAGGAAAATGTTAAACATGTCCTCCAGGATTACTTACACGCCAAGAAGCAGGAATTGGGTGTCACACCAATCCCCTTATATGCGGGCAAAATGCTGCATATAGACATCTACTCCACGGATAAGAAATTATTTGTAACCTGTGTGGACAAGTTTTCAAAGTTCGCTGTAGTACAGCGATTAACTTCTAGGGCCATAGTTGCCGTACGCAGCCCCATACTACAATTGGTACATTTTTTCCCGAATACCAAAACAATGCCTATTACAACAATTTTCGGCAACTTCCACTTGCCCCCCCGCCCCCCCCCCCCCCCCCCTCCTCATTACATGGGAGAAAAACGGGGGCACCCACATAGTAACAAGCGCACCCTGTGTTTTTCGGCGAACAGCAACAACGGCAACAGGGCGATCGCGTTACCAGACTGTTCGCTTTTCTACGAATAACAACACAACACCGTAGACGCCACTCCCCGATGGCGACAGGTGGCAGCCCCACCACTGGGATAAGCCGCATCTGGCCAATCACCAGATCGGTCGAAAAACTTACAACGATTACTGAAACTAATACGAGAAATTTAAACATAAACGACTTCAATGCAAAAATTGGCCCCAACAACACCGGACTAAGATCTGTCATGGGCCAGCATGGAACTGGGACTCGCAACGATAACGGAGAGAGATTAGTGGAACTCTGCCAGCTATTCCAACTGGTCATCGGTGGCACAATATTTCCACACAAAGATTTCCACAAATACTCCTGGACATCTCCAAGTGGAAATACGCGCAACCAGATCGACCACATATGCATTAGCAGGAAATGGAGACACTCGCTACTGGACGTACGGAACAAAAGGGGAGCAGCCATAGACAGTGATCATGAGTTGGTCATTGGAGAACTTTCAATAAAGCTCAACCGCAACCACTCAAGGAACACTGGCAACAGTCAACACCGGCGTGCGCCCCCCCTGAACCTGCACCTCCTTAGCGACTCTACTCTGAAGACGAGAATGACGTCCACGCTGATCCCCCTAGAAGACCACCCATGGGAGTACACCTGCAGGCAACTAAGGACCACGGCGGAGGAAATACTTGGCCTGCAACAACGCGGAAGAACGGACTGGATATCTGAAGGGACCTGGGACATAATTAGAAGGAGGAACCACCTGAAGCCTCTGGCGGACCAGCTCACGCAGTACCGTGAGGAGTATCGCGGACTATGCAGAGCGGTGAAAAGGTCGGCCAGAAAGGACAAAAGAGCACAGCTGGATAGACTTGCGGCAGACGCAGAACGAACAGCCGGCGAGAACAACATGCGCTCGCTATACCAGCAGATCTTACGGATCACAGGAACCCATCACAGACAGAACAAACCAGTCAGAGATCTAGAAGGTAACCTCTTATCCAATGATGACGCACAAATCCGAAGATGGCGCCAACACTTCATGGGAATTAGCCACACCACATCACCAAACGTGGCCATAGACTACAGGAGTGTTGTGCCGCCAAGTGGGAGTAGCAGGATACCCTTTGCACCCCCGAATGTAAGAGAAATCGTGAATGCAATAAAGAAGCTGAAGCACAACAGGGCAGCTGGCGAAGACAACATACCAGCCGAATTGCTTCAAGGTGACACCCAGCTAATGGCTGAAACATTGCATCCACTCTTCTCACGCATATGGGAAGGCGAGACGGTGCCAGACTCCTGGAAAAGCGGAATCATTGTGAAGCTTCCCAAAAAAGGCGACCTTAGTGACTGCAACAACTGGAGAGGGATAACACTGCTCAACACCAGCTACAAGATCTTAGCTACACTTCCAACAATACGAGACGAACAGGCAGGCTTCAGACCACACAGGAGTTGCGTAGACCAGGCAAATACACTACGCATAATAACCGAGCAAGCTGTGGAATGGAGAGCCCCGCTTTACCTCCTGTTCATCGACTTCAAGAAGGCATTCGACTCAGTTGAAAGAGCAGCAATATGGCGAGCACTTGCAAGAAAAGGAGTACCTGCAAACCTCATCGCCATCATCAAATCGATGTATGACGATGGCAACCTGGCGGTACTGCACAATGGAAAAACTAGTGCACCTTTCCAGACGAACACCGGAATTCGGCAAGGATGCCCGCTGACACCACTCCTCTTTAACATCGTAGTCGACGAGTTAATGAGCGAAGTATGCTCTTCCAAGCGCGGAATTTCGTGGAACCTCACCAGACACCTTGAGGACTTGGACTACGCAGACGACATCTGTATCTGTCTCATATCGCACAGACTCGGCGACATACAGAGGAAAAGTGACGACCTCGTCAGGATAGCCAGCAGCGTAGGGCTCGAGATAAACATAGCGAAAACAAAAGCTATGCGCTTCACCCACTCCAGCCAAGGAAACATCAACATAAATGGGAACCCAATGGAGTTCATTACGAGTTTCCCATACCTTGGCACCATCATATCCAACAGTGGTGGAGTGGATGATGATGTCTCCAGTCGTCTTGGCAAAGCCCGCTCGGCATTTGGGAGACTATACCGCATATGGAGAGACCGAAAAATCAGCCGACGAACAAAGCTCAGGATCTACAATGCGTGTGTGAAATCCATACTGCTATACGGAAGTGAGGCATGGCTCGCCACGAAGAAAATAACGCAGAAGCTACAGGCTTTCAGCAACAAATGCCTAAGAGTCATATGTGGGGTATTCTGGCCAACACAGAACTGTGGCGCGTTACAGACGAGTCCCCGATTCATATACAACTAAGGAAGAAAAAATGGATGTGGATAGGGCACGCTCTCAGAAGAAACCCGAGTAGCATTGTGAGGATGGCACTAGACTGGAACCCCCAAGGAAGCAGGCGAGTAGGAAGGCCAAGAGCAACCTGGAGAAGAACCGCTCACCAAGAACTAGCCCAAATAAACACTACATGGGAAAGTGCAAAATAGACAGCTCAAAATAGAGTTAGATGGAAAGCTCTCGTCGAAGCCCTAAGTTCCCGAGAGGAATAGAAGGAAATAAAAAAAAAAAAATCCAAAACAACATCCTTCAATTCGGAGACCGTAATTTCGTAATTTTTTTTTTTTTTTTTTAATTGCTTTGCTTTTATTTATTGAATCTTCTCATGTACGAGACTAACAATAAGTATATCAAATCTTATACTATAACCTAACTAGGAGTCATGTAGACTGAGACAGTGGCCCTGACAAGTTATGGCTGGGTTGGAAGGTCTGTACGTTGCAAGCGGGTTCGGCTGGAGACCCGAGTCAAGACCCTTGCTAGAGGATTTGGGTGGACAGAGAGTTTTTCATTGTAGGACGCTTTTTGCTTATCTATTTCATCTTTTACTGCGAGAATGCCGAGGTCCCTGTGGATGTTTTGGTTACGAATATACCATGGTGCCCCAGTGATAGTTCGCAGGATCTTTGATTGGGCTCGCTGTATGATGTCTATGTTGGTTCTGCTCACGTTCCCCCACAGCTGGGAGCCATACGTCCAGATTGGCTTAAGAGTGGAGTTGTAGAGCAGGACCTTGTAGTCCAGACACAAGGGCGATCGTGAGTTTATAATCCAGTGGAGGCTGCTGGCTTTCAGTTTTAGGTGCAGTTTTTTGCATTTGATATGTCTACGCCATGTTAGACGTCTGTCGAGGTGGATGCCGAGATACGTTACTTCATTAACTTGGGGGATCTGCGTGCTATTCATACAGAGCGGAGGGCAAGTTTGTCTGTTAAGGGTAAACGTTATGTGTTTACACTTTTGTTCGTTTATTTTAATACGCCAGTCAGATAGCCACTTCTCGACTACCACGAGGTGGTTGGCGAGTTGGGTTGTTGCACGGACTGGGCATCTGGAGCGGCTAAGGATCGCAGTGTCGTCGGCGAAGGTGGATGTTGTTAGTCGGTCACTCGTGGGAATATCTGCTGTGTAAAGGACGAATAGAGTTGGCCCAAGTGCACTACCTTGTGGGACCCGAGCTTCGATAGTGTAGCTATCGGAAATTGTTGTGTTACATCTTACTGCGAAGGCTCTATTGTACAGGTAGGATTCAAGGAGTTTGTGAGTGTACCCGGGCAAGTGTGTTTTGATTTTATGCATGAGACCTTTGAGCCAGACGCGGTCAAATGCTTGAGATACGTCGAGAAATATCGCGCTGCAATATTCCCTATGTTCGAAGGCTGTGCGAATTTCTGATGTTATTCTGTTTACTTGCTCTATAGTTCCGTGTTTTTCTCTGAAGCCAAATTGATGGGCTGGAATAATGTTGTGGGCCACCATATATGGTATTATGCGCGTTAGAAGGCATTTTTCGAATAATTTGGACAGGCATGATAATAAACTTATTGGTCTGTAAGATGACGGAATCGTGTGATCTTTTCCGGGCTTCGGTATCATTATAATAATTGATTTTTTCCATTTCCTTGGATAGTAGCCGAGACTTATGATTCCATTGAAGAGTTTACAGATGACCTTAATAGCACAGTACGGAAGTTCCATTATCATTTTTGTAGTTATTAGGTCACCGCCTGGAGCCTTTTTGGTTTTAGCTCCCTGATGACTTTTGTGATATCGTTCGGCTGAAATGTAGTTGGCGTGGATTCAGTTTCGAGGTGGATTTGCGGAGGAACATAATCATTTGCTGCGGGGCTCGGCTGGAATACGCTTCTGAGATGTAAGGCAAATGATTCGGCTCTATCTTTGTCGCTGCGGGCCCAGCACCCTGAAGAATTCCTTATAGGGGTGACGGTTTGAATTGGAGAGCTTAGATTTGGGTGAGCCCTCCACAAGGGATGCTTTGTACTAGTTGGCGAGAGTTTTCCAATATATTTAAGTTGTTCATTTTCAGCTTCTTGCTTCAGGGCCCGGTTTAGATTGCGGGTGGCTTCAGTAAGACGTTGCTTTGAACATGGCGATCTGCTGGTTTGCCACGCTCGTCGCAGACGCCTCTTTTCCAGAACCAGCTGTTCAATTTGCCGGTTGGTTTTGAACTTCTTAAATTCCCCATCCTTCCGTTTAGGGGTTGAGATCCTAGCTGCTGTGACGAGTACCTCTACCAGTGCGGCGGTGGAGCAGTCGATGTCCGCTTCGATATTTAGTTGGGGAGTTAGCTCAATGTGGGAACTCACATACTTTCTGTATTTCATCCAGTTAGTGTTGTGCGACGTCAGCCTGTGGGGGTGGTCCGCAATTTCTGGGCTTTGAAGAAGGCTTATCAACAAAGGCGAGTGGTCAGATGAGAGATCCGGTAGTGCTATGGCGCTTATTAAATTGCGTGGGATGTTTTTTGTCACCGCGAAATCAATTAGATCTGGGATCTTTTTTGGGTCTGCAGGCCAATATGTGGGGCTACCAGGAGAAACGTAGCCCAGTTTATTGCTCACCTTTATAAGTGCATTGTACAGTTGCCTTCCCTTGGGAGTCACGAGGCGTGATCCCCAGTGCGTGTGTTTGGCGTTGTAGTCTCCTGCGGCTATGAAGCGATCCCCCAAAATGTTGTAGAAGTCCATGAATTGACTTTCAGAGATATTAAATCGAGGTGGGCAGTAGACAGCGGCAATGCAAAGGTTGCCGTTTCCTGAGATCACTTTTATGGACGTGGCTTGCAGGTAATTTGTTGCAAACCTTTGATGAAAGTGGTGTTTGATGCGTTCTCTGATTAAGATGCCCGTTCCGCTGTGGGCCTTGCCATCTGGATGATCTGTGCGGTAAAAGGTATAACCTCTTTTATAGAAGTTATATCTCCCTGTGAGGTGCGTTTCAACCAGGAGCATGGCGTCGATGTGCTTTACGTTTAGGAATTGAGTTATTTCAAGTTTATGCCGTGAAATACCGTTGGCATTCCACATGGATATACGTAGGTTAGTCATTTATTATTTGGACTGTTGTGCTACAAGCAACTGAATTACCATGTTCTGGTTCTGAACAAGGGTTTGCATGGTTGTTTTCATGAATGACATAAGTTCCATCATACTTTGTTGCATGGTGAACATCATAGATTCCAATTTGCTTTGCGGCTGCACTGGAACCTGCTGAGCATTTTCTGAGTGAGGCTGGGGCGGATGCCTGTTCTGTCCATGCCTGTTCTTAGTGCTTCGGCGTAGGAGATTCCCTTGGTTGTATCTAGCTGCCCAAAAGATGATCTGGCTGCCTTGGAGAAATGTTGTTGGTGCGTAGCTGTCGCTCGTCGCATGCGACTCTTCAGCTCCTTGTAGACCGCACAGCCTCTGTATTTTGCCGTATGGTTTCCTCCACAGTTACCACATTTTTTCATTTGGGGGTCTTCTTTGTTTGCGGGGCAGTTTACGGAGTTGTGGAAGTCTCCGCAGACTGCGCAGACCGTCCGAAGTGTGCAGTATGTCTTGGTGTGTCCATACTCTTGGCAGTTTGTGCATTGAACAGGGCCGTTGCGTTTGTGGGGTTCTTCCACGGTGATTCTTCGATGCAGTAAGAGCTGCAGCTTGTAGATCGGGTGCACTTCGTTTTTCTTTAAGGCTTTGCTATCTGGTTCGAGCTCTACCTTGAAAAGTGGTTGCGGTTTTTTGTTTCTGTTAACAATATTGCTAACATTTTTGGCACAGAAGCCCCTGGCCTTAAGGGCTTCCTGAATTTCAGAGGGGGTGACGTCAGGTTCTATACCTTTTAGCACAACTTGCAGTCCCTTGCTTCTTTTTAGTTGATAGGTGTAAAAGTTCTTTTTTGTGTCTTCCAGGTACTTAGACACAGCTCGGAAGTGTTCTTCGGACTTCGTTTGAACCTTTGTTTCGTGTATGTTCCCTTTAATAAGCGGAACAACATGGAAATTCTCGTCCCCGACCAGCGCAACAATTTTGTTGACCAGGGCGCTTGAACTTTTTTCCCTTATGTAAATAGGTGGGGGCTTAGGTTTCCTTTGGGTTCCTGCCCACTCTGGTTGGTTGTTGTCCGCTCTGCTAAGATGGAGAATCGGTTTTCATTGGAGCTCCTCGTTTGATCGTGCTTTTGTTGGTTCGATTGATCTTTGGTTTATTGCACCGTGTTGGTACTGCAACTGTTCGGGTTGCTTCCCAAACTTGCCTGGTTGAATCTGGTTGGTTGTTCCGCCTCTGCTAAGATGGAGAATCGGTTTTCATTGGAGCTCCTCGTTTGATCGGTGCTTTTGTTGGTTCGATTGATCTTTGGTTTATTGCCAACCGTGTTGGGTGGACTAAGCTTGCGCTTAATCTGGATGTAGCGGTCCGTACTGGTCTGTATAGCCGGGACCGCTTGTTGCTTATCGAGGCTAACTGTTTTTGTTGCCAT
This sequence comes from Drosophila teissieri, assembly GCF_016746235.2. Taxonomy (NCBI): domain Eukaryota; kingdom Metazoa; phylum Arthropoda; class Insecta; order Diptera; family Drosophilidae; genus Drosophila; species Drosophila teissieri. Next base: position 247,438 of record NW_025224987.1, read on the forward strand.
TTTATTTTGTTGTGCGGCCTTTGGGACCGAACTCGCAGTATTGGTAGTTGGTTTAATTATTGGTGGTGAGTTTACTGCAGAAATTTTAGCACTGCTTGTTGTTGGAGCTTCATTCAGCGAAGCCGGCGGTGATGGGGTTTGGCATTGGTAACTCCATGATGCGGGAGTTGGGGTGAGCAGAGAGGGTGAGCAAGAGCTGGCTCTCTTGCTGTCGACGGTCAGTAGAGTCGAGTTCCTCTTTGTCGACTTCTGATTTTGATCTATATCTCTAGTTGAGAAATAGGAGTAGCAAGCATTTCTTGGGTTGACGGAGCTTCTACGCTCATTCTTTTGATCGCTGCTCATTTTTTCGAGCTTGTTATGTGTGGCACTTATTTGTTTAAATTAAATTAAATCAAATTTTGAATTTAATTTTGAAATTACGCGCCCAACGTTCGCACCTCAGCACTGGTCTTACAGTTGATGTGGCAACGCCACTCGCTCATGATCGCCCTCCGAGATAAGTTGGCAGCGCTGTCAGCTGTTTTATCAGCTGCAAAAATTGCAAACTTATATATTTTGCTAACCACCTGCAACACGCGGTCATTCAGCACGCCTAGGTTACGCGCAGAACTATGGCACAAGTCCACCGTTTGTTTTTGCAGATTTGCCGCTAACACTGTTCAGCACAACCACGTTAACACGAGATTTTCTCGCAGCGCTATCGAAAGACGTCCGCTTCCACGAATGTGTAGGAGTTAATTTCGTAATTAAAAAACCAATATGACATTGACATCGTTAATACACCCCCCTTTACACAGCAGCTCCAACGGGCAAGCGGAGCGATTCCACAGCACCCTAACGGAAATAGCTAGGTGCATTAAAATTGACAAAAAGGTTGACGACAACGTCGAGCTCATCATGAGAGCCACGGTGGAGTATAATAAGACATTACACTCAGTCATAAATTTACAACCCAAATATGTCTTGCACTCAGCCAACGACGCTCATAGACAATTAGAAACAGCATCGAAAAAGCGCAACAGGCTAATCTATTTGAGGTAGGAAAAAAGATATATCTCAAAAACAACAAAAGGTTAGGGAATAAACTAACCGCACTGTATACAGAAGAGCGTGTAGATTCAGAAATAGGAAGGTCTGTTTTCGTTAGAGGGAGGGTGGTCAATAAGGACAACCTCAGATAAAAACCCCTCACTTTTACATCTCCCGCAACTTAAGCATACTTATACTTATTACATGCACAATAGATTTAACCTCCCGCCTTCTTACAGGATCACCGGAATTATAGTTAACGCTAGAGTGACGCTCTACTCGCACTCCCAGTATATTCCTATAACGGACTGTGTTGCACTTATGTGGGAACAGAGAAATTTGCTTCGGCATTCAAGTAATCTGACCGAATTCTTAATGATGGTAAAAGAAACAAGTAGGTTGTCTGATTTATTCCATGAGTCGCATATGCGAAAAGTACATCATTAGATCACCAGAAGCCTAAACTTTCGAGGCACCTCACTTGAGGTAATAGCGGGCACACCTGATGCTTCCGATTTTGAAATGTTAAAAATGTCGGAATCCCGGTTAATGGAGTCAAATGGATGACACTTATATGAGATACTTTTGGCGAGAAATATAATATTAATAACCGAAATTCAAAATTTAATGCTTACCGTCACACTGGCTAACCCCGACATTTTTAACCATGACGATTTGTATTCTGTACTAATTGATCACCCCACAGAAATCCCCGTAATAAGCTTAATAGAGGTATCTAATATAAGAGTCTTCAAGTCCTTTGGTATTATCCATGTGATAATGGCATATCCCAATACTAAAGCCACTTGTAAAAAGATCACAATTTTCTCTGTATCACTCCAACACATCATTCTGCAACTAACGGGGACAACAACATACGCATCGTACTTGCGCTCGAGGCCTGCATGCTGGGAGCACTGCACTTGCAAAACACAGGCCAGCCATATAGGTCTCATCACATTGGTAGACGACGGAGTAATAATGCGCGAGAGATACGACAAGTCGTTGACAAGTTTCAGATGACCGAGGACGGTCATACTTCTACGGGGGGAGTAGTTAAGACAATTAAGACTTAAGTCGGTATAAGTCTTGGGTGAATATTGGATCACCCTAGTGTCTTTAAATGCAGATTCAGCATAAACGCCTTTAGGGGTTGTGCCTGGTTCCCATTGGTTTCCGGTATGGTGAGATATGCTGTTTTTGTTAGTGTCAGAACTTTGCTGGAGGAACGGTCGGGTTGCCGGCCGCGGCTAGCTCTAGTACAGTTAGATAATTTATAGTTCGTTTTGCTCACTGATTAAATAAAGAGCATAAGCTCATAAAACGAAACTCCGTCGTATATCCTTTTATTATCACGCTATCTGAGTCTCTAGGCCAGAAGCCTAATTCTACATTAGGATCTACAAACCTGCAATCCCGTGCAAAGACAGTTGCGTGGGAAACCATAACTTCCGTATAATCACCAGGCCTGCCATTCACTTACTGCTGCGTGGGACCTCCCAAAAGTTATCCAATTTGGCTATCCAATCTATAGGATTGTACTAATAAGATAAATTGTATACTGGCAGCAGCATGTACATAAGCTGCTTCAACATTTTATTGGGGAGCTGGCCAGCGTTGGATATGCTGACCTATCGACAATTCTGGTTGCGCGTGTAGTGGAGGGGATGCGAGTGCAGCATTGGAATTCGTTGACAGCTTTGGCTGACTGGCGGGCTACCTTGTGGTTATTGTAGATATGTCTCTTCCCCTCCCTTAAGAAAGAAGCTTCTGCTTCTACTGGGGTTGATAAATATAGTCGGGGTAGTTCTTTTGGATTAGTTACCTGCACTTCTATTGCTGACCTATTATTAAATATTCAGAAGATGTAAGCAATGCGAATTAAGAAACTTATGATTTACCGGTTGTGATAATATTATTCGATATTAGTTTTACCATGTCTTTATGATCTATTGGTTTTATTTTGATTATTTCAATAGGTGTTAGATTAATTTCTGGGTCCAGGTTGTTTTCGCTTAACACTTCTTCTCCTGTCTTTATTTTACTGTAATTATTTTATTGCCTTTTATTGTTACATTAGTATTTGAATCTTGGCAATCTTGTTTTATGGTTGTATCAGTTATATTCCAGGTCATTTTACTGTTTGGTTATATGTATTTTATTAAGTGTGCGAAAGTTATGGAAACAAAATTGCATATTGGCTTGGTTTTATGTATGATACTTTTAATGCATTCATTATTTACTTCTTTGAATTCTTTATTAAATACTAGACTGACCCGGTGGACTTCGTCCCACCTACCCGTGATTCAATTCATGCTAAATAAACATAAACAATTTTTTTCTCTGTGTAGCATGAAAACAACTAATGAAAACTCCCTATAATTTTTTTATATTGAAAAATTCAAGAAACAAATTTTACCAAAAAAAACAATTATTTTTAAAATTTGTCAATTTTCAGAGCGTTATTATGTATGTATGACAAAGAACGCAATATAAATAACTGCTTCGTTCACGGGAACAAAACAACAACCACATTCGCGACATAGCTCGCACGGCTCTCACGAGTCTAACCGTTTTTTTCTGGCTCTTTTTCAGTTGCCCACGCTAAAATTGTGTATTTATGCGTACACACGCATTGACCGTTTTTAATGGTTGCTTAGCGAGCTTGCATTTAATGCAATTTAAATTTAAGTTTTTTATTTTTTAAAATAGGTTGCAGGTGGAATTAGAAAATTAAAATACCCATACGAATCTGGAATTTTTTTTTCTGATTTTTTAAAAAAAACTTCAAGTCTCTAAGACATGTGGTTTGGCCATGGCTGGGATATATCAGTCAGTGAGTCAAAGTGAGTCAGTCAGTGAGGACAAAGCAGTAATAATTTTATATATAGATTGCATTGTTTTCTGTGAAATATCTATCATTATCTAAATGATTTAATTGATAGCCATTGTTGTCGGGGTAGGATTTAATGTTAGTGGTGTGAATGAATTTCTGTTTAGTAGGTATATGTGTTATTAAAAGTATTTGGTTCGCGTCAGTCCAAATCCAACTGTAATATGCTGTTGCGTTTAATATTTTCTTATTTGTCATAATTTGGGTTTTAAGAAGTTTTGGGTTTAAGAAGTCCTAGTCGGGAGATTTGTATTCCCATCGCAATGACCGCTATATTCTGTAAATTTAATTATTTCATATAATTATTATTCTTGGTGTCTGCGTTCGTTTTTGGCTTATTTTGTCTTTTGTAGGTTATCGTTGACTATCTTTATTATGTCGTTTATTTCATGTATGTTGATAGTGTTTGTAGTTGTCGACTCTGGTTGGTTTTGAATTTGTATTCTGTCGTTATCGTCTATAGAACCAAAAAGGAATTTTAGTGTCGTCCCTATTATGATGATTAGTCCTCTTTTTTGTTCTTTGCTCTTATGTACGGTTTTACTGCGTAGCTCTCTAAGGAGGATTTGGCGAATGACTGTGTAATTGTTCATTTTGTCATTGAAGTAATGAGTTAGACTATTTATTAAGGTTCGAATAATACGGAGGCAGTGGTGCTCATATTCTGAAGGCACCTTCACTAGTTTGTCCGAGAATAGGAGGTATCCGTAGTCGGTGTCTATGTTATTTATTTAAATTCGGCCGTGACATTGTGGTATCATCAGAAGGATTATCTTGCATCGTCGTTTTGTAAATTAATTAGGTTAGTAATTTGTTTTGCGTTCTTAAGATGGGTCTTATAGTATTTTGTAGCTGTACCTCTATTGGTTAATTCGTAATGATCTGGTGAAACCTGCTGTACGCTGTTATTATTTAATTTGTAAGGATTCTCTAATTTTACTTTCTGAAGGGTCCCTTACGATATCTCGTATCGATATCGTGATCTTCCCTTTCTTTATTGAGTTTTTCTAAAAATATGTGAGCGGGAGTTTGTCCCGTGGTGTCAAGACTTGTTTTGGGATTGTAAGTACAAAGTATAGTTTCTATTTTGCCCAGGGGTATATCAGGATTTTTCATAGTATTAATGATTCTTGTTTTTTCGTTAATGGTTTTATGAAGACGTTCAATATTTTCTACTCCTGTTTTTGTGGTATTTATCTGTAGCTGTACTCCTTCTGTTTCTAACCATTCTCTTAATGCTAGGCTCGAAAATGCGCCATCCCTATCTGCTTTTAATAGATTCGGGTTTCCTAACTGATTAGATATGCGCATCAGGGCGTTTTTGCACTCTAGCTAGTCCTTAGTTTTTATCTGCTCTAATGTTGCGAGTATTGAATAAAAGTCTAAACAGCTCCAGTAGTGTTTGCCTTCGGCCGAATAAATTTCTATAACGAATTTATCTTTACACAATTCTATACTCGGGGTGAGTTTAAAAGGGACTTTGGGATTTCTATGCTCTGACCTTGCTAGATTACAAACTTGGCATTCGTTTATAATGTTCTGAACTAGTAACTGGCTATTTGGAAACATGTAGTTGTCGCTAAATAATTTCTTATTTTTTTGTATCCCAGGGTGCAATAGCTTTGTATGGGTCTGAAGGATTAACTCCTTGAATTTTTCATATTACTTAATATTTTTTAAGTTAGTTAAAGTTAGGATTTTGAATACTTTTGTGGTACTTGGGTTGATAATTTTTTTTATGAGCTTTCTGTATTTTTTTCGAAATCAGCTTCGCTGTCTATGTATAAAACACTGTGTTTATTAACAAAAATACAAATTTTTAATGAGTTAGAATTTCATAAGAAATGTGGATGATCTTTATATAATTATTCTCCTGTTTTTTTTGCTGATCCCTTAATGAAAATTACTTGTCTGTTGTAATTATTTACTGGCTTTTCCGATATGAATATTAGTTTCCTGTTATCTTCTTGAGCAGCTGTGCTACGTAGCTTCAGCAAAGAACGCTTCCCCTATATTAATCCTGGATAAAGCATCTGCTACATAATTTTCTTTGCCATTGACGTATTTAATATCGAAATCCTTTCAGCTAGTCTGAATTTCCACCTCGTTAATTTGGCGTAGAGCTTCATTACGAGCGTCTGTTGTGAGTAAAAATGTTCTTGCTTCCTTTTGAGACATTTTGTTAAAGGCTCTGCAATTTGTGCGAAATGAGATTTGAACTTTCTATAAAATTCTGTGAGTCCTAAAAATGTTTTTATCTCCTTAGGCTTAGTTGGAATGGGGTAATTTTCTATTGCTCGTAATTTTTCCGGATTAGGTCTTATGCTTTCTGGAGAAACTATGTGTGCTAAGAAATATGTGTCGTGTTTTAGGAACTCACATTTATCTAATTGGAGTTTTATATTAGCGTAAGATAATGCTTCAAAGACTGCTTTAAGGGAATAAAGATGTTCCTCTAAGGAGGTTGAAAAAACAACAATGTCATATACCATACATATTTTATTTAAAAGGGGACGAAGTACGTCGTTCATACATTGTTGGAAGGTAGCGAGGGCGTTTTTCAGCCCAATTGGCATACGAGTATACTCGTAGTGTCCTGTCTTAGTTGTGAATGCTGTCTTAGAGATGGACTCGGGGTCCATTTCTATTTGATGAAATTGAAATAGAAAAATAATTACATCCTCCCAACTTGCTTAAGTTTCATCCATATTTATTCCATATTTGTCTGCTATTGTTATCTCATTAAGGTCATTTATGGCTATTCTATATTTCTTCTGTCCGGAGGCGTTTGCTTTCTTAGGTACTACTACAATTGGGCTACAATAAGGGGAATTGCTTTCTCTCTCTTGTTTTTATTGTATTTTATAGTTTTCGATTATTTTAAATTTTTCCAAAAATAAGAAATATCCATTTTATTTCCTCAGTTTGTTTTTTTGTTAAGTGAGAAAATTCACTTTTTATTTTTCATTTAAATTTTATTCACTCTTATTTGATTTGTCACTTATGTCACATTGGCAGCTTATAATTTTCCTCTCCCGAAAACACAAACAAGGCACCCTTTATCTTTGTGCGCCTATCAGTGAAATCAATGTAAGCATCCCACCGCTGCGCGTGCTTGCATAGTACTTTTCCATAACTTCTAACTCCTAACTGTAACTTGTTAACATCTTAAGCTAGCATTATCGTATGGTGATCCAAAGCTTAGTTTACTCACATTTTGCCTCTGAATTAAAACGTATGCATCGTTGTCGACATAATAATTTAAAGTGTGTGAAATTAAACAATAAAATAAAGTAAACAGTGTCACTGGCGGTTTCATTTATAAACATACAAAAATGTTGTCCTTCGAGCCAGTTAACCGGATCTGCGTTTTTTTCCGGACATTTGATTTTGGTTATTTGTTTTTTGTCAACGGTGATCTTTCGATTCCTACATCGTATAGAATCGTTCCCTTTTCTCGACCACCATGCGGAGAGTGATTTAACAATGGGGCTTCTGCAAAGGCCAAATTAATGACTTAAAATTTGTTGAAGACATTTTGTTTAGTTTGCAGCTTGTCCCAATGTGCGGGAGAGCGGCGATCAGCTGATCGTTCGCTAGTTTCTGGGCAGCGCATACAACAGGGAGAAAGAGAATGGAGGAACCGTGGAACCCCTCTTACAATGACCCCTATTTAAACATATATAAGGGGACACAACTTTACACATTTTTTCAGTGGAAACGATAGTTGTCAGCCACGCGGACTACAGAAAAGTTATTTGCGTTTTGTTCGGCTCTCACAAGAGCTGTATGCCTTTCAATCGGAAGCCGATTGGGAGAGCCCTGACGACGATTTGGATGCATATGATGAAAAACACTTCGCTACACACGCTATTCTAAGCAACAGGCTGGAGGAGTTGAGACGTGATGTCACGTCAATGAGTATCGCGGCCACTGCTCAAGTCGCAGACACATCCCGGAGAAGGCATGTTGATTTTCATTTCGAGCGGAGTCAAACTTCCGAACTTTTCCGGGAATTATGAGAAATGGAAACACTTTTCGGACATGTTTATTGGATCGATTGCTTCCAACTCGAGCTAAGGATTTAATTATTTCAAATCGTACCTTGCCGGAGACGCGCTCGTATTAGTAAAATATATTTCAGTTACTAAGGAAAACTATCGGGAAGTATGGGATCGGCCGGACGACACAAAAAACAATCGCTAATTATTCAGTCCATTCTTAAACAATTGTATGACCCTTCTGAGTGCTATAAATTCAAATGTCGGCACAGTGCGTAAAATTGCCGATGGTGCAGACGAAATTATTTGTGGCTTATGAGCTCTTAACTGTAAGCAGCGGGATACCTGGCTAATTTCGATATTGCTTACAAAATTGGATAGCGATACTCGCCAAGATTGGGCTCAGTGCGCAGAGTCCGAGGAAAAATGTGTGACAATCCACCGATTTCTAAAATTTCTCACATCACGCTGCGAAACGTTGGAGGCTTTTAACTTAGGTCGGCCAATCCGAGCTGGACGCGCAGCTGCAACGTGCCACGCAGACATGCATCCACGATGCGAAGAGCCAAATTGCACATCGTGCTAGCAGAATCACCAACAATTTAAGTGCCCGAGCACAGGTTATATCACTCGATATTGGATCTCGACGAGAATTCCTGAAAGCAAGGAAGCTATGTTTCAATTGCCTCAGTCCAGCTCATATGGTGGGAAACTGTACCTCGCGACATATTTGTCGGATCTGCCTCCGCAAGCATCATACTTTGGTTCATGGCTCGGCACAGCTAATTCAAACTGGAAGCTACGCGTAGCTACGGTGACACACCGAGTCGTGACATCCGTGATCGACCATCAGTCTCACGCGCGGGAATTACCTCTGTATATGGACGGAAACGCTTCCTTCTGCCTGTTACATACATTTCAAAGTATCTAGTATACCCTTTTACTCGTACGAGTACGAGTACCAGAGAGAACGCAAGTTCCCCGACTATCAAATACCCGTTACTAAGCTAGTGGAAGGAAACATTTCAGCACTGACCATTTTTGACGGTTTGTGGGCGTTAGGGTGGGCGTAGCAAACAAATTTTTTTAATTCTAGAGAAATTAAGAAAAAAGATGCGGACGCACAACTGCGTTACATCGAGAATCTCACGCCCACCAGCAAAAAAAACTCATTGTGGAAAGCCCACAGGAATCTGCAGGCACCAGCAGAAACTGTCGTACCCCTCCGTAACTCTACCGGAAACTGGTCTCGTAGTGACATGGACAGAGCAAGAGTCTTCGCTGATCATCTCAAAAAGGTATTCCAACCCAATCCAGCCACTAACTCATTTACTCTCCCACCCTTAACTGCATCTGAATTAGCACCACAAGATCCCATAGAATTTCGGCCAAGCGAAATAACGAAAGTCATTAGAGACCAACTGAAGACTGGAAAATCGCCTGGCTTCGATTTAATAACACCGAAAATGATCATCGAGCTTCCAATGTGTGCAGTTCTACAAATCTGCCTACTCTTCAACGCTATTACCAAAATTTGATACTTTCCTCAAAAGTCAGAAATCAGTTATAGTTATGATCCCTAAGCCTGGGAAAGACAAAACACAGCCATCATCATACAGGCCAATAAGCCTACTTACTTGTCTCTCCAAGTTATTTGAAAAAGTACTGCTGCTACGAATCAGTCCCCACCTTCAAACACACGACACACTCCCATCGCACCAATTTGGTTTTCGGGCAAAACATGGAACTGTTGAGCAGGTTAACCGCATCACAACGGAAATTCGCACTGCTTTTGAGCATCGTGAATATTGTACAGCTTTATTCTTAGACGTTGCACAAGCATTCGATAGAGTATGGTTGGATGGACTTATGTTTAAAATAACCAAACTGCTACCTCAAAACTTACATAAGCTTCTAAAGTCTTACTTATACAAAAGAGTGTTCGCGATTAGATGTAGTTCAAGCACTTCAAGCGATTGTACTATAGAAGCTGGAGTGCCCCAAGGAAGTGTATTAGGTCCAATTCTATACACCCTATACACGGCGGACATCCCAACAGACTACCTGCTAACAATATCCACATTCGCTGATGACACTGCAATACTGAGTCGATCCAGATGCCCATTAAAAGCTACGATGCAACTAGCACGCTATTTGACATGTGTAGAGAATTGGCTTGCAGATTGGCGCATACGAGTAAACGAACAAAAATGCAAACAAGTTACGTTTACCCTTAACAAACAAAGCTGCCCGCCCTTGGTTATGAACCACACGCGCATCCCACAAGCCGATGACGTAACATACTTAGGTATGCATCTGGACAAGCGGCTCACCTGGCGGAAACACATAGAGGCCAAGACGACGCACCTGAGACTAAAAGGAAAGGAAAAGGATCTGGAGTACAAAGTCCTTTTGTATAACTCCATTCTTAAGCCCATATGGACCTATGGCTCCGAGCTATGGGGCAATGCATCGAGAAGCAACATCGACATCATTCAGCGAGCACAGTCTAGGATTCTGAGAATCATAACTGGAGCTCCATGGTACCTTCGGAACGAGAATATACACAAAGACCTAGAAATAAAACTTGTCATTGAGACAATAACAGAGAGAAAAGTAAAATACAAGGAAAAACTAGGCTCACATCCAAATCCCCTTGCAAGAAAACTTCTTCGAGTATGCAGCCAAAGTCGACTGCACCGCAACGATCAACCAGCCCAGCGTTTAATTTGTTAGGCCACATAGCACAAATCATCTCATAAAATGATAATTAGCTAGCTTAGAATAAGATTTGAAAACTTATTGTTAGTCTCTTAAGTAAAAGGAAAGATTCAATAAATAAGAAAAAGAAGGAAAAAAAAAAAAAAGTTATAGATTGGAAATCATTGATAAACAACAACACTGTTGCTAGATTGCGAAATTTATTTTTTTGAATATATCAGCAATATGGAAAAAGTCAGTGAAAGAAATATGGCACCCAAAGCAAGTGTATAAAAACATTGTGAAAAAGTTTTACGTCCAAACCTATTAAAAGCATGTTGATTTATAGGAACCACATTAATTATTCTTTAAAAACCCTCCAGAAGTGCACTGTTGGGTCTCGCAGCCGCCAGCAGTTCCTTAATTTATGTCTTCGTTTATTGCAAACATTGGAGACACAACTAGTACCCACGACACCTTAGCTTTCGTTAACTATGCAGTGAAGTTGCGTGAGCAGAAAAGCTCTCGCGCTCTGTCTCTCTCTTTTGTACTCTTGCGCTTGAAGCTTTGTTTTTGGGTTCTGCTGCTCGCTCTGGACTTAAGGCAAAACTCCCTTTCCTAACCTATGCATGGGAGCGATTCGCTTATGTCACTGGAGGGACACACAGTCAACATTAATTAGCCGTAGTGGTCAAGGTCAAGAACACGGTGGGATGGATAGTCTGTCGAGTCAAGAAAAGAGACTCAAATCCTATATGTTGTAAGTGCCTGTAGTTCGACCCCATTTGGCAAATGACGCTAGGGAAGAGCGGCCATTGCTGCTAAATGTATTGTCTGAGTCAAGAATAGGAATTAACATACTCATTACCAAGACGTCAAACCGTGCTCGAAGCCTTTTCATTGCTGGAAGTGGTTCTTCTAAATAAGGAATCGGATCAGTACAGCCGAAGATGGGTCGGAGCTGTAAATTGCTATGCACGTGATTTGTGATTATATGCAAACAAAAAAGCCTGCAAACGTTGTTAGATAATTATCATGATTAATACTAAATAGCAGGGGTCCAAAGCAGAGACGCAGGCTAGTCCTTCAGCACGTCTACAGGGCGAAAATACTATTCGACACTACTATATGTGGGGCCTCGTGGTGTAGTGGATAGTGTAACTACCTGCTAACCACGGGGTCGTGGGTTCAAACCCCACCCATGACGAGAGCATGGCCATACAAAAAACTCCCTCTCTGAAATGCTTTTCTAACTTTTAGAAAGTATTCTCCCACATAACTGCCTATTACAACAATCTTCGGCAACTTCCACTTGCCACACCATCCCACCCCCCTCCTCATTACATGGGAGAAAAACGGGGGCACCCACATAGTACCAAGCGCACCCTGTGTTTTTCTGCGAACAGCAACAACACCCAGCAGGGCGATCGCGTTACCAGACTGTTCGCTTTTCTACGAATAACAACACAACACCGTAGGCGCCACTCCCCGATGGCGACAGGTGGCAGCCCCACCACTGGGATAAGCCGCATCTGGCCAATCACCAGATCGTTCGAAAAACTTACAACGATTACTGAAACTAATACGAGAAATTTAAACATAAACGGATCCCCAAATTCGATGACGACCATAGGCATTTCAAAACGGACACGAATTGGACAATGGAACGTTAGAACTCTAAGAGAACCATCTAGGTTAGCACAGTTCGAGGCGGAGATGGAGAAACTCCACATTGCAATAGCTGGAATCAGCGAGATGAGGTGGACTGGCAGTGGGGAAACAACAACATCAGATAGCAATCTAGTCCTACACAGTGGCAACAGTGACGGCAGCAGATATGGAGTGGGAATTTTCGTGTCCAAGCGCATAAAGAAGGCACTGGTTTCCTGGGAACCCATTTCTGATAGAATCATGACCGCCAGGTTCAGATGTAGAGCTAGACATATAAACATCACTCAATGCTATGCCCCGACGGAAGACGCAAACGACGACACCAAGGACGACTTCTATACTGCCCTTACAGCAACCCTCAACAAGTTACGGCAAGGTGACATTAACATCCTCATGGGTGACTTCAATGCAAACATTGGCCCCAACAACACCGGACTAAGATCTGTCATGGGCCAGCATGGAACTGGGACTCGCAACGATAACGGAGAGAGATTAGTGGAACTCTGCCAGCTATTCCAACTGGTCATCGGTGGCACATTATTCCCACACAAAGATGTCCACAAATACTCCTGGACATCTCCAAGTGGTAATACGCGCAACCAGATCGACCACATATGCATTAGCAGGAAATGGAGACACTCGCTACTGGACGTACGGAACAAAAGGGGAGCAGCCATAGACAGTGATCATGAGTTGGTCATTGGAAAACTTTCAATAAAGCTCAACCGCAACCACTCAAGGAACACTGGCAACAGTCAACACCGGCGTGCGCCCCCCCTGAACCTGCACCTCCTTAGCGACTCTACTCTGAAGACGAGAATGACGTCCACGCTGATCCCCCTAGAAGACCACCCATGGGAGTACACCTGCAGGCAACTAAGGACCACGGCGGAGGAAATACTTGGCCTGCAACAACGCGGAAGAACGGACTGGATATCTGAAGGGACCTAATCAGAAGGAGGAACCACCTGAAGCCTCTGGCGGACCAGCTCACGCAGTATCGTGAGGAGTATCGCGGACTATGCAGAGCGGTGAAAAGGTCGGCCAGAAAGGACAAAAGAGCACAGCTGGATAGACTTGCGGCAGACGCAGAACGAGCAGCCGGCGAGAACAACATGCGCTCGCTATACCAGCAGATCTCACGGATCACAGGAACCCATCACAGACAGAACAAACCAGTCAGAGATCTAGAAGGTAACCTCTTATCCAATGATGACGCACAAATCCGAAGATGGCGCCAACACTTCATGGGAATTAGCCACACCACATCACCAAACGTGGCCATAGACTACAGGAGTGTTGTGCCGCCAAGTGGGAGTAGCAGGATACCCTCTGCACCCCCGAATGTAAGAGAAATCGTGAATGCAATAAAGAAGCTGAAGCACAACAGGGCAGCTGGCGAAGACAACATTCCAGCCGAATTGCTTCAAGTTGACACCCAACTAATGGCTGAAACATTGCATCCACACTTCTCACGCAAATGGGAAGGCGAGACGGTGCCAGACTCCTGGAAAAACGGAATCATTGTGAAGCTTCCCAAAAAAGGCGACCTTAGTGACTACAACAACTGGCGAGGGATAACACTGCTCAACACCAGCTACAAGATCTTAGCTACACTTCTGAACGAACGCCTCCAGGAAAAAATTGAGCCAACAATACGAGACGAACAGGCAGGCTTCAGACCACACATGAGTTGCGTAGACCAGGCAAATACACTACGCATAATAACCGAGCAAGCTGTGGAATGGAGAGCCCCGCTTTACCTCCTGTTCATCGACTTCAAGAAGGCATTCGACTCAGTTGAAAGAGCAGCAATATGGCGAGCACTTGCAAGAAAAGGAGTACCTGCAAACCTCATCGCCATCATCAAATCGATGTATGACGATGGCAACCTGGCGGTACTGCACAATGGAAAAACTAGTGCACCTTTCCAGACGAACACCGGAATTCGGCAAGGATGCCCGCTGTCACCACTCCTCTTCAGCATCGTAGTCGACGAGTTAATGAGCGAAGTATGCTCTTCCAAGCGCGGAATTTCGTGGAACCTCACCAGACACCTTGAGGACTTGGACTACGCAGACGACATCTGTATCTGTCTCATATCGCACAGACTCGGCGACATACAGAGGAAAAGTGACGACCTCGTCAGGATAGCCAGCAGCGTAGGGCTCGAGATAAACATAGCGAAAACAAAAGCTATGCGCTTCAACCACTCCAACCAAGGAAACATCAACATAAATGGGAACCCAATCGAGTTCATTACGAGTTTCCCATACCTTGGCACCAACAGTGGTGGAGTGGATGATGATGTCTCCAGTCGTCTTGGCAAAGCCCGCTCAGCATTTGGGAGACTATACCGCATATGGAGAGACCGAAAAATCAGCCGACGAACAAAGCTCTGGATCTACAATGCGTGTGTGAAATCCATACTGCTATACGGAAGTGAGACATGGCTCGCCACAAAGAAAATAACGCAGAAGCTACAGGCTTTCAGCAACAAATGCCTGAGAGTCATATGTGGGGTATTCTGGCCAAACAGAATAACCAACACAGAACTGTGGCGCGTTACAGGCGAGTCCCCGATTCATATACAAATAAGGAAGAAAAAATGGATGTGGATAGGGCACGCTCTCAGAAGAAACCCGAGTAGCATTGTGAGGATGGCACTAGATTGGAACCCCCAAGGAAGCAGGCGAGTAGGAAGGCCAAGAGCAACCTGAGCGGTTCTTCACCAAGAACTAGCCCAAATAAACACTACATGGGAAAGTGCAAAACAGACAGCTCAAAATAGAGTTAGATGGAAAGCTCTCGTAGAAGCCCTAAGTTCCCGAGTGGAATAGAAGGAATTAAAAAAAAAAACAAGAGAGAACGCTATAGTCGAGTTCCCCGACTATCTGATACCCGTTACTCAGCTAGTGAAAGTGCGAAGGAGTCTTCAGCACTGACAGTTTTTGGCGGTTTGTGGGCGCTAGAGTGAGCGTGGCAAAAAGTTTTTTGACAAATCGATAGAAATTTAGAAGACTAATACAAAAACGAAAAAATATCAAAACATTTTTCAAAAGTGTGGGCGTAGCAGCTTTGGGCGGTTTGTGGGCGTTAGAGTGGGCGTGGCAAAAAGTTGTTTGGCAAATCGTTAGAAATTTATAAGACTAATACAAAAATGAAAAAATATCAAAACATTTTTCAAAAGTGTGGGCGTGGCAGTTTTGCGCGGTTTGGGGGCGTTAGAGTGGGCGTGGCAACATGAATCGACAAACTTGCGCTGCGTCTATGTCTCAGGAGTCAGTATGCTTAATCTCAACTTTCTACCTTTTGTAGTTCCTGAGATCTCGACGTTCATACGGACAGACAGACGGACAGACGGACAGACGGACGGACAGACGGACATGGCCAGATCGTCTCGGCTATTGATCCTGATCAAGAATATATATACTTTATATGGTCGGAAACGCTTCCTTCTGCCTGTTACATACTTTTCAACGAATCTAGTATACCCTTTTACTCTACGAGTAACGGGTATAATAAACTACTATATCCCGATATGAACATACGCTGCTTTAAAGCAGTCATAAATAGCGGCTTTAGATAAATGCATATCGTGCTCTGGTTTCCAGATAATATTGGACGACGCAGCCTTTTTCGATCGATTTCCTGGCGGTAGAGGCTAAAGACATCCACGACGTGCCCAGGAGGATCGGGGTACTGTGTATCCCAGGCAAGCCATCTAGACTACCGCTAAAACAAACAGCATGGAAAGAATGCATGGCAGAGATTCTGGAAGTAGTCCACGTGAGAAGATAGTTGCTAAGACAGCATGGCGAAGTAAACTTCTGGATGACACAGATCTAAAGTGGGCATGGGTGCTTCTGGAGCTATCTGCTAAAAATTTCTTGGTGCACACCGGTGACCCGATGACCTTTGAAGAGCGTATGATTTCAGACCACATATTCTGGAGCCAGATGAGCAATTTCGTCGCATCGAGTAGCAAGGCGACAAGAAGCACCCAGCAGTGTGGCGGAATTACCGCGGGGACATCCTGATGTCCTGACACTTCCTTGTCGTATTCTATTTATGCTATTATGGTTGATTTAGCCTTTAATGCCTTTTAATATTTCCGGGGCTATGAGAATCCTCTGTAAGGTGGACAGGTGCAGAGTTTCGATTTATTTTTTGCTACTATTTCTTATTTGTAATAGTCAGAAAGGCATGGTGTTGTTACCCACATCTTAAATGTGTTTCTAGCAGCTTCTTTCATAGCAGCTCATCACTCAACCGACTTAGATGCTGAATTTGTAATAGTGTATAGCGATTTTTTGATCAAAAACAACGAAACTAACTTTTTTCCTAATAATTAAACAATTAGAGTATATATATTAGTGTATTATATATATACTTTATCTGGTCGCAAACTGCGATGCAAACTTATTTTTTTTTATGCGTTGCTCTGTTTATTGAAGCTTCTCATTATGAGACTAACAATAAGTTTAGAAATCTTAAAAAGTACTTAACTAACAGTCACTATTGCAACTGGTATGAGTTTGTATGGCCCTAATAATTAACGTTGGGTTGGCATATCATTACGACGAAGTCGGGTTCGGCCAGTGTTAAGTCTCTCGCAAGCCTGTTCGGGTGGGCACGTAGTTTGTTGCGATATTTTTCCATTTGTTTGGCTATTTCATCTCTGACCGGAAGTATGAATAAATCCCTCTGTAAGTTATCACTTCGAACGTACCACAGTGCGCCGGTGATGGTTCTCAGGATTTTCGATTGGGCTCGTTGAATGATTTCTACGCTACTGTTACTGGCGTTCCCCCATAGCTGGAAGCCATAGGTCCGGGTCGGTTTTAGGACGGAGTTGTAGAGTAACACCTTATATTCTAGTCTTAGGGGAGAGCGTATACTAAGAAGCCAATGTAGGCTATTGGCTTTTAGTTTGAGGTGTGTTCTTTATGCCTCGATGAGTCTACGCCAAGTGAGTCGTCTGTCAAGATCTAGGTATTCATCAAAAAGAACCCACCTCAAACTAAAAGCCAATAACCTACATTGGCTTCTACGTAACTTCATTTGATTTTGGAATAACAGTGTTATTTAGTATGAGCGAAGGGCAATCTTGTCTGTTGGGTGTAAAAGTTACGTGTTTACATTTCTGTTCATTGATTTCTATTCGCCAGTCAGAAAGCCATTTCTCAATATGTGCCAGGTAGAGAGCAAGTTGGGCAGTAGCTTGCCGTGGACACTTAGAGCGGCTCAGGATTGCAGTGTCATTGGCAAATGTAGACATTGTTAGCTGCCTCGATGTTGTTATATCGGCTGTATATAGTAGATATAGTGTTGGGCCAAGTACGCTGCCTTGAGGAACTCCAGCTTCAATGATGTGGTCTTCAGACGTAAGATCTAACTGAGAACACTCTATTGTACAGGTACGACTTTAAAAGCTTATGGGTGCATTCAGGGAGTGTTGACTTAATTTTATGCATTAGGCCATCTAACCAGACTCTGTCAAATGCTTGGGCCACGTCGAGAAAAATGGCAGTGCAGTACTCTCTCTTTTCGAATGCAGTTCGAATTTCAGATGTAATTCGATTGCCTTGTTCGATTGTTCCATGTTTTTCCTGAAAACCGAATTGATGCTCCGGTATTTTGTTAAAAGTTCGCGGATAGAATATAACAAAGGTCAGCAGACATTTTTCGAAGAGTTTTGACATACATGGTAGTAAACTTATAGATCTGTATGATGATGGAACTGTATGATCCTTTCCCGGTTTCGGTATCATAATGATGATCGACTTTTTCCATAACGAAGGGAAATAACCCATTCAATTTATTGCATTGAAGAGCTGGCAAATGGAAGTTCGATGATCATCTTAGGTGTTATTAGATCGCTGCCGGGGCTCTTATTAGGTTTTAATTCCCTAATGATTTTAGCAATTTCAGTTGGTCGAAATTCTATGTGTCGTTTGGATTACAACTGTTTGCTCTTGTAATACGAAATTATTCGTTGCTGGGCTTGGTTAAAACACTTTTTGAAGGTGCTCCGCCAAAGTAGAAGCTCTATGTTTATCGCTGCGGACTCATTCACCTGCAGAATTTCTTATTGGCACAACAGAACCTACCGGGGGGCTTAGAGATGGGTGTGCTCTCCATAATGGGTATTTTGTGCTAAAAGGTGATAATTGCTCTATGTAGCGGCGTTGTGCGCATTCCTGCTCGTTGGTTAGCTCCTTTCTTAATCTACGAGTTGCGTTTTTGAGCCTTTGTTTTGCAAATGGCAATCTATAAGATTGCCATTCTCGTCGTAGGCGGCTCTTTTCCAAGACAAGCTGTTCAATTTGAACATTTGTCTTACGTTGCATATACTAAACAGTTTGTTTTTCTGTGGTTGAGACATGGGCTGCTGCAACAAGGACAGACTCCAAAAGTTTAGTGGTGCTTTCTATGTCAGCCTTATTGAATTACGAATTTCTTGTATTTTAGTCAGTTAGTTCTATTGGATGTCAATCGACAGGGTGAATTTTTCAGATCTGGACATTGAAGATAATTAAGGAGCACCGGCGAGTGATCAGAAGAAAGGTCTGGGAGGGATTCGGCGTTTATATGATTATATGAGATGTTTCTTGTAACAGCAAAGTCAATCAAGTCTGGTATCTTTTTGGGGTCCGTTGGCCAATATGTCGGTGTGCTCGGAGAGGCGCAACTAAGCTTGTTGCTTACATTAATAATTGTATTGTATAATTCTTTTCCCTTAGGGGTTACAAGACGAGATCGTCAGTGCGTATGCTTAGCATTGTAGTCACCAGCAGCTATGAAGCAATCCCCTAGTGTGTTGAAAAAATCCAAAAATTGGTTTTCGGATATCGTAAAGCGAGGTGGGCAGTATACAGCAGCAAGTGTTATTTGTCCGTTATCCAGCTGTATATTTAAAGATGTTGCCTGTAAGTAGTTTGTCGCAAAGTCGTTACGAAAAGTATGTTTTATGCGGTTTCTAGTCAGGTCTCCAGTGCCTCCATGTGCTTTACCATCAGGGTGGTTGGTGCCGTACAATATATAACCACTTATTTGAAACTTGTACTTGTTTGTAAGATGTGTTTCAGAAAGGAGCATTATATTGATATGTTTGTCTTGGAGAAATTGAGCCATTTCAAGCTTGTGTCGCGAAACGCCGTTGGCATTCCATAGAGTTATACGTAAGGGAGCCATTGATTATTTTGACAGCTGCGAACCAGCATCTGTTGGTTGTTCTCATAAATGTCATGAATTCGGTCATGCTTTGTTGCAAGTTAAAGATCATTTTTTCAATATTGCCTTGTGGCTGTCCTGTTGGCTGATCAGCATTTACCTTGTTTTGTTCAGCGATTGGGAATGGAGTTGTAGGATTTGTAGATGCAAGACCTGATTTAAGCGCACTTGCAAATGTTACGTTCCTGTTGGTCAGACTGTTTAAGTGGACATCATGTGTATGTTTTGAGGGTACAATTGTGCTCGGCGTGCTTTGCCCACGCATCATAGTCACTTATGGTGTAGCCGATTTTTTAGATCCTTATATACAGGGCAACCTCTGTAGTTAGCAGTGTCGTTACCTCCGCAGTTACTACACTTTTTCATGCCGGGGCAGTTTCATGATGGGCAGTTAACAGAGCTGTGAAGCTCACCACAAGCTACACATACAGTGCGAAGGGTACAATAAGTTTTTGTATGACCATATTCTTGGCAATTTTCATACTTTGCGCTTATGCGGCTCTTCAACAGAGATTCTACGGTGTAAGAGATATTGCAGCTTATAAATGGAGTGACTCTTGTTTTTCTTCAATGCCCAAGAGTCTGGTTCAAGTTTGACCTTGAAAAGAGATTGGGGCTTTTTATCTTTGTTAAACATGTTGATAACTGATTTCGGCATAAAACCTTGTTCTATTAGGGCTTCTGATATTTCCTCAGGATTTATTTCAGGCTCAAGGCCTTTAATAACTATTTGTAGTCCCTTGCTGCTTTTTAGCTGGTACGTATTAAAGTTTTTCTTGGCATCGTTGAGGTATTTGGTAAGCGCTCTGAAGACTTCCGGTTTGACTTGCACTTTTGTTTCATGAATGTTGCCCTTGGTCAGGGGAAATATTTGAGAACTGTCTTTCCCAATAAGGTCCATTATTTTGTATACGAGGGCGCTGGAACTTTTTTCTCTAGTGTAGATTGGAGGCGGCTTAGGGGTCTTCTTAATGTCTTTGCCAGAATTTGGCAGATCGTCTAAATCATTGGCCATAATGGCAAATCGGTTATCATTGTTGGGCATGTTAGTTTTTGTCTTGTTATGTCACATTATGTTTATTACCCATTGAAGAATTTTGCGGGCATAGATTTCGCTTTATTTGTATGTATCGATCTATACCAGTCTGTATGGTCGAGGAACTTTTTTTTGCTGAGGGTGCAGCACACAGTGAATTTGGTGCTTGCTCAGCAGAACTTGCAGTCAACGTTGATCGGGCGTGTACCAGTGGAGTTGTTGTTTTTGTTACAGAAGGTGTAACAGAGCCAGTTGATAAGCAAAGAATTTTAGCTTGCTCAGGCATTTTAACGGTCCCTTTAAAGGTTGATGGAGAGCAAGACCGCGCTCTCTCGCTTGTTGTTGGTAAGTCGTGGTTTTTGATTGGGTCGGGGGTGATAGACCGTACGACTAAGTACGCGTTGTTTCGTTGCAAAGAGTGGCGACGTTGGTCTTGCTCAACTTGACGCTGGGCCCGAACAAAAAGAAGAAAAGTTGTACGATATTTGTTAATATTTAGTATTTGTCATATTCTGAAGTTACTCTTCACTGTATTCGATCATATCCATTTTCGTTCCCGACATTTGTATCGAACAGGGTATTTAAGATTTAAGAATGGTCAGGAGGCGGCATGTTCCCACAAAGTAGAGCCCAGCAGATATCGTTTCTAGAGGTTGCGACGTCGACAAAATTGGGCAGTCAAACTGGTTTTGATGGACAAAGAGGAAAACTTGCCCAAGAATGCACATTTCGAGCAGGACGATGAAGTCTTGCTTCAGCAAGGAAGACTGCAGTCGGATTGACCGCTGCTGTTCTGGATTTCATCGAGGAATTCTCGTCACACCTCAAACTGCTTAGAGTTTTCGGTTTTATGATCCGCTCAATTAGAAAATGCTAGGACAAGAGTCTTTGAGAGTCAAGAGAGACGCAGTCTTATTCAGTCTGTCACAGACTGAATATAATGAAGCTTTTCATAAAATTATCCAAATAGGTGAGAAACACGAGTATAAATGTAGAGGCTCAAAGGTTGGCCGAAGTCTTCAACGATTGAAGCCATTCATTCATGAGGACAAGGACACTTAGTGCAAATTTTCGTTGCTGCGAGTTGGGGGAGGACTAGCTAATGCTCCTATATGATACGATGCCATGTTTGCCTTGCTGATGACATAAGGCTCCCAGGTTTTACAGAGCTACGTCCGGCATCTGCACTATTCAAACTTTTATGTCGATCCTCGAGCGGTTGTGAGCATCCTACAACAGTGTATTTGAATCGTAAACGCTCAGGAACTCTTCAGTCTAACAATTCGATCATGTGTGCCCTGTATTAAATGCAAGCCTCGACTGATGACACAAACTATGGGAAATCTACCCGCAGATAGACTCCGTGCTCTCCGCGCATTTCCGATATGTGGAGTTCATTTTTGTGGCCCTGTTTATACGACATTGAAAACATTTGAGGTCCTATGTTGCCTTATAAGTTTGTTTTGCGTCCAAGGCTGTACACTTAGAAATTGTTTCACATCTAAGTATTGATTCTTTTTTATTGGCCTTACAACGGTTTATTGGTCGACGAGGGGGTCCGCAGACGTTTAACTGCGACAACGCGACGAACTTCGTCGATGAGCAGGGTGATGCAATTCGCGAATTTGCCCCCCCTCGGTCTCCGCACATTGGCGGACTACGGGAGGCAGATGTCAAAACTGCCAAGCACCTACTCCTACGAGCGGTGGACTGCGAGCTCATCAACGCGGAAGATCTGGAAACAGTCCTTGTCGGGATTAAGGCCGTTAGGAACTCGCGGCTTCTCGGAGCTCTCAGTCAGGACCCAAGAAGGACATCGCAGCATCAGCACTCTTGACCCCAGACCAGGAGGGTCTCAGTTGCTTGGAGCGATCTCTCGTTAGTCAGCAAACGTTCTGGCGGCGATGGTCCCGGGAATATTCGGGGCAAATGGCACCACCAGCCAGACAACGTCGAGGAGGGACAGCCCGTCGTGGCAGAGCACAACCTGCCGCCTCAACAGTGGCTGCTGAGAAGGGTAATCGCGACGCACGCAGGGGAGAACGGCATGGTTAAAGTCGTTGATCTTAGAAGGAGCGACGCGGTGTTTCGGAGTGCGATCCACAAGCAGGCGCCGCAGCCAATTTGTTGAAGCCGTGGAGGCGTTCAACGGGGCCGGTGTTGGATTACTTATAGTTTTTTTGTTTGAAGTAAAATTTGGAGTCTAGTTTAAGATTGTTTTTAGTGCGAAGGCGGGAGCATAACAAAGCTCTCTCTCGATCTTTGCGAATTAGCCCCGCCTAATTGGCCATGTCCGTCTGTCCGTCCGTCCGTCTGTCCGTCTGTCTGTCTGTCCGTCTGTCTGTCTGTCTGTCTGTCTGTCTGTCTGTCTGTCTGTCTGTCTGTCTGTCTGTCTGTCTGTCTGTCTGTCTGTCTGTCTGTCTGTCTGTCTGTCTGTCTGTCTGTCTGTCTGTCTGTCTGTCTGTCTGTCTGTCTGTCTGTCTGTCTGTCTGTCTGTCTGTCTGTCTGTCTGTCTGTCTGTCTGTCTGTCTGTCTGTCTGTCTGTCTGTCTGTCTGTCTGTCCGTCTGTCTGTCCGTCTGTCCGTCTGTCTGTCTGTCCGTCTGTCTGTCCGTCTGTCTGTCTGTCTGTCTGTCTGTCTGTCTGTCTGTCTGTCTGTCTGTCTGTCCGTCTGTCTGTCTGTCCGTCTGTCTGTCCGGCTGTCTGTCCGTCTGACCGTCTGTCTGTCCGTCCGTATGAACGTCGAGATCTCAGGAACCACAAAAGCTAGAAAGTTCATATTAAACATACAGACTCCAGAGACATAAACGCAGCGCAAGTTTGTCGATTCACGACCACTGTAACGCCCACAAACCTCCCAAAGCTGCCCACAATTTTGAAAAATGTTTTGATATTTTTTCATTTTTGTATTAGTCTTATAAATTTCTATCAATTTTCCAAAAAACTTTTGGCCACGCCCACTCTAACGCCCACAAGCCGCCAAAAACTTTCAGAGTTGAAGATCCTCCTTCGCACCTTCACTAGCTGAGTAACGGGTATCAGATAGTCGGGAAACTCGACTATAGCGTTCTCTCTTGTTCTACCTGTGATCGTGCAGCAAACGCGGGATGCAACTTTGCACACTCTTCGACTATTTCTGACGGCGACGTCTTTGGAAATAGCTAAATTTCGCGCAGCGTTTAAAATTACGTCCGGTTTTAGCGGCAACTCAACTACTACTACTATGCAAACTTATAAGTGAGATATAAGTACTATCTCCAAGAGAATATAGGATTTGAGTCAGCCTGGTTGATTTTGTTTGCGGCATACTCAACGTGGTTTAAGCTAAAAATCGCTATTTAAGTAACAAAGTACTGGTTACAAAATTAGACAAGGTCCTGACTAACCAACTTTACAAAAGACCTTTCTTGGTTTATCGGGCCGATGAAAATCTGCAGTCCTGAAACAAGTTGTGAATAGTTTCAATTGTAGTGAAGAACCGTTAGAATCGATCGACAGCACACTACAGAAATGTTGATCGCCAAATCCAAAGAAAATTTTTTCGCCTGCGCATAAGTTATGTGAAGATCATTATAGGAAGACTTTTCAAGAAGAGCTGTACTCCACGTTACTCCGCTTCCGGCTGCACCTGTATACCCTGACTGCCGATGTAAAAAAGATGTAGCGTCAAAAGAAGAGGATAGGAAGTTTCAACTCATAGTGTGGAGGAGAGACCCCTCTGAATCCTTGATAATATACATGCACAACACCGTCACATATGGTAGTGGACCAGCCCCTTTTCTGGCTATTCGGTGTTTAAAAAGGTTGAGCGATTTTCATTCCCTAAAGATGCCGATGTAAGTGGATCCGATTTTGACGTCGATGACCTGTTAACTGGTGCTGCATGCGTAGAAGAGCTAAATACAATTAAGTCAGAAGTATCTCAGGTTCTTCAAACAGCATGTTTTGAATTGACAAAGTGGTTTTGAAAATCACCTAAGGTCACTGCATCTGAGTGCACAGTTAAGTCGATACTTATCTCGGATTCAGACACAACTAATGCGTTTGGAATATCGTGGTTTCCCAGCGAAGATGCTGTTACGTACACCCTTTTTATAAGATCATAAGACTTTGAAGATTCACACTCAGAATCTAAAGCAGGGGAAGGGGTACTATCATCGCGTTGAGACAGACGGATTGCGACAAAGAAAATGCAAGTCGACAATAAACGAGTGTCCGATGTCCAGTTCAGCGGCCGCAATAGGTCCCAGAAAAAAAACCTACTCCTGTTACGGGCACAGTTCACTGAGGGGGTATTGACTCCCAAAATAGGGGAAATTTAGAAATATGACTCCTAGGTGGGAACACTTGGCATAGAAGAGCGATAGCTTAGAAAATCTAAGCCGGTATAAAACACCACGGACCATCGAAAAAAGAGTCGGTACCCAGTTGACTACCCGTAAGTCAATAACCGGGTGAATACCCGTAAGTCAATACCAGGGTGAATACGAGGGCGCTGGAACTTTTTTCTCTAGTGTAGATTGGAGGCGGCTTAGGGGACTTCTTAATGCCTTTGCCAGAATTTGGCAGATCGTCCAAATCATTGGCCATAATGGCAAATCGTTTTTTTTTTTTTTTTTTTTTAACGCTCGAGTCCCACGGCCACACCTCCCGCCCAACCGACCGAGGGGCGCTGCCGTGTATCGTACGGCTCGAATCGCGGGAAGATAGACGCGATATAGAAGACAGTAAAGGACGAGGAAATATATGTATGCTAGTAGTAATATCTAAGAATTCGTAAAGTACGTTAGTATTGATCGCTTTAAAAACGGCAGAATTCAGAATTAGAGATAATAGGATAGAATCTATTATAGTCAGCACATAATACTCTGTAGGGATCATGCAACTCATAGATAGATCTACAATGATTTAAAATTAGAGGTACGTAATTTCTAGTAAATCTGCTTGGAACAGTGAAGTTTAGCCGACTAACCAAGTCGGGACTATCCACTTCACCACGAATAAGGTTAAAAATAAAGACTGTTCCAAGCATCGTTCTACGGTTAGCTAAGGAGGGTAAGTTAATTAACTTTAATCTACTCGAATAAGGAGGTAATCTACGGTTTGCATCCCAATTAAGGCGCCGTAAGGCAAAAAATAAGAAGTTCTTTTGAACCGATTCAATGCGGTCCGAGTAAACTTCATATTGTGGACTCCAAACAGGTGATCCATACTCGAGGATCGGACGGACTAGAGAAATAAATAAGGTTTTGGTCATGTAAGGATCATCAAATTCCTTTGACCACCGTTTTATAAAACCAAGCACACCCCTGGCCTTATTGACAATACACGAAATATGGTCTGAAAATTTAAGTTTTGGGTCCAGAAGAACACCAAGATCATCAACATGTGTTATTCTGTCCAAAGAGCACCCACTTAAAGTGTAAGTTGCGTGCATTGAGTTGGCACGACAAAAGGTCATAACTTTACACTTAGAGCCATTTAAGTTTAATACGTTATCACGGCACCAGGTTTGAAAGCAATCTAGATCGGATTGTAAGTCCAAATGGCGAGAAATGTCCTTATATTGCAAGCATAATTTTACATCATCAGCGTATATTAGTACACGCGAATGATTTATTATTAAGGGAAGGTCGTTAATAAATAAGGTAAAAAGGAGCGGACCTAGGTGGCTCCCTTGTGGGACGCCGGATGTGACTCGGAGAATACAAGTGTTGTAATTATCACTCTGTTATTTTAATAAACACACAAGAGAAGGTTTTAGTTTTATGTTTTATATTTTAGTTATTATTTTCCGCAACACCAGCACCACACACTTAGCAAGCACAAGAAGGAATAGAACAACAGTAGTGTGACCGAAGGCCACGTATTCATAAAATACCATGAAGTGGTTCATACTTTAATATGGGTCTTGTCTTTAAATTGTTTAAAAGGTAACCTGGCTTGTTTTCCATTTAAACATGATTCGCAAATTTCACTGGAGATCTCTAAATTATTTAAAAGTCTGTTATCACTAAACATATTATTTCGTTTTATTTCTAATAACTTGCCATTGCTTATATGACCAAGCCTCTCATGCCATAATCGAAAATTATTTTTATTCTTCGCATCTATATTATATGCTTGAAATTCAACAATGGGAATGTTGTTAAACATACCTGAATTCTTGAACACGGTCAACCCATTCTTAGAAATGGTTATACCGTTCTTGTCAAATTTAATCGACATTCCAGCCTCTTGTAGGCGTTTCACCGACATCAAGTTTCCAGCAGCCTGCTTGGAATACAGCACTTCCACCAGCGTTATGTCATGGTTATTGCGCAAACGCACAATGCCACGCTTAGATGCGAATATATATTCGCCTTGCTTGGCCACAGCGATCTTCAGCGGCGGCACAAATTCCACAGAATCAACGTAAAGCGAATCATCATTTATGAGATGATCACTTGCACCGGAATCGAGAATAAATCCACATTTATCTACCGCGCGGTTCTCTTTTACTTTTACCATGAATGCAATGCCTTGTGATGTTGCGGTTTTAGCTTGTTTATTGTAGTTTGTATTATTGTTATTTCTTTCATTTAGTATACGTTTATAGTGGTAACAATCCTTTTTAATGTGTCCCTCTTTGTCACAATGGTGACATCTAACCCTATTCTTAGAATTTCCCTTAAATGTTTTCTTTTGTTTATTAACGCGATTTTTAAATGAATTGTTTTTATTGCTGTAGTTTTTATTTTGCACAATCGTATTTAAAACTTTCCTGCTGGTGTCATTATGATCATTTTTAATTTTTATTTCCTGATCTAGTAATCTATTCTTTACAAATCCCAATGTTAAATTACCCTCTGACAACGTCTCTATTGCTGTGATGACACCATCGTAAGCCGAAGGCAATGTAATTAACAAATGAGACACTTTATCCAATTCTTCTATTTTTGCATCTGCGGCCAACAACTCATTTATCAAATCATCGAAAATAGTAAAATGAGACAATAGGGACATTTCGCCTGATAGTTTTAGAGAAAGCAAGCGTTTGCGAATGGCCAACTGCGATGCCAAACAAGTTTCCAAAATTTTGACGCGCCGTTATTTCGCTTGTCGCAAAGTTCAGAAATGAATCGCTTAGGTACTCGATTATTGTGCTTTTTGCACAACGCTCAGCTTTCATCCACTGTTCATCTAATTCATCAGGTTTGTCTTGATCGATGACCTAAGCACATACAGTTCTGTCAACAAAGCCCTAATTCAGAATTTCCAAATCGCGTACTTCTCGCCATCGAATGGCTTTATATTTCGTTTTGTCTTGTCCATGTTAGCGTGCACACATACTGAGTTGTATAAGTATAGGTAGACACACGCGGAACTGAACTCAATGTTTTAGTTTTATGTTTTATATTTTAGTTATTATTTTCCGCAACACCAGCACCACACACTTAGCAAGCACAAGAAGGAATAGAACAACAGTAGTGTGACCGAAGGCCACGTATTCATAAAATACCATGAAGTGGTTAATACTTTAAAATGGTATTTCTGTAATAGGGATGGGACATTCCAACAACAAGAAAGAGAATTTTTAAAGAGGACCCGTTGCGTCCTGCCATTCAGATAACTTAGAATCCAATTTAGGAGATCAACAGGGAAACCTAATAAATCAAGTTTTTTTATTAAAAGTGAATGATTAACAGAGTCGAATGCTTTACTAAAATCCGTATAAATGAAATCTGTTTAAAGATTATTTTTGAAACCCTGTACTACGAAGGAGGTTAGCTCCAGAAGGTTAGTAGTTGTTGTTCTGCGTTTCATGAAACCATGCTGACATGGTGAAATAATTGACCTACAAAGGTGCTGCAAATGAGGAGTGATAACGTTTTCAAAAAGCTTAGGGATAGCAGACAATTTGGAGATTCCTCTGTAATTGCTTGCATCCGATTTGCTACCTTTTTTATGGAGAGGGATCACAAAGGACTCCTTCCATATTTGGGGGAACTGTGTAGATTCCAGAGATAAGTTAAACAGTTTTAGTAGAGGTTTGCACAAGGCTTTTGAAACTCAAGGCGTTTGAAAAAACTTGGCAAATAGATCGGCTATTGCCTGATCCGATGTTACCGAAGTATTTTTAAAAAAATAGCGAGGAAGGGTAACTAGTTGTTTTGCGCTTAGTGTTAACGAAATTATAAAACTGTTTGGGATTCTGTGCGAACTGGAACTTACAACGGTTTAAATAATTCTTATAACACTGAGCATTAAGCACAGTAAAATTTAACCGAGCACTTACATATTTAGAAAATATAGATTGAGAACCGGTATTTTTAAATTTTATATAAAGTCTGGACTTAACATTTCTTAGATGTGTCAACTCTTTATTAAACCAAGGAGGTTTGTTAGAGGTAGACGGATAGTACATCGGAACACAAGAGTTGAAAAATGATTTAATTGCAGTATAAAAAATATCTATGGCATCGGCCATTATGTTGCAAGAATATAGATCGGACCAATTAAAGCAAGATATAAAAAGATTTAGCTTCCGAAAGTTTGCCTTACGAAAACAATGAATTCGTTTGGTTGACTTATCTGGCCTCTCTTTTATTACGGTACCTGTGTCGATTGTCATCTCAAAAGTTGGATGGTATGGATCTTCTGGTTGACTAAGAGGTGCTACTCTAGTCAGAAACACACTTTCAGGACTTGAAACAAAACATAGATCCAATAAACAACCAAGAGAATTTCGAATATAATTAACTTGCGACAACGATATGTCAAGAAAGCCGTCAATAAAGTCATGCTGTGCTATAGGCAGGAGAATATTTGACTGTTCCTCTGTGGACCACTTAGTGCCTGGTATATTAAAGTCGCCTAGGACAACTAGTTGGTCCCTATCGGACAGTCTGTTTGTAACGGATTGGATAGCGGACCAATGGTTAATATATTCAGGAAATTCAGAAGACGGCGGAATGTACGAGCACGTAATATAAACATAGCTATCAGAAAATGACAGCTTTACGCATAAGAATTCTATGTTACGGAACTCGTCAAAAAGTACCTCCTCTGACGTGAGGGTAGACCCAACAGCAATTAGGACTCCACCTCCCCGCCTGGAGGGACGATCATGCCTGTATACTGTGTACATACCTGGGAGAACTTCGGAGTTAAGTATCTTCGGTTTTAACCAAGTCTCTGTAAACACAATAACATTGGATGCAAAGGAAAGACTATTAGAATACAAATTAGTTAGCTTACTACTCAAGCCTCTTACATTTTGATAACAGATAGTGAGACTAGATTTTAGTTTTTTGAAGATAAAGAAGTAGTTGAGGAGAATGGGGCAGTGATCTGGCCACTTGTGGGAAGTTTAATTCCCGCGGGCCTTTTTATCCTATTTTTAATCTTAGCTTCAAACTCTTTCACAATCATACTTTCCGGCCAAAAATCACCAGAACATATGGTTGAGAATAGCTCATTTGGGACAGTTATCTTGAAAGCTGAGATGTCCCTAGCATAAGAAAAGTTAAATTTTTCCACTTTAATGTTGTCGGCTTTTGTTTTGTCTTGTATATAAGACAGTACATCAGATGATGTTTGATCAGGGGAAAGCCGAGAAACAAAAATTTGTTTCTTTAGTGGAACCACCGAGAGGGGTTTTGGCAATGCAGGTTGTATTTCTGAAGTGCCAACTTGTGCCGGTAGTCCGGACTCAATATTCCTTTGTGGTGGTAAACAATTCGGGACGGGTGGAATCACCGGTTGAGAAACCAGTGCGGACATAGCGGAATCTGTAGCAATCCCAGGCTGGACTCCCTCCACAACCGATTGATCGGATTGCACCGAATCTTTTTTAGCTGCCGATCTAAGCAACATTTGAGGGTTTGCTGCGATCGTCAACTGATCAGCTGTGGAGTCCTGTTGATCACTCGCCGAAGGTTGCGGGGCATTCCCCTTAGGCAGCCTACCACCAGCGGCTTTCTTGCGCTTTGGAGATTCTTCTAATAGTTTGAGGCTATTAAATTGTGAATCAAGCGCAGAAAGAAGATCATCAGCTCGACGAAAACTATCTCTAGCCACGCCAAAACTGCTGATCAGTCCTTTCAAGCCACCTTTAGTTTGGCGCATAAAGAGTTGCATTTCATTCGCAACTCCTAGGCAAGTATCACAACAGTATTTTAGATTAGGGCCTTTAGCTAGGTCATCACTTGTTCGGCCGTTAAAACCAGCGCACTTAGTGTGCACCATTTTATCACATAGCCAACAGGTCATTTTTGACTGATCAGGCTTTATTACCTGACGGCATTTGTTTTGGAAGCAGACAACATTGGTTTCCATGTTTAATTGGGTTTTGACCACTGTACCAAAAGACAAAATCAGAAAATGTACCGCAAGAGCGCAGTGTGCACTTTAAGATTTTGTGTGGGAGAGCGAGAGAGCGGGTGCACCGTGCAGTTAAGTACAAAAACAACACCAAACAGCACTACGGACAACGCACGAAAAAGAGAGTAAACAAAACGCAAAGACAGAAAGAGAACAGATTGAATTAATTTATTAAAATAATGCACATATCACAAAAGATTCACTCGCGAAACGAACGGCACTTCAACTAGTACGGATTATGAAATTGAATTATTAAATAATTTGTTAAATTCCACCGCTGGATTTAGCAAAACAAAAATAAATTCGGAGCGCAGAAAAAAAACACGACCGTTCGCTTTAAAGCTAGAAGATCATGAAGCTCTTCGCCTATGAAGCTTGCTGTCGGCCCGGTGTCGATCGTGGCCTTTTACGTGTCCCCCACCGTCCTCTGCGGACAACTGCTCCTCTTCGATTAATTTGCCAGGTAGTTTGGAGAGGCGGCACCTTGCGTCCCCGGCTCGCCTCTCTGCGGCTGGGATCGCTGGCCATTTCCCGTTCTCTGGCAGCATTCCGTACCTCGGATCCCAACTTTTCCGCACATCCAGCAGAACAGCAGCCTCTGGTTTCGGCAGCCTCTTGTCCAATGGTCATGTTTACCGCACCTGCGACATGCCTCTTGCGGATTGGAAACATGGGTTGGGTTCTGACCTGAGTTTCCACCAGGTTTCGTTCCATTGACCTGGAACTGGTTACCACTGGGTGGTGACTGGCGGCCTCCACAGGGGTGTGTCTTGTCTGGCGTCTGGCGTGCAGTTCTCCTTGATAAGCTCTAGCGTTTCCTTTTTTCCGTACCCCAGAGGTCTTATTAGGGTCTGCATCTCGACCATGTAGTCCTTGAAGGCTTCCCTAAATCCTTGCTTGCTTTGCCTCACCTTCTCCGCGAGTTTCGCAAAGTATCCCCTGGGCAGGAAGTATGTTTGGAAACTCTCTATGAACTCGGCCCAAGTCCTCCAGTGTCTGTTATTGGATATGAACCATTTTAGAGGCTCTTCCTGCATCAATTCCGGCATTACTCGGGGGATCCTGTTAAGGCCCAAACCATACGGGTTTGCGGACCACTTCACCTTTTCCAGAAATTCGAGGGGTTTTTCTCGTCCGTCAAAGCGAAAAGACCATTCCCTGACTTGTTTTGCAATTTTTGCATAATCCGGCTGGATGGGCATGGGTCTTTCTGGATTTGTCCTTCTCTCCCTGCTCGTCTCGCTCCGTTGGCTTTCCTGCTGCATCTCCTCCATGCTCAGACTTGCTATTAGGTCTTCACCCTCGCGGTTTATCAGCTTTATGGACCTGGTCTGTCTGGATATGCTGCCTCCAATTCTGTCCAGATTGCTGCGAGCTTTGGGTCGTTTTCCGTCTCTGCGTAGTACTCCGCCAGGGCCATTCGCATGTCCCCAGTTTTTCCGGACAGCGATATGCGCAACCTCTGTCCGATATATGCGAATTCCTCCTTTTTGAGGCGGTAAATCCAACTTCTACCCATACTGTTTTTTTTTGTATAATGCCGGGATAATCACGTTTTAATTTATATTAAAATTTGATCACCCGGTTACCAGTAATAACACTTTGCAGTTCTCGTTTCTTTGATATTTATTCTTGCCTAGAATTATAATATTCAATAATATTATAATATAATAATAATCCGCAACAGATACATCCAAAAAAAGAGCAATTTAAAGTTTTTTTTTTGGTGTGCCAAATAAAGTAATTGTGGCCCGCGACACGTTTAGTGTGTTTAAATTTAACATATTCGTGTCGGTCGCTTAATACCCTGATCCTGGTTCCTGATTATTGCTGCTACTACCGAGGCTGATAACAATACACAAAGGAAACCAGAAGTATTTTTGCAAAAAATTGAAGGCTAGAGTTGGAGTTATGCATGTACCCTAATACTTACAGCCTTATATCACGGAAAGTGACGCGCTACCCTGTATTCGCCTGGTATATTCTTTCGGCGTCATTTTGCACCCACTATTAATACTGCGTGACTTCATTTTAAAGTTATACTATTTTTTGTCGTTGTTTTCATCAGAAAAAATGTAATATACTTTTCGAACAATATATTAATAATTTATTAAATTAAAAATAACCTATGTTTTTGGTTTAAAAATTAATTTATAATTCTTGATTCGAAGGTTATTAATTTTTTTGGTGGTCCGATTGGAGAAAATGTTAGTTTCGGCCAGTTTATTTTGATTTCAAAAGATTATATAAATTATAAAATTTAACTAAATAATGAGCCAAGAAACGAAAAATACATCTGTTCTGGAAGAGCTAAAAAGCAAGCTTTAAAGTCGGGTCAAAACCATTCGCCAAATAAACGAGCGACTAGACTAGAAAACTATTCCGATTTTTGAGGAAGAATTAAATTGCGGACTCGGAAACTTAAATGGTTCAATTAATAAGGCAAATCTCTGTTGTAGAGTAGTTCTTCCCGGCTCCGTTCAGGGTCCGGCTAGAGTATGAAAAAACTTTTTCCCCATCATCCGTATCCTGCGTGAGGATCGCGCCAATCCCGAAGTCGCTGGCGTCCGTTTGCAGGATGAACATTTTCCCGAAGTCGGGGCACGCCAGGACTGGATCGGTGACTAATCTTGCTTTCACCTCCTCGAAGGCTTGCTGGTGGTCCTGTGATATTTATTCTTGCCTAGAATTATAATATTCAATAATATTATAATACATCCAAAAAAAGAGCAATTTAAAAGTTTTTTTTTTTTGGTGTGCCAAATAAAGTAATTGTTGCCCGCGACACGTTTAGTGTGTTTCAATTTAACATATTCGTGTCGTTCGCTTAATACCCTGATCCTGGTTCCTGATTATTGCTGCTCGCGGAGAAGGTGAGGCAAAGCAAGCAAGGATTTAGGGAAGCCTTCAAGGACTACATGGTCGAGATGCAGACCCTAATAAGACCCCTGGGGTACGGAAAAAAGGAAACGCTAGAGCTCATCAAGGAGAACTGCACGCCAGACCTCCGAATAGCGTTGAGATCCTACCATGTGGACGACCTAAAGACACTCATGATCCTGGCAGACGCGTACGAGGAGCTGCACAAGGAATGGGAAGCCTTCGGGGAAGAACATAAATTAAGCCGGTGTGGGGACGCAGGCGATCTAGGTACACAGACCCAGGAACAGTGGGCGCAATCTACCCCACTCCAGTCCAGGCGACAAGACACACCCCTGTGGAGGCCGCCAGTCACCACCCAGTGGTAACCAGTTCCAGGTCAATGGAACGAAACCTGGGGGAAACTCAGGTCAGAACCCAACCCATGTTTCCAATCCGCAAGAGGCATGTCGCAGGTGCGGTAAACATGACCATTGGACAAGAGGCTGCCGAAACCAGAGGCCACTATTAATACTGCGTGACTTCATTTTAAAGTTATACTATTTTTTGTCGTTGTTTTCATCAGAAAAAATGTAATATACTTTTCGAACAATGTATTAATAATTTATTAAATTAAAATCAAGAGAGAACGCTATAGTCGGGTTACCCGACTATCTGATACCCGTTACTCAGCTAGAGAAAGAGCGAAGAGAAATTACAACATTGACTGTTTTTGGCGGTTTGTGGGCGTTAGAGTGGGCGTGGCAAAAAGATTTTCTGCAGATCAATAGAAATTGACAATACTAAAAAGAAAATGCAAAAATATCAAAACATTTTTCAAAAGTGTGGGCGTGGCAGTTTTGGGCGGTTTGTGGGCGTTAGGTTGGGCGTGGCAAAAAGTTTTTCTGCAGATCGATAGAAATTTACAATACTAATAAGAAAATGAAAACATATCAAAACATTTTTCAAAAGTTTGGGCGTGTCAGTTTTGGGCGGTTTGTGGGCGTTAGAATGGGCGTGGCAACATCAGTCGACAAACTTGTGCTGCGTCTATATATCTGGAGCCTGTATGCTTATTCTCAACTTTCTAGCCTTTATAGTTCCTGGGATGTCGACGTTCATACGGACGGACAGACAGACGGACAGACAGACGGACAGACAGACGGACGGACAGACGGACATGGCCAGATCGACTCGGCTATTGATCCTGATCAAGAATATATATACTTTATATGATCGGAATCGCTTCCTTCTGCCTGTTACATACTTTTCAATGAATCTAGTATACCATTTTACTCTACGAGTAACGGGTATAATAACCTATGTTTTTGGTTTAAAAATTAATTTATAATTCTTGATTCGAAGGTTATTAATTTTTTTGGTTGTCCGATTGGAGAAATGTTAGTTTCGGCCAGTTTTATTTGATTTCAAAAGATTATATAAACTATAAAATTTAACTAAATAATGAGCCAAGAAACGAAAAATACATCTGTTCTGGAAGAGCTAAAAAGCAAGCTTCAAAGTCGGGTCAGAACCATTCGCCAAATAAACGAGCGACTAGACTAGAGAACTGTTCCGATTTTTGAGGAAGAATTAAATTGTGGACTCGGAAACTTAAATGCTTCAATTAATAAGGCAAATCTCTGTTGTAGAGTAGTTCTTCCCGGCTCCGTTCAGGGTCCGGCTAGAGTATGAAAAAACTTTTTCCCCATCATCCGTATCCTGCGTGAGGATCGCGCCAATCCCGAAGTCGCTGGCGTCCGTTTGCAGGATGAACATTTTCCCGAAGTTTACCGCACCTTTGTTTACCGCACCTGCGACATGCCTCTTGCGGATTGGAAACATGGGTTGGGTTCTGACCTGAGTTTCCCCCAGGTTTCGTTCCATTGACCTGGAACTGGTTACCACTGGGTGGTGACTGGCGGCCTCCACAGGGGTGTGTCTTGTCGCCTGGACTGGAGTGGGGTAGATTGCGCCCACTGTTCCTGGGTCTGTGTACCTAGATCGCCTGCGTCCCCACACCGGCTTAATTTATGTTCTTCCCCGAAGGCTTCCCATTCCTTGTGCAGCTCCTCGTACGCGTCTGCCAGGATCATGAGTGTCTTTAGGTCGTCCACATGGTAGGATCTCAACGCTATTCGGAGGTCTGGCGTGCAGTTCTCCTTGATGAGCTCTAGCGTTTCCTTTTTTCCGTACCCCAGGGGTCTTATTAGGGTCTGCATCTCGACCATGTAGTCCTTGAAGGCTTCCCTAAATCCTTGCTTGCTTTGCCTCACCTTCTCCGCGAGTTTCGCAAAGTATCCCCTGGGCAGGAAGTGTGTTTGGAAACTCTCTATGAACTCGGCCCAAGTCCTCCAGTGTCTGTTATTGGATATGAATCATTTTAGAGGCTCTTCATGCATCAATTCCGGCATTACTCGGGGGATCCTGTTAAGGCCCAAACCATACGGGTTTGCGGACCACTCCACCTTTTCCAGAAATTCGAGGGGTTTTTCTCGTCCGTCAAAGCGAAAAGACCATTCCCTGACTTGTTTTGCATTTTTTGCATAATCCGGCTGGATGGGCATGGGTCTTTCTGGACTTGTCCTTCTCTCCCTGCTCGTCTCGCTCCGTTGGCTTTCCTGCTGCATCTCCTCCATGCTCAGACTTGCTATTAGGTCTTCACCCTCGGGGTTTGTCAGCTTTATGCTAGGACCTGGTCTGTCTGGATATGCTACCTCCAATTCTGTCCAGATTGCTGCGAGCTTTGGGTCGTTTTCCGTCACTGCGTAGTACTCCGCCAGGGCCATTCGCATGTCCCCATTTTTCCGGACAGCGATATGCGAAATCCTCCTTTTTGAGGCGGCAAATCCAACTTCTACCCATACTGCTTTTTTTTTGTATAATGCCGGGATAATCACGTTTTAATTTATATTAAAATTTGATCACCCGATTACCAGTAACAACACTTTGCAGTTCTCGTTTCTTTGATATTTATTCTTGCCTAGAATTATAATATTTAATAATATTATAATACATCCAAAAAAAGAGCAATTTAAAAGTTTTTTTTTTTTGGTGTGCCAAATAAAGTAATTGTTGCCCGCGACACGTTTAGTGTGTTTCAATTTAACATATTCGTGTCGGTCGCTTAATACCCTGATCCTGGTTCCTGATTATTGCTGCTACTACCGAGGCTGATAACAATACACAAAGGAAACCAGAAGCATTTTTGCAAAAAATTGAAGGCTAGAGTTGGAGTTATGCATGTACCCTAATACTTACAGCCTTATATACGTTGTTGTTTGGCCTTTCTCGGTTGGCTCACGGAAAGTGACGCGCTACCCTGTATTCGCCTGGTATATTCTTTCGGCGTCATTTTGCACCCACTATTAATACTGCGTGACTTCATTTTAAAGTTATACTATTTTTTGTCGTTGTTTTCATCAGAAAAAATGTAATATACTTTTCGAACAATGTATTAATAATTTATTAAATTAAAATCAAGAGAGAACGCTATAGTCGGGTTACCCGACTATCTGATACCCGTTACTCAGCTAGAGAAAGAGCGAAGAGAAATTACAACATTGACTGTTTTTGGCGGTTTGTGGGCGTTAGAGTGGGCGTGGCAAAAAGATTTTCTGCAGATCAATAGAAATTGACAATACTAAAAAGAAAATGCAAAAATATCAAAACATTTTTCAAAAGTGTGGGCGTGGCAGTTTTGGGCGGTTTGTGGGCGTTAGGTTGGGCGTGGCAAAAAGTTTTTCTGCAGATCGATAGAAATTTACAATACTAATAAGAAAATGAAAACATATCAAAACATTTTTCAAAAGTTTGGGCGTGTCAGTTTTGGGCGGTTTGTGGGCGTTAGAATGGGCGTGGCAACATCAGTCGACAAACTTGTGCTGCGTCTATATATCTGGAGCCTGTATGCTTATTCTCAACTTTCTAGCTTTTATAGTTCCTGAGATCTCGACGTTCATACGGACGGACAGACAGACGGACAGACAGACGGACAGACAGACGGACAGACAGACGGACAGACAGACGGACAGACAGACGGACAGACAGACGGACGGACAGACGGACATGGCCAGATCGACTCGGCTATTGATCCTGATCAAGAATATATATACTTTATATGATCGGAATCGCTTCCTTCTGCCTGTTACATACTTTTCAATGAATCTAGTATACCATTTTACTCTACGAGTAACGGGTATAATAACCTATGTTTTTGGTTTAAAAATTAATTTATAATTCTTGATTCGAAGGTTATTAATTTTTTTGGTTGTCCGATTGGAGAAAATGTTAGTTTCGGCCAGTTTTATTTGATTTCAAAAGATTATATAAATTATAAAATTTAACTAAATAATGAGCCAAGAAACGAAAAATACATCTGTTCTGGAAGAGCTAAAGAGAAAGCTTCAAAGTCGGGTCAGAACCATTCGCCAAATAAACGAGCGACTAGACTAGAGAACTGTTCCGATTTTTGAGGAAGAATTAAATTGTGGACTCGGAAACTTAAATGCTTCAATTAATAAGGCAAATCTCTGTTGTAGAGTAGTTCTTCCCGGCTCCGTTCAGGGTCCGGCTAGAGTATGAAAAAACTTTTTCTCCATCATCCGTATCCTGCGTGAGGATCGCGCCAATCCCGAAGTCGGTGGCGTCCGTTTGCAGGATGAACATTTTCCCGAAGTCGGGGCACGCCAGGACTGGATCGGTGACTAATCTTGCTTTCACCTCCTCGAAGGCTTGCTGGTGGTCCTGTGACCATGTGCACTTGGTACCCTTGCGAAGGAGGTCGTTGAGTGGCCTTTCAATGCGCGCGAAGTCAGGCACGTAGCGTCGGTACCAAGATGCGACTCCCAGGTATTGTCTTAGCTCACGGACCGACAATGGTGGTTCTAACTGGGCTATGGCTGCTAGCTTCTGTGGGTCCGTACCTATGCCTTGGCTTGTGACGCGATGACCTAGGTACAGTAGTTCTTGCTTTCTTGAGGTCCAGACTGCTTATGAAGCGCGCCCCCCTTGGTCGAGGATGTAGTTTATCATTGGGCATTGGGTTGGCATCCTTTATTGATTTCGCGTTTATCTGCACGAAGTACACGCACAGTCTCCATTTTCCCGTTTTCTTCATTACCATGACTATGGGCGTCCCATTTCCAGAAGTTCCTCCACCTTTGTATTAATCTCCCCTTAAATCTTTGGATTCTTGGGGAAGTATATCTGCTTCTTCATGGTTATCGTGTGCTCGGCTATACTTGATGTTCCGGTCATAGAGTGAAATTCCGCGAGCTTTGTTTCCAGGAATTTATCCATGTCATCCTCTTCGCCGTCCTTTTGGACTACTGCAACCGACAACTTCTTCTCGAGCCACCCATTGTGTCTGACCTCGGCCCCGACTTGCGTGAGGAAATTCCAACCCAGCACCAACGCATCGACTATTCCTAGTAGTATCAGCAGGCTCATGTCGAGTCGCCTGTTGCCGAACTCCATTTCTATTTCGAGCTTTGCGTTGATTTCGCCGCACCTTCTGCCAATCTAACCTGCCGTCGTATCCTTCTAGTCGTTCTACGGGCAGCCAGCTTGTCCGCTTATGAAGCTTGCTGTCGGCCCGGTATCGATGGCCTTTTACGTGTCCCCCACCGTCCTCTGCGGACAACTGCTGCTCCTCTTCGATTAATTTGCCAGGTAGTTTGGAGAGGCGGCACCTTGCGTCCCCGGCTCGCCTCTCTGCGCCTGGCATCGCTGGCCATTTCCCGTTCTCTGGCAGCATTCCGTACTTCGGATTCCTGCTCTTCCGCAGAATAGCAGCCTCTTGTCCAATGTTCATGTTTACCGCACCTGCGGCATTCCTCTTGCGGATTGGAAACATAAGTTTGGGCTCTGACCTGAGTTTCCCCCAGGTTTCGTTCCATTGACCTGGAACTGGTTACCACTGGGTGGTGACTGGCGGACTCCACAGGGGTGTGTCTTGTCGTCTGGACTGGAGTGGGATAGATTGCGCCCACTGTTCCTGGGTCTGTGTACCTAGATCGCCTGCGTCCCCACACCGGCTGAATTTATGTTCTTCCCTGAAGGCTTCCCGTTCCTTGTGCAGCTCCTTGTACGCGTCTGCCAGGATCATGAGTGTCTTTAGGTCGTCCACATGGTAGGATCTCAACGCTATTCGGAGGTCTGGCGTGCAGTTCTCCTTGATGAGCTCTAGCGTTTCCTTTTTTCCGTACCCCAGGGGTCTTATTAGGGTCTGCATCTCGACCATGTAGTCCTTGAAGGCTTCCCTAAATCCTCCAGGAAGTGTGTTTGGAAACTCTCTATGAACTCGGCCCAAGTCCTCCAGTGTCTGTCATTGGATATGAACCATTTTAGAGGCTCTTCCTGCATCAATTCCGGCATTACTCGGGGGATCCTGTTAAGGCCCAAACCATACGGGTTTGCGGACCACTCCACCTTTTCCAGAAATTCGAGGGGTTTTTCTCGTCCGTCAAAGCAAAAAGACCATTCCCTGACTTGTTTTGCAACTTTTGCTAATCCGGCTGGATGGGCATGGGTCTTTCTGGACTTGTCCTTCTCTCCCTGCTCGTCTCGCTCCGTTGGCTTTCCTGCTGCATCTCCTCCATGCTCAGACTTGCTATTAGGTCTTCACCCTCGGGGTTTGTCAGCTTTATGCTAGGACCTGGTCTGTCTGGATATGCTACCTCCAATTCTGTCCAGATTGCTGCGAGCTTTGGGTCGTTTTCCGTCACTGCGTAGTACTCCGGCAGGGCCATTCGCATGTCCCCATTTTTCCGGACAGCGATATGCGAAATCCTCCTTTTTGAGGCGGCAAATCCAACTTCTACCCATACTGCTTTTTTTTGTATAATGCCGGGATAATCACGTTTAAATTTATATTAAAATTTGATCACCCGGTTACCAGTAATAACACTTTGCAGTTCTCGTTTCGTTGATATTTATTCTTGCCTAGAATTATAATATTCAATAATATTATAATATAATAATAATCCGCAACAGATACATCCAAAAAAAGAGCAATTTAAAATTTTTTTTTTTTGGTGTGCCAAATAAAGTAATTGTTGCCCGCGACACGTTTAGTGTGTTTAAATTTAACATATTCATGTCGGTCGCTTAATACCCTGATCCTGGTTCCTGATTATTGCTGCTACTACCGAGGCTGATAACAATACACAAAGGAAACCAGAAGTATTTTTGCAAAAAATTGAAGGCTAGAGTTGGAGTTAATCGAAGCATGTACCCTAATACTTACAGCCGACTTACAGTGTCGCGCTACCCTGTATTCGCCTGGTATATTCATTCGGCGTCATTTTGCTATTAATACTGCGTGACTTCATTTTAAAGTTATACTATTTTTTGTCGTTGTTTTCATCAGAAAAAATGTAATATACGAACAATATATTAATAATTTATTAAATTAAAAATAACCTATGTTTTTGGTTTAAAAATTAATGTATAATTCTAGATTCGAAGGTTATTACTTTTTTTGGTGGTCAGATTTGAGAACATTTTAGTTTCGGCCAATTTAATTTGATTTCAAAAGATTATATAAATTATAAATTTTAACTAAATAATGAGCCAAGAAAAGAAAAATACATCTGTTCTGGAAGAGCTAAAAAGCAAGCGTCAAAGTCGGGTCAGAACCATTCGTCAAATAAACGAGCGACTAGACCAGAGAACTATTCCGATTCTTGAGGAAGAATTAAATTGTGGACTAAGAAACTTAAATGCTTCAATTAATAAGGCAAATCAATTACAATTACAAGAACAGATAGAAGACATAGACTTTGGCGATGAATTTGGCAACAAGTTGGAAGAACTTTGTATAGTGCCCAAAGCAAAAATACTGCATCTGGTATTTCAGCATTTTTTAAACTTTGGTTCATAAACACGGCCGCATTTCAGTTATTGAAAATTGTAACCATTTAATTTCTTGTCTCTTTGGTGAAGCTTTAGGAACAATTAAATCTTACTAAGTCACCGAAAGCAATTACGAATAAACACTAGCCAATGTCTAATCTTTAGGAATAAGATTTCGACATCGTTTAGTCTTTCAAAAATTATGCATCAGTTCGCATTCTCCTTGAGCAACATTATCGATACAGTTTCGTCGATTTATGGTTCTCTATTATCGATAAGAGACGCTAATAAAATTTCGAATGTTGATTTATTTGGTATTGAATAAAGACGACCGTGTGGGAGGAACATCTCGATTATAAGACCTTTCCGCTTTCGTCCGATTTCGAAAAAATTGTATATCGACGATATTAGCATTAAGCAGCTGAAGAATGCACAATGCCGTGGCAAGACAAATTATTGTCAAGCAAGCCACATAATAGTAGCTCGTTTTCGTGTTCCTTCTTCAACAGCAAGCCTCAGGAAACTTGTAGTTATTGCAATGCAGCAGATCATTTAATACAGAATTGTAGCCCGTTTGGGAGTCTCTCTGTGATGCAAAGATTTGAGATTGTTAAGTCTGCCTCCTTATGTATTAAGTGTCTGCGAAAAGGCCTGCTGCTTTAAAATGCAAAGGCAAAAAGTGTCCAGCTTGTGACCGCTTACATCACATTTTTCTACATGATGCCACCCCCCAAAGAGAACATTTCTCCACCAAGATAAGCCTTCCACGTCACATGTTATGCATGCCACGTCATTGGACAGGGTGATGTTGGCTACGTCAATCGTATGCGTCTGCACGAAGAACGGTGAATACGTTTTAGCCCGAGCTCTACTGCTCAAACTAACAGAAAAACTGTCGAACCGCTTACATATTCGTAGAGAGGAATTCTCAAGTCAGAAAAAATGTATACACAGTCGTGAAGTGGAGA
Organism: Drosophila teissieri; assembly: GCF_016746235.2. Lineage (NCBI taxonomy): Eukaryota > Metazoa > Arthropoda > Insecta > Diptera > Drosophilidae > Drosophila > Drosophila teissieri. Next base: position 290,054 of record NW_025224987.1, read on the forward strand.
ATAAATGGTAGTGAGTTTTCGTTTGATTTACGGATCTTGGACTTAAACTCCGGTTACCATCCTGATCAATCGGTGAACGTCAGTCATTGAAAGATTCCTGGAACCGTAAGAATCGATTGACAGTACACTACAGAAATGTTGATCGCTGAAGGAAATGCCAAATCCAAAGAAAATTTTGTCGCCTGAGCACAAGTTATGTGAAGATCGTTACCGGAAGACTTCTCAGCAATTGCCATCAGGTCGGTTTGAGGCTAGGCTGCCGTTTAAGTCCGATCCAAATGGGTTGGGCTACTTCTTCGACGTTGCAAAACGTTTTATGTGGCTTGAGGCTGTCTCGAGATCCTAAAATTAGAATTAATGTAAGAATATCTCGCGCAAGGTCATATGTCGCCTACAGACAATAAAATTCCTTCCACTCCATATTATGTTATTGCAAATCAGTGCGTGCCCCAGTGTACTGTAACGAACTGCTTTTCTTGTTTCTGTCGCTACGAATTGCAACGGCTAGCTCAGCGAGTTAGTTTGTTCGTCCCACCAAATTTATGATTTGTGTGATTGCGCGACCAAAGAGAAGACAGAGTTTCAGATTAGAATAGCTTTATTTGATACCCCTTCGAAATGGACTTCTACAGTCCATACGCCGTCGGATGCGCGGCGTCGTTCTTTCATCGTCCTTCTTTCGTTGTCCCGCGTCGTCCTTGGCAGCGTACCCGTGCCGGCTCGAATGAGGCTTAGGATGTTATGGGGTAGGATGTATCGTCCGGGAGGTCCCGATATTTCCCCATTTGCGCACGGTCCGCTCGGGTACAAGGTCCAACCCATGTCCCGTTAGTTCACGATGCGTTCTCTTTATGCTCGTCCAAAGTCCACACCGTTACCATTCGACCTCTGTGCCCTTGGCCGGTTCGTGTCCAATGTCCAGCGCGGTACCGTTAGTTCACGGTCTCTCCGCTTTGCCGGGGTCCAAGATCCATTTTTTCCCGTTCGTCTCCTCTCGCTTTCCAGCCGTTCTTGCTGTTGCTAGGCCGCTCCTTGGCAACCCGATTTGTGGGTAGTTTTAAGACTCCTTACATCTCCCCCGTCCTTTGGAAGTTTTTGAAAAGATGGTGTTTCCGGCGGTCCTCCGCTTCAGGGTCTCCTCGCATAGGCAGCTTTCTCGTTTCTGCTCCCTGCGCGCTTTGTTTTCAGACTAGTAGATCCCGTCGTTTAGCGTCTTAACTTGGGATCCCGAACATCCTCGCGCTTACCCGTGTATGAGCAGGATATATCGTCCGTGGTTTCAAGCTAACGCTCTTCCCCGAACCACTTTTGCTGGCCAATGACTCCATTGTCTCTTCTGACTACGCCAGGTCCTTGTCCTCTCTGCCAACTGACCACCTGCCGGCTAGAATGGGGCTAAAGATATTATGGGACAGGATGTATCGTCCGTGAGGTCAAGCCAATGCTCTTCCCCGAACCACCTTTACAGACCAATGACTCCACTGTCCCTTCTGACCACGCCAGGTCCTTGTGCTTGCTCCGTTCTTCACTTGCAGTGATCCTACTTGTGTAACCGCTTCGACACTCATGGGCTGCTTCCCTTCTGTGTCCTGCGTGTTCTCGCTGACCTTTCACTTATAGACGGGTGCGCATTTATCACTTTCTCACTTGCGGAACTCTTGTTGACTTCCGGGTATAGCTCTCTCGTGTTCTCACTGACTGCCCCGAGCTGCGCTTGCTGGGGCCCTCCCCTGTATCCGGATTTTAAGTTTTTAGACTCCTCACAGTAGGTCGACAAAGTAGCGTTAAATGGTCATGAGAAGCATGGCAGCATGTTCCCACAAAGCAGAACCCAGTAGATTCGTTTCTAGCGGTTGTGAAGTCGACGTAATTGGGGAGTCAATCTGCTTCACAGGACCACTATTTTTGAGGGACAAAGAGGAAAAGGAATAAATTAAGTCTTGCTTCAGGAAGCAAGGAAGACTGCCGTCGGATTGACCGCTGCTAAGCAAACTTCCCATTTACTGTATTTCATCGAGGAATTCTCGTCTCACCTCAAACTGCTTAGAGTTTTCGCTTATATGTTCCGCTTTAAAAGAAAATGCTAAAACAAGAGTCTTATTCCGTCTGCCACCAACTGAATATAATAAAGCTTTTCATAAAATTATCCAAATAGTTCAAGAGCACGAGTATTAAATAGAAATTAAAAAAGTTCTTAAAGACTCAAAGGTGGGCCCAAGTCTTTAACGATTGAACCCATTCATTCATGAGGACACGGACACTTGGTGCAACTTTTCGTTGTTGCGAGTTGGGGGAGGATTTGCTAATGCTCCTATATCATACAATGCCATGTTTCCCGTGCTGATAACGAAACGCTCCCAGTTTTTACTGAGCTACGTCCGGCATCTGGCATTCAAATTTTTATGTCGGCCCTCGAGCGGTTGTGACTATCCTAAAACAGTGTATTTGGCTCAATTCGATCATGTGTGCCATGTATTAAATGCAAGCCTCGACTGATGACACAAATTATGGGAAATCTACCCGCAGATAGACTCCGTGCTCTCCGCGCATTTCCGATATGTGGAGTTGATTTTTGTGGCCCTGTTTATACGACACTGAAAACATTTGAGGTCCTACCTTGCCTTATTAGTTTGTTTTGCGTTCATGGCTGTACACTAAGAAATGGTTTCAGATCTAAGTATTGATTCTTTTTTATTGGCTTTACAAAGGGTATTGGTCGACGAGGGGGTTCGCAGACGGTTCACTGCGACAACGCGACGAACTTCGTCGATGAGCGGTTCGCGAATTTGCACATCCTCGGGCTCCGCACATTGGCGGACTACGGGAGGCAGATGTCAAAACTGCCATGCACCTACTCCTACGAGCGGTGGGCAGCGAGCTCATCAACGTGGAAGAGCTGGAAACATTCCTTGTCGGGATTAAGGCCGTTAGGAACTCGCGGCTTCTCGGAGCTCTCAGTCAGCACCCAAGCGACGAAGAGGACTGGCTGGCCCTTCATCGCAGCACCAGCACTCTTGACCCCAGACCAGGCGGGTCTCAGTTGCTTGGGGCGATCTCTCGTTAGTCAGCAAACGTTCTGGCGGCGATGGTCCCGGGAATATGTCCTGGGCCTACAAGTTCGGGGCAAATGGCACCACCAGCCAGACAACGTCGAGGAGGGACAGCTCGTCGTGACAACCTGCCGCCTCAACAGAGGCTCCTGAGAAGGGTAATCGCGACGCACGCATGGGAGCACGGCGTGGATAGAGCCGTCGATCTTAGAAGGAGCGACGGAGCAGTGTTTCGGATGGCGAACCAAAAGCTGGCGCCGCTGCCAATTTGTTAATGTCGTGCAGGTGCTCAACGGGGAAGGTGTTGGATGAAGTTCTAGGATGTATTTTTATTATTATTTATTGTGTTTTTGTATGGAGTTGTGACGTTCAGACCCTGAAGTCAGCGTAGAGAATTATACGGGACCCTGAAGTCAGCGTAGATAATTATGTGGGACCCTGAAGTCAGCGTAGAAAACTATGTGGGACCCTGAAGTCAGCGTAGAAAATTATGTGGGACCCTGAAGTCAGCGTAGAGAATTATACGGGACCCTGAAGTGAGCGTAGAGAATTATGTGGGACCCTGAAGTCAGCGTAGAGAAGTATGCGGGACCCTGAAGTCAGCGTAGAGAATTATGCGGGACCCTGAGATCAGCGTAGAGACGTAAGCAGGACCCTAAAGTCAACGTATCGACGTAAGCAGGACCCTGAAGTCAGCTAGGGCGGGGTATATACTTAGGGGTTGAGCTTACTCTCCAATAGTTGGTGTTGGTATTTCTGGCAATATTTCAGCGGCGTCGTGACCATCACCATACATTGAAAAGGATTGTATCAGGCATCCCGCAGCCACAATAATTTATATCGTGCAAGGAGAAGACCGCTTAACAAGTATGAGCAGTGCAGTGATAATCAACAAATAAACTCACATAATTACGGCCGAACATAAATAAGTCGGCAAAAGAAGAAAACAAAAATAGTTGACCTATGCATTTTTTTACAATTGTCAACAAAAAGAAAATAACAACAATAACGTTCAGAACAAGTGCGGGATTCAAGTAAGATCACCCGTTTGGCATATTGATTGTATACAATAATTCAAGAATTAGAGAGCCTCTTAGGGAGAGCGGCATCGCTTGCTCCGGATGTGAATTGCAATGCACACACTGCATTTTTCTATGTCTTCGAACAGTACTAAATAAACCCGTAAAGGGGTTGCCTAAGCTTGTGCTGGCATTACAAGGTACAATGCAGGAAACTGGTTTTGTGTCGGTTTTATTTCTTGTTGTGGTTCTTGTTGGGGTTCTTGATTATTATAACCGTTACTCGTATAGTAAAAGGATAGATTCGTTGAAAAGTATGTAACAGGCAGGAGGAAGCATTTCCGACCACATAAAATATATATATTTGCGTTCAGGATCAAGTCGATCTGGCCATGTCCGTCCGTTTGTCCGTATTAACGTCGAGATCTCAGGAACTATAAAAGCTAGAAAGTTGAAATTAAGCATATAGATTTAACAGACATAGGCGCAGCGCAAGTTTATTCACCCATTTTGCCACGCCCATTCTGTGGCCCACAAACCGCCAAAAGCTGTTAGCGCTGAAATTTCTCCTTCGCACTTAAAGAAGCTATGCAACGGGTTTCAGATAATCAGAGAACTCGACAACAGCATTCTTTCTTGTTTTTTGCTTGTTTTCTGATTTTTGTATATAAACAAATTATTGGATTTAGTGAACAATTTTTAGATAGGGCAAAAAAAAATTATAAAAACTATAACTACAATTATTATTATTATTTTCTACTTAATCTAATCTAGTATTAATCTAAAGTTAAATCCCATTCTGGATTTAACGAATTTTTGGTTAATATCTTGATTATACATTTTATTCTTATCTTCAAAATATGATTGTTGATCTGAATAGTCTAACTGATACCCATTTTGGTCGTAATTTATTTTAATGGTGTTAACGATTTTGCGAATAATGATGTGTGGCTCCTTGATCAGGACAATTACGTTGGGCGCTAGATGCAACAAACTGATTTCTTAGTTTCTGCTCGCTACTGATGTCCCACCAAATTTGTGAAGACAGTGTTTCTGATTAGAATAGCCTTAATTAAGTGACGCTTGACAAAGAGAATCCTGCAATCCTCGCCTTCGGGTGCACGGCGTCGCTCCTTTGTCGTCCTTCTTGACTGTTCCGGGGTCGCTCTCGACGCTGACCTTTACCGAATAAATTACACACTGAATCAATACTAGACGGGTTTACGTCGGCTAATTGGCGCCTTAGGGTCGAACGAGAGGAATTCGATGTTCAGGCACCAGGTTGCCAGCGTACGCTCGTCGTATTCGGATCGCGGGATCTGCTAAGTCTATCACCTCTCCAATATAACGAGAAAAAATATTAGAAGAGCCTGTAAAAACAATTGGATTGGATTCGTATAGCCGTGTTAAGTCTGTCGCAAGCCCGTTCGGATGGGCACGTAGTTTGTTGAGATATTTTTCCATTTGTTTGGCTATTTCATCTCTGACCGGAAGTATGAATAAATCCCTCTGTAAGTTATCCCTTCGAACATACCACGGTGCGCCAGTAATGGTTCTCAGGATTTTCGATTGGGCTCGTTGGATGATTTCTACGCTGCTGTTACTGGCGTTCCCCCATAGCTGGGAGTCCAGGTCGGTTTCACGACGGAGATGTAGAGTAAGACCTTATATTCTAGTCTTAGGGAAGAGCGTATACTAAGAAGCCAATGTAGGCTATTGGCTTTTAGTTTGAGGTGTGTACGTAACTTCATTTGATTTTGGAATAACAGTGTTATTTAGTATGAGCGAAGGGCAATCTTGTCTGTTGGGTGTAAAAGTTACGTGTTTACATTTCTGTTCATTGATTTCTATTCGCCAGTCAGAAAGCCATTTCTCAATATGTGCCAGGTAGAGAGCAAGTTGGGCAGTAGCTTGCCGTGGACACTTAGAGCGGCTCAGGATTGCAGTGTCATTGGCAAATGTAGACATTGTTAGCTGCCTCGATGTTGTTATATCGGCTGTATATAGTAGATATAGTGTTGGGCCAAGTACGCTGCCTTGAGAAACTCCAGCTTCTATGATGTGGTCTTCAGACGTAAGATCTAACTGAGAATACTCTATTGTACAGGTACGACTTTAAAAGCTTATGGGTGCATTCAGGGAGTGTTGACTTAATTTTATGCATTAGGCCATCTAACCAGACTCTGTCAAATGCTTGGGCCACGTTGAGAAAAATGGCAGTGCAGTACTCTCTCTTTTCGAATGCAGTTCGAATTTCAGATGTAATTCGATTGCCTTGTTCGATTGTTCCATGTTTTTCCTGAAAACCGAATTGATGCTCCGGTATTTTGTTAAAAGTTCGCGGATAGAATATAACAAAGGTCAGCAGACATTTTTCGAAGAGTTTTGACATACATGGTAGTAAACTTATAGATCTGTATGATGATGGAACTGTATGATCCTTTCCCGGTTTCGGTATCATAATGATGATCGACTTTTTCCATAACGAAGGGAAATGACCCATTCAATTTATTGCATTGAAGAGCTGGCAAATGGAAGTTCGATGATCATCTTAGGTGTTATTAGATCGCTGCCGGGGCTCTTATTAGGTTTTAATTCCCTAATGATTTTAGCAATTTCAGTTGGTCGAAATTCTATGTGTCGTTTGGATTACAACTGTTTGCTCTTGTAATACGAAATTATTCGTTGCTGGGCTTGGTTAAAACACGTTTTGAAGGTGCTCCGCCAAAGTAGAAGCTCTATGTTTATCGTTGCGGACTCATTCACCTGCAGAATTTCTTATTGGCACAACAGAACCTACCGGGGGGCTCTCCATAATGGGTATTTTGTGCTAAAAGGTGATAATTGCTCTATGTAGCGGCGTTGTGCGCATTCCTGCTCGTTGGTTAGCTCCTTTCTTAATCTACGAGTTGCGTTTTTGAGCCTTTGTTTTGCAAATGGCAATCTATAAGATTGCCATTCTCGTCGTAGGCGGCTCTTTTCCAAGACAAGCTGTTCAATTTGAACATTTGTCTTACGTTGCATATACTGAACAGTTTGTTTTTCTGTGGTTGAGACATGGGCTGCTGCAACAAGGACAGACTCCAAAAGTTTAGTGGTGCTTTCTATGTCAGCCTTATTGAATTACGAATTTCTTGTATTTTAGTCAGTTAGTTCTATTGGATGTCAATCGACAGGGTGAATTTTTCAGATCTGGACATTGAAGATAATTAAGGAGCACCGGCGAGTGATCAGAAGAAAGGTCTGGGAGGGATTCGGCGTTTATATGATTATATGAGATGTTTCTTGTAACAGCAAAGTCAATCAAGTCTGGTATCTTTCTGGGGTCCGTTGGCCAATATGTCGGTGTGCTCGGAGAGGCGCAACTAAGCTTGTTGCTTACTTTAATAATTGTATTGTATAATTCTTTTCCCTTAGGGGTTACAAGACGAGATCGTCAGTGCTTATGCTTAGCATTGTAGTCACCAGCAGCTATGAAGCAATCCCCTAGTGTGTTGAAAAAATCCAAAAATTGGTTTTCGGATATCGTAAAGCGAGGTGGGCATTATACAGCAGCAAGTGTTATTTGTCCGTTATCCAGCTGTATATTTAAAGATGTTGCCTGTAAGTAGTTTGTCGCAAAGTCGTTACGAAAAGTATGTTTTATGCGGTTTCTAATCAGGTCTCAGTGCCTCCATGTGCTTTACCATCAGGGTGGTTGGTGCCGTAGAATATATAACCACTTATTTGAAACTTGTACTTGTTTGTAAGATGTGTTTCAGAAAGGAGCATTATATTGATATGTTTGTCTTGGAGAAATTGAGCCATTTCAAGCTTGTGTCGCGAAACGCCGTTGGCATTCCATAGAGTTATACGTAAGGGAGCCATTGATTATTTTGACAGCTGCGAACCAGCATCTGTTGGTTGTTCTCATAAATGTCATGAATTCGGTCATGCTTTGTTGCAAGTTAAAGATCATTTTTTCAATATTGCCTTGTGGCTGTCCTGTTGGCTGATCAGCATTTACCTTGTTTTGTTCAGCGATTGGGAATGGAGTTGTAGGATTTGTAGATGCAAGACCTGATTTAAGCGCACTTGCAAATGTTACGTTCCTGTTGGTCAGACTGTTTAAGTGGACATCATGTGTATGTTTTGAGGGTACAATTGTGCTCGGCGTGCTTTGCCCACGCATCATAGTCACTTATGGTGTAGCCGATTTTTTAGATCCTTATATACAGGGCAACCTCTGTAGTTTGCAGTGTGGTTACCTCCGCAGTTACTACACTTTTTCATGCCGGGGCAGTTTGATGATGGGCAGTTAACAGAGCTGTGAAGCTCACCACAAGCTACACATACAGTGCGAAGGGTACAATAAGTTTTTGTATGACCATATTCTTGGCAATTTTCACACTTTGCGCTTATGCGGCTCGTCAACAGAGATTCTACGGTGTAAGAGATATTGAAGCTTATAAATGGAGTGACTCTTGTTTTTCTTCAATGCCCAAGAGTCTGGTTCAAGTTTGACCTTGAAAAGAGATTGGGGCTTTTTATCTTTGTTAAACATGTTGATAACTGATTTCGGCATAAAACCTTGTTCTATTAGGGCTTCTGATATTTCCTCAGGATTTATTTCAGGCTCAAGGCCTTTAATAACTATTTGTAGTCCCTTGCTGCTTTTTAGCTGGTACGTATTAAAGTTTTTCTTGGCATCGTTGAGGTATTTGGTAAGCGCTCTGAAGACTTCCGGTTTGACTTGCACTTTTGTTTCATGAATGTTGCCCTTGGTCAGGGGAAATATTTGAGAACTGTCTTTCCCAATAAGGTCCATTATTTTGTATACGAGGGCGCTGGAACTTTTTTCTCTAGTGTAGATTGGAGGCGACTTAGGGGTCTTCTTAATGTCTTTGCCAGAATTTGGCAGATCGTCTAAATCATTGGCCATAATGGCAAATCGATTATCATTGTTGGGCATGTTAGTTTTTGTCTTGTTATGTCACATTATGTTTATTACCCATTGAAGAATTTTGCGGGCATAGATTTCGCTTTATTTGTATGTATCGATCTATACCAGTCTGTATGGTCGAGGAACTTTTTTTTGCTGAGGGTGCAGCACACAGTGAATTTGTTGTTGGTGCTTGCTCAGCAGAACTTGCAGTCGTCGTTGATCGGGCGTGTACCGGTGGAGTTGTTGTTTTTGTCACAGCAGGTGTGACAGAGCCAGTTGATAAGCAAAAATTTTTAGCTTGCTCTTGCTCTGTAAGTTATCCCTTCGAACATACCACGGTGCGCCAGTAATGGTTCTCAGGATTTTCGATTGGGCTCGTTGGATGATTTCTACGCTGCTGTTACTGGCGTTCCCCCATAGCTGGGAGTCCAGGTCGGTTTCACGACGGAGATGTAGAGTAAGACCTTATATTCTAGTCTTAGGGAAGAGCGTATACTAAGAAGCCAATGTAGGCTATTGGCTTTTAGTTTGAGGTGTGTACGTAACTTCATTTGATTTTGGAATAACAGTGTTATTTAGTATGAGCGAAGGGCAATCTTGTCTGTTGGGTGTAAAAGTTACGTGTTTACATTTCTGTTCATTGATTTCTATTCGCCAGTCAGAAAGCCATTTCTCAATATGTGCCAGGTAGAGAGCAAGTTGGGCAGTAGCTTGCCGTGGACACTTAGAGCGGCTCAGGATTGCAGTGTCATTGGCAAATGTAGACATTGTTAGCTGCCTCGATGTTGTTATATCGGCTGTATATAGTAGATATAGTGTTGGGCCAAGTACGCTGCCTTGAGAAACTCCAGCTTCTATGATGTGGTCTTCAGACGTAAGATCTAACTGAGAATACTCTATTGTACAGGTACGACTTTAAAAGCTTATGGGTGCATTCAGGGAGTGTTGACTTAATTTTATGCATTAGGCCATCTAACCAGACTCTGTCAAATGCTTGGGCCACGTCGAGAAAAATGGCAGTGCAGTACTCTCTCTTTTCGAATGCAGTTCGAATTTCAGATGTAATTCGATTGCCTTGTTCGATTGTTCCATGTTTTTCCTGAAAACCGAATTGATGCTCCGGTATTTTGTTAAAAGTTCGCGGATAGAATATAACAAAGGTCAGCAGACATTTTTCTAAGAGTTTTGACATACATGGTAGTAAACTTATAGATCTGTATGATGATGGAACTGTATGATCCTTTCCCGGTTTCGGTATCATAATGATGATCGACTTTTTCCATAACGAAGGGAAATGACCCATTCAATTTATTGCATTGAAGAGCTGGCAAATGGAAGTTCGATGATCATCTTAGGTGTTATTAGATCGCTGCCGGGGCTCTTATTAGGTTTTAATTCCCTAATGATTTTAGCAATTTCAGTTGGTCGAAATTCTATGTGTCGTTTGGATTACAACTGTTTGCTCTTGTAATACGAAATTATTCGTTGCTGGGCTTGGTTAAAACACGTTTTGAAGGTGCTCCGCCAAAGTAGAAGCTCTATGTTTATCGTTGCGGACTCATTCACCTGCAGAATTTCTTATTGGCACAACAGAACCTACCGGGGGGCTCTCCATAATGGGTATTTTGTGCTAAAAGGTGATAATTGCTCTATGTAGCGGCGTTGTGCGCATTCCTGCTCGTTGGTTAGCTCCTTTCTTAATCTACGAGTTGCGTTTTTGAGCCTTTGTTTTGCAAATGGCAATCTATAAGATTGCCATTCTCGTCGTAGGCGGCTCTTTTCCAAGACAAGCTGTTCAATTTGAACATTTGTCTTACGTTGCATATACTGAACAGTTTGTTTTTCTGTGGTTGAGACATGGGCTGCTGCAACAAGGACAGACTCCAAAAGTTTAGTGGTGCTTTCTATGTCAGCCTTATTGAATTACGAATTTCTTGTATTTTAGTCAGTTAGTTCTATTGGATGTCAATCGACAGGGTGAATTTTTCAGATCTGGACATTGAAGATAATTAAGGAGCACCGGCGAGTGATCAGAAGAAAGGTCTGGGAGGGATTCGGCGTTTATATGATTATATGAGATGTTTCTTGTAACAGCAAAGTCAATCAAGTCTGGTATCTTTCTGGGGTCCGTTGGCCAATATGTCGGTGTGCTCGGAGAGGCGCAACTAAGCTTGTTGCTTACTTTAATAATTGTATTGTATAATTCTTTTCCCTTAGGGGTTACAAGACGAGATCGTCAGTGCTTATGCTTAGCATTGTAGTCACCAGCAGCTATGAAGCAATCCCCTAGTGTGTTGAAAAAATCCAAAAATTGGTTTTCGGATATCGTAAAGCGAGGTGGGCAGTATACAGCAGCAAGTGTTATTTGTCCGTTATCCAGCTGTATATTTAAAGATGTTGCCTGTAAGTAGTTTGTCGCAAAGTCGTTACGAAAAGTATGTTTTATGCGGTTTCTAATCAGGTCTCCAGTGCCTCCATGTGCTTTACCATCAGGGTGGTTGGTGCCGTAGAATATATAACCACTTATTTGAAACTTGTACTTGTTTGTAAGATGTGTTTCAGAAAGGAGCATTATATTGATATGTTTGTCTTGGAGAAATTGAGCCATTTCAAGCTTGTGTCGCGAAACGCCGTTGGCATTCCATAGAGTTATACGTAAGGGAGCCATTGATTATTTTGACAGCTGCGAACCAGCATCTGTTGGTTGTTCTCATAAATGTCATGAATTCGGTCATGCTTTGTTGCAAGTTAAAGATCATTTTTTCAATATTGCCTTGTGGCTGCCCTGTTGGCTGATCAGCATTTACCTTGTTTTGTTCAGCGATTGGGAATGGAGTTGTAGGATTTGTAGATGCAAGACCTGATTTAAGCGCACTTGCAAATGTTACGTTCCTGTTGGTCAGACTGTTTAAGTGGACATCATGTGCATGTTTTGAGGGTACAATTGTGCTCGGCGTGCTTTGCCCACGCATCATAGTCACTTATGGTGTAGCCGATTTTTTAGATCCTTATATACAGGGCAACCTCTGTAGTTTGCAGTGTGGTTACCTCCGCAGTTACTACACTTTTTCATGCCGGGGCAGTTTGATGATGGGCAGTTAACAGAGCTGTGAAGCTCACCACAAGCTACACATACAGTGCGAAGGGTACAATAAGTTTTTGTATGACCATATTCTTGGCAATTTTCACACTTTGCGCTTATGCGGCTCGTCAACAGAGATTCTACGGTGTAAGAGATATTGCAGCTTATAAATGGAGTGACTCTTGTTTTTCTTCAATGCCCAAGAGTCTGGTTCAAGTTTGACCTTGAAAAGAGATTGGGTCTTTTTATTTTTGTTAAACATGTTGATAACTGATTTCGGCATAAAACCTTGTTCTATTAGGGCTTCTGATATTTCCTCAGGATTTATTTCAGGCTCAAGGCCTTTAATAACTATTTGTAGTCCCTTGCTGCTTTTTAGCTGGTACGTATTAAAGTTTTTCTTGGCATCGTTGAGGTATTTGGTAAGCGCTCTGAAGACTTCCGGTTTGACTTGCACTTTTGTTTCATGAATGTTGCCCTTGGTCAGGGGAAATATTTGAGAACTGTCTTTCCCAATAAGGTCCATTATTTTGTATACGAGGGCGCTGGAACTTTTTTCTCTAGTGTAGATTGGAGGCGACTTAGGGGTCTTCTTAATGTCTTTGCCAGAATTTGGCAGATCGTCTAAATCATTGGCCATAATGGCAAATCGATTATCATTGTTGGGCATGTTAGTTTTTGTCTTGTTATGTCACATTATGTTTATTACCCATTGAAGAATTTTGCGGGCATAGATTTCGCTTTATTTGTATGTATCGATCTATACCAGTCTGTATGGTCGAGGAACTTTTTTTTGCTGAGGGTGCAGCACACAGTGAATTTGTTGTTGGTGCTTGCTCAGCAGAACTTGCAGTCGTCGTTGATCGGGCGTGTACCGGTGGAGTTGTTGTTTTTGTCACAGCAGGTGTGACAGAGCCAGTTGATAAGCAAAAATTTGTAGCTTGCTCTTGCTCTGTAAGTTATCCCTTCGAACATACCACGGTGCGCCAGTAATGGTTCTCAGGATTTTCGATTGGGCTCGTTGGATGATTTCTACGCTGCTGTTACTGGCGTTCCCCCATAGCTGGGAGTCCAGGTCGGTTTCACGACGGAGATGTAGAGTAAGACCTTATATTCTAGTCTTAGGGAAGAGCGTATACTAAGAAGCCAATGTAGGCTATTGGCTTTTAGTTTGAGGTGTGTACGTAACTTCATTTGATTTTGGAATAACAGTGTTATTTAGTATGAGCGAAGGGCAATCTTGTCTGTTGGGTGTAAAAGTTACGTGTTTACATTTCTGTTCATTGATTTCTATTCGCCAGTCAGAAAGCCATTTCTCAATATGTGCCAGGTAGAGAGCAAGTTGGGCAGTAGCTTGCCGTGGACACTTAGAGCGGCTCAGGATTGCAGTGTCATTGGCAAATGTAGACATTGTTAGCTGCCTCGATGTTGTTATATCGGCTGTATATAGTAGATATAGTGTTGGGCCAAGTACGCTGCCTTGAGAAACTCCAGCTTCTATGATGTGGTCTTCAGACGTAAGATCTAACTGAGAACACTCTATTGTACAGGTACGACTTTAAAAGCTTATGGGTGCATTCAGGGAGTGTTGACTTAATTTTATGCATTAGGCCATCTAACCAGACTCTGTCAAATGCTTGGGCCACGTCGAGAAAAATGGCAGTGCAGTACTCTCTCTTTTCGAATGCAGTTCGAATTTCAGATGTAATTCGATTGCCTTGTTCGATTGTTCCATGTTTTTCCTGAAAACCGAATTGATGCTCCGGTATTTTGTTAAAAGTTCGCGGATAGAATATAACAAAGGTCAGCAGACATTTTTCGAAGAGTTTTGACATACATGGTAGTAAACTTATAGATCTGTATGATGATGGAACTGTATGATCCTTTCCCGGTTTCGGTATCATAATGATGATCGACTTTTTCCATAACGAAGGGAAATGACCCATTCAATTTATTGCATTGAAGAGCTGGCAAATGGAAGTTCGATGATCATCTTAGGTGTTATTAGATCGCTGCCGGGGCTCTTATTAGGTTTTAATTCCCTAATGATTTTAGCAATTTCAGTTGGTCGAAATTCTATGTGTCGTTTGGATTACAACTGTTTGCTCTTGTAATACGAAATTATTCGTTGCTGGGCTTGGTTAAAACACGTTTTGAAGGTGCTCCGCCAAAGTAGAAGCTCTATGTTTATCGTTGCGGACTCATTCACCTGCAGAATTTCTTATTGGCACAACAGAACCTACCGGGGGGCTCTCCATAATGGGTATTTTGTGCTAAAAGGTGATAATTGCTCTATGTAGCGGCGTTGTGCGCATTCCTGCTCGTTGGTTAGCTCCTTTCTTAATCTACGAGTTGCGTTTTTGAGCCTTTGTTTTGCAAATGGCAATCTATAAGATTGCCATTCTCGTCGTAGGCGGCTCTTTTCCAAGACAAGCTGTTCAATTTGAACATTTGTCTTACGTTGCATATACTGAACAGTTTGTTTTTCTGTGGTTGAGACATGGGCTGCTGCAACAAGGACAGACTCCAAAAGTTTAGTGGTGCTTTCTATGTCAGCCTTATTGAATTACGAATTTCTTGTATTTTAGTCAGTTAGTTCTATTGGATGTCAATCGACAGGGTGAATTTTTCAGATCTGGACATTGAAGATAATTAAGGAGCACCGGCGAGTGATCAGAAGAAAGGTCTGGGAGGGATTCGGCGTTTATATGATTATATGAGATGTTTCTTGTAACAGCAAAGTCAATCAAGTCTGGTATCTTTCTGGGGTCCGTTGGCCAATATGTCGGTGTGCTCGGAGAGGCGCAACTAAGCTTGTTGCTTACTTTAATAATTGTATTGTATAATTCTTTTCCCTTAGGGGTTACAAGACGAGATCGTCAGTGCTTATGCTTAGCATTGTAGTCACCAGCAGCTATGAAGCAATCCCCTAGTGTGTTGAAAAAATCCAAAAATTGGTTTTCGGATATCGTAAAGCGAGGTGGGCAGTATACAGCAGCAAGTGTTATTTGTCCGTTATCCAGCTGTATATTTAAAGATGTTGCCTGTAAGTAGTTTGTCGCAAAGTCGTTACGAAAAGTATGTTTTATGCGGTTTCTAATCAGGTCTCCAGTGCCTCCATGTGCTTTACCATCAGGGTGGTTGGTGCCGTAGAATATATAACCACTTATTTGAAACTTGTACTTGTTTGTAAGATGTGTTTCAGAAAGGAGCATTATATTGATATGTTTGTCTTGGAGAAATTGAGCCATTTCAAGCTTGTGTCGCGAAACGCCGTTGGCATTCCATAGAGTTATACGTAAGGGAGCCATTGATTATTTTGACAGCTGCGAACCAGCATCTGTTGGTTGTTCTCATAAATGTCATGAATTCGGTCATGCTTTGTTGCAAGTTAAAGATCATTTTTTCAATATTGCCTTGTGGCTGTCCTGTTGGCTGATCAGCATTTACCTTGTTTTGTTCAGCGATTGGGAATGGAGTTGTAGGATTTGTAGATGCAAGACCTGATTTAAGCGCACTTGCAAATGTTACGTTCCTGTTGGTCAGACTGTTTAAGTGGACATCATGTGCATGTTTTGAGGGTACAATTGTGCTCGGCGTGCTTTGCCCACGCATCATAGTCACTTATGGTGTAGCCGATTTTTTAGATCCTTATATACAGGGCAACCTCTGTAGTTTGCAGTGTGGTTACCTCCGCAGTTACTACACTTTTTCATGCCGGGGCAGTTTGATGATGGGCAGTTAACAGAGCTGTGAAGCTCACCACAAGCTACACATACAGTGCGAAGGGTACAATAAGTTTTTGTATGACCATATTCTTGGCAATTTTCACACTTTGCGCTTATGCGGCTCGTCAACAGAGATTCTACGGTGTAAGAGATATTGCAGCTTATAAATGGAGTGACTCTTGTTTTTCTTCAATGCCCAAGAGTCTGGTTCAAGTTTGACCTTGAAAAGAGATTGGGTCTTTTTATTTTTGTTAAACATGTTGATAACTGATTTCGGCATAAAACCTTGTTCTATTAGGGCTTCTGATATTTCCTCAGGATTTATTTCAGGCTCAAGGCCTTTAATAACTATTTGTAGTCCCTTGCTGCTTTTTAGCTGGTACGTATTAAAGTTTTTCTTGGCATCGTTGAGGTATTTGGTAAGCGCTCTGAAGACTTCCGGTTTGACTTGCACTTTTGTTTCATGAATGTTGCCCTTGGTCAGGGGAAATATTTGAGAACTGTCTTTCCCAATAAGGTCCATTATTTTGTATATTTTGAGGGCGCTGGAACTTTTTTCTCTAGTGTAGATTGGAGGCGGCTTAGGGGTCTTCTTAATGTCTTTGCCAGAATTTGGCAGATCGTCTAAATCATTGGCCATAATGGCAAATCGGTTATCATTGTTGGGCATGTTAGTTTTTGTCTTGTTATGTCACATTATGTTTATTACCCATTGAAGAATTTTGCGGGCATAGATTTCGCTTTATTTGTATGTATCGATCTATACCAGTCTGTATGGTCGAGGAACTTTTTTTTGCTGAGGGTGCAGCACACAGTGAATTTGTTGTTGGTGCTTGCTCAGCAGAACTTGCAGTCGTCGTTGATCGGGCGTGTACCGGTGGAGTTGTTGTTTTTGTCACAGCAGGTGTGACAGAGCCAGTTGATAAGCAAAAATTTGTAGCTTGCTCTTGCTCTGTAAGTTATCCCTTCGAACATACCACGGTGCGCCAGTAATGGTTCTCAGGATTTTCGATTGGGCTCGTTGGATGATTTCTACGCTGCTGTTACTGGCGTTCCCCCATAGCTGGGAGTCCAGGTCGGTTTCACGACGGAGATGTAGAGTAAGACCTTATATTCTAGTCTTAGGGAAGAGCGTATACTAAGAAGCCAATGTAGGCTATTGGCTTTTAGTTTGAGGTGTGTACGTAACTTCATTTGATTTTGGAATAACAGTGTTATTTAGTATGAGCGAAGGGCAATCTTGTCTGTTGGGTGTAAAAGTTACGTGTTTACATTTCTGTTCATTGATTTCTATTCGCCAGTCAGAAAGCCATTTCTCAATATGTGCCAGGTAGAGAGCAAGTTGGGCAGTAGCTTGCCGTGGACACTTAGAGCGGCTCAGGATTGCAGTGTCATTGGCAAATGTAGACATTGTTAGCTGCCTCGATGTTGTTATATCGGCTGTATATAGTAGATATAGTGTTGGGCCAAGTACGCTGCCTTGAGAAACTCCAGCTTCTATGATGTGGTCTTCAGACGTAAGATCTAACTGAGAACACTCTATTGTACAGGTACGACTTTAAAAGCTTATGGGTGCATTCAGGGAGTGTTGACTTAATTTTATGCATTAGGCCATCTAACCAGACTCTGTCAAATGCTTGGGCCACGTCGAGAAAAATGGCAGTGCAGTACTCTCTCTTTTCGAATGCAGTTCGAATTTCAGATGTAATTCGATTGCCTTGTTCGATTGTTCCATGTTTTTCCTGAAAACCGAATTGATGCTCCGGTATTTTGTTAAAAGTTCGCGGATAGAATATAACAAAGGTCAGCAGACATTTTTCGAAGAGTTTTGACATACATGGTAGTAAACTTATAGATCTGTATGATGATGGAACTGTATGATCCTTTCCCGGTTTCGGTATCATAATGATGATCGACTTTTTCCATAACGAAGGGAAATGACCCATTCAATTTATTGCATTGAAGAGCTGGCAAATGGAAGTTCGATGATCATCTTAGGTGTTATTAGATCGCTGCCGGGGCTCTTATTAGGTTTTAATTCCCTAATGATTTTAGCAATTTCAGTTGGTCGAAATTCTATGTGTCGTTTGGATTACAACTGTTTGCTCTTGTAATACGAAATTATTCGTTGCTGGGCTTGGTTAAAACACGTTTTGAAGGTGCTCCGCCAAAGTAGAAGCTCTATGTTTATCGTTGCGGACTCATTCACCTGCAGAATTTCTTATTGGCACAACAGAACCTACCGGGGGGCTTAGAGATGGGTGTGCTCTCCATAATGGGTATTTTGTGCTAAAAGGTGATAATTGCTCTATGTAGCGGCGTTGTGCGCATTCCTGCTCGTTGGTTAGCTCCTTTCTTAATCTACGAGTTGCGTTTTTGAGCCTTTGTTTTGCAAATGGCAATCTATAAGATTGCCATTCTCGTCGTAGGCGGCTCTTTTCCAAGACAAGCTGTTCAATTTGAACATTTGTCTTACGTTGCATATACTGAACAGTTTGTTTTTCTGTGGTTGAGACATGGGCTGCTGCAACAAGGACAGACTCCAAAAGTTTAGTGGTGCTTTCTATGTCAGCCTTATTGAATTACGTATTTCTTGTATTTTAGTCAGTTAGTTCTATTGGATGTCAATCGACAGGGTGAATTTTTCAGATCTGGACATTGAAGATAATTAAGGAGCACCGGCGAGTGATCAGAAGAAAGGTCTGGGAGGGATTCGGCGTTTATATGATTATATGAGATGTTTCTTGTAACAGCAAAGTCAATCAAGTCTGGTATCTTTCTGGGGTCCGTTGGCCAATATGTCGGTGTGCTCGGAGAGGCGCAACTAAGCTTGTTGCTTACTTTAATAATTTATTGTATAATTCTTTTCCCTTAGGGGTTACAAGACGAGATCGTCAGTGCTTATGCTTAGCATTGTAGTCACCAGCAGCTATGAAGCAATCCCCTAGTGTGTTGAAAAAATCCAAAAATTGGTTTTCGGATATCGTAAAGCGAGGTGGGCAGTATACAGCAGCAAGTGTTATTTGTCCGTTATCCAGCTGTATATTTAAAGATGTTGCCTGTAAGTAGTTTGTCGCAAAGTCGTTACGAAAAGTATGTTTTATGCGGTTTCTAATCAGGTCTCCAGTGCCTCCATGTGCTTTACCATCAGGGTGGTTGGTGCCGTAGAATATATAACCACTTATTTGAAACTTGTACTTGTTTGTAAGATGTGTTTCAGAAAGGAGCATTATATTGATATGTTTGTCTTGGAGAAATTGAGCCATTTCAAGCTTGTGTCGCGAAACGCCGTTGGCATTCCATAGAGTTATACGTAAGGGAGCCATTGATTATTTTGACAGCTGCGAACCAGCATCTGTTGGTTGTTCTCATAAACGTCATGAATTCGGTCATGCTTTGTTGCAAGTTAAAGATCATTTTTTCAATATTGCCTTGTGGCTGTCCTGTTGGCTGATCAGCATTTACCTTGTTTTGTTCAGCGATTGGGAATGGAGTTGTAGGATTTGTAGATGCAAGACCTGATTTAAGCGCACTTGCAAATGTTACGTTCCTGTTGGTCAGACTGTTTAAGTGGACATCATGTGTATGTTTTGAGGGTACAATTGTGCTCGGCGTGCTTTGCCCACGCATCATAGTCACTTATGGTGTAGCCGATTTTTTAGATCCTTATATACAGGGCAACCTCTGTAGTTTGCAGTGTGGTTACCTCCGCAGTTACTACACTTTTTCATGCCGGGGCAGTTTGATGATGGGCAGTTAACAGAGCTGTGAAGCTCACCACAAGCTACACATACAGTGCGAAGGGTACAATAAGTTTTTGTATGACCATATTCTTGGCAATTTTCACACTTTGCGCTTATGCGGCTCGTCAACAGAGATTCTACGGTGTAAGAGATATTGCAGCTTATAAATGGAGTGACTCTTGTTTTTCTTCAATGCCCAAGAGTCTGGTTCAAGTTTGACCTTGAAAAGAGATTGGGGCTTTTTATCTTTGTTAAACATGTTGATAACTGATTTCGGCATAAAACCTTGTTCTATTAGGGCTTCTGATATTTCCTCAGGATTTATTTCAGGCTCAAGGCCTTTAATAACTATTTGTAGTCCCTTGCTGCTTTTTAGCTGGTACGTATTAAAGTTTTTCTTGGCATCGTTGAGGTATTTGGTAAGCGCTCTGAAGACTTCCGGTTTGACTTGCACTTTTGTTTCATGAATGTTGCCCTTGGTCAGGGGAAATATTTGAGAACTGTCTTTCCCAATAAGGTCCATTATTTTGTATACGAGGGCGCTGGAACTTTTTTCTCTAGTGTAGATTGGAGGCGGCTTAGGGGTCTTCTTAATGTCTTTGCCAGAATTTGGCAGATCGTCTAAATCATTGGCCATAATGGCAAATCGGTTATCATTGTTGGGCATGTTAGTTTTTGTCTTGTTATGTCACATTATGTTTATTACCCATTGAAGAATTTTGCGGGCATAGATTTCGCTTTATTTGTATGTATCGATCTATACCAGTCTGTATGGTCGAGGAACTTTTTTTTGCTGAGGGTGCAGCACACAGTGAATTTGTTGTTGGTGCTTGCTCAGCAGAACTTGCAGTCGTCGTTGATCGGGCGTGTACCGGTGGAGTTGTTGTTTTTGTCACAGCAGGTGTGACAGAGCCAGTTGATAAGCAAAAATTTTTAGCTTGATCTTGCTCGGGCATTTCAACGGTCCCTTTACAGATTGATGGAGAGCAAGTCCGCGCTCTGTCGCTTGTTGTTGGTAAGTCGTGGTTTTTGATTGGGTCGGGGGTGATTGACCGTACGACTAAGTACGCGTTGTTTCGTTGCAAGGAGAGGCGACGTTGGCCTTGCTCAAGTTGACGCTGGGCCCGAAGGTCTTTCTGGCTCATTTCTAATTATTTGTTGTTTTTGATATACACGGTTTTCTTTTGTTTGGAATAAATTTATAACAAAAAGAAGAAAAGTTGTACGATATTTGTTGCCGGGAGCATCACTCCGGCGGTTGTTTTTTTTGATTAGTTAGCGTCTTTCACACGAGTCCTATCGTTGGCACTCCGTGTCGCTCGGTCGTCCGTACTAGAATCACCTGTCAACCGCTCAACTGTCATCAGTGCCCTCCAGGTGTCAATATAGTGTCGTCGCACTTCCGATGCTTGGTTGTTGGCCATGCCGGTCGCCACAGAGAACTATTGCAGGAATTCAAATTAATGCATATAATAAACACATTCTTTCTACGCAAAGGGCAAATATGGATATCCAGTTAATGTTGCACCCTTTTGTTGCTGTAGCTACATTAATAATTATGTTTGTTGGGTCAAAACCCAATTAGAATAATCTTGTATATTTGAATTCCGCGCTTTTTGAATGATGTTAACATAACAGCTGTTGCGCTAGGCTGCCAACTCGTACTAGCGAACGAGTGGCAGATAGGAATTAGAAAAAAGAGAGAATAGAACAAAAACAGATGAAAAATTGAAGTTGAAGATATAGCCACGAGGAGTTTAAGTGAGGAGAAATAATCAAGAATTGTCATTAAAATTTAACTATTAAACTAGCACCATCCGACTTATCATTTATACTCAAGAAAAAGCTCTTGTTTTTACATTTTGGCGACCGTGACAGGACTTGTGCTACGTTTTAGTTCATTTTGGTGATGATTGTGGTTACGTTCGCCCCCATTTTTACTTTGCTCTAAGTCTCGCACGCGCATTTACGACCTTTGCCCTGCCAAACTCTCGTACATTCGCGCATCGCGTTCGCTGCCGGTCTACCCAGCGTCCGCATAGGATTTTCGCTAGTGCATTTGCGCACAACTACATGCAGCGCAGCTGCCGGCTATACTCAAGGGTCTCCCGCCGCATCATTGGACATCGTTGGACATCCTCCAAGTGTCATCGCCATAGTTGGAGTCGACATCTCGGTCCTCCATCTATACATATTGCCCCCAGGAGCACCCCCATACATAACCTCATTCTTGGCTTGGCGAGCGAAAATTTTCCACTACATCTCGTCGTCTCGCTCGCTCTCACAGACCTTGTCAAGCAAGGAATTGCCAGATCGAAATTAAATAAAGTAAAAAAACATCTGCAAAAATGTCTTCGCTGGAGCAACTTAAAGCTCAACGAACGAGTGCTCGAAAAAACCTTACACGTATGAGCAAATCAGTGGAACCTGGTTTGAATTTATCTCCGTTGGACTTATCTTGCCGTTTGTCGATTTTGGAATCGTATTTTAAACTTGCTTTATCTACCCAGGAAGCCATAGAGCAGATGGAGCCAGCTGAGGCGCAGCGCAATACTCGCTTCGAAATAGAGGAACTGTTTATCCACGCCAAGGTTTGCGTTCAGGAGCCACTTGGACCAGACGCTAACAGCACCGGCATTCATGAATCTACGGTTAATTTTGGGCACACATCTGCAGTTAAGCTCCCGCGCTTACCATTGCCGACATTTGACGGCAAATACTGCGAGTACCAAAACTTTATCTTGTCGTTTAACCAAGTTATTGGCCACCAGCCATCCATGTCTAAGATCGAGAAGTTCAACCAGTTGTTAAACTGTCTTCGAGGACCAGCCCTTGAAACGGTTCGAGCTTTCCAGGTGACCGCAGACAACTACACAAAGGCTCTGGACCTCTTAAAGCAGCGCTATGACAACCCGACTCTCGTATTTTTGGATAACATATCGTCACTCTTCGCATTGCCAACTGTCGCCAAGTCAAATGGTCAGCAGTTGCGCAGCCTAATCGATAATGCATCCGCATTATACAACTCGTTGCGTTCGTTGAGCACCGAGCCACAGATTTGCGAGGCCATGCTCATCTCCATAGTTATGGGCAAAGTGGACCAGGAGACTAAGAGGAAGTGGAATGAGTCGCTGGACTACACTACGTTGCCTTCGTGGGACAAATGCGTTGGAGTCGTTGAACGTCATTGACAATATTTGGAATCGGATAAGAAGCCTCCTGCTGAAGCCCCTATGAGTCAACCAGGTGGCCATATGTCGCGCTCGCAGAGGAATCAGGCAAGTCTGTCCCTCAATTGCACCACACAAACTTGTAACATCTGTTCACTGACAGACCACAAGACCTTTAGATGCCCAGAACTAATCAATCTCGCCCTAGATAATCGCCTCAATGCAGTAAAGCGCCACAAGCTATGCATTAATTGCCTTGGCAGGGGTCATCTTGTAGCCAACTGCCCGTCGACGCGGAGGTGCCACTCATGTGCACTACCGCATCACTCGCTGCTTCATCGGCCATCGCCAGGATCGGCCGCAGCTCCCTTGCCACTCCCTCAAGCGGAGCCTGTACAAGTTTCGGACGCTGTCGCGCATACTCACACGGAGTCTCGTTCCGAATGTGTCATTCTGGCCACGGCACTGATTCTGGTCAAGGATGCATCTGGAAGCTACAAAATAGGAAGAGCGTTTCTGGATTCATGTTCTCAGGTGAATTTCATATCCGAGGAGTTTGCCCAAAGACTTCGACTGCCACGGAGCAAGCTCAACCTCGAGATTCGTAGCATTGGTGAGCCACAAACGCGAATTAAACGCCATGCAACCACCAATATCAAGTCGAGGATTCGTGTTGCTCCTTGATTTTTGCGTGACATCCCACATCGCCTATCATCCAGAATCGGAAATTGACATTACTGCGTGGAACCTTCCGCAGCACTCATCTCTTGCTGACGAGAGCTTCAACAAGTCTCGTCGGATCGATCTGCTTTTGGGGACGGAAACCTTCTTCGATATATTGGCAGTCGGCCAAGTTAAATTAGGAAAGGATCTGCCCGTACTACAAAAAACACTACTTGGATGGATAGTGTCTGGTCGATGTCGAGCTCATCCCAGAACACTCCATCAGTACTCATCTATCGCATTAACAGAAATTGACCAAAAAATGGAACGGCTATGGCGCATCGATCATGTGGAGCCTCCTGAGATCACACTTACGCCAGAGCAGCGAAACTGTGAGGATTTCTACACCAAAACGGTACGACGTAATTCAGATGGTCGATTGGAAGTACGATTTCCATTTAAAGATGAACCTACCGTTCTCGGAGTCTCATTCGACATTGCCAAAAGGAGATTCCTCTCCCTCGAACGCAGCCTATGCAAAAGGCCTGAGGTAGGGGCCAAATATGTTGAATTTATGCAGGAGTTTCAAAATCTGGGACACATGAGTCCCGTGAGCCATCCACAGTTAAACACTCCGCATTATTATATTCCGCACCACTGCCTGCTCAAGCCTAATAGCACATCAACAAAGCTCAGAGTGGTTTTCGACGCATCTCGCAAGACGACGTCCCAGAAATCGCTCAACGACATTCTGATGGTCGGACCGACCATTCAGCCAGATCTTTATACACTACTCCTGCGTTTTCGGATACATCGCTATGCCATCACTGCTGATGTGGTCAAGATGTTCCGCCAAGTCAACATGTTTGCCGAGGATCGCAGATTCCAATACATTCTTTGGAGAACGTCGCCATCGCAACCATTGAGCACCTTCGAATTGAATACTGTAACTTATGGCACAGCGGCTGCACCGTATCTAGCCATACGCAGTTTGTCATATCTAGCCGACCAATTCATGGACAAATTGGAGATTGGAGCTAAAGCCATCAAATCGTCTTTCTATGTGGATGACTTCCTAGGTGGAGCGGATACGGTAGAGGAGCTACATCAAATCAAAAGGGAAGTTACAGCGATTCTACAGGATGGCCAATTAGAACTCGCAAAATGGCATACAAATCACTGCAAGTTTGTCGATGACGCTACAGTCAAACATTTGCAGTTGGACGACGAAATGCTAACCAGCACGCTTGGCCTAAAATGGGACCAAGTACGGGACACATTCATGTTCTCGTTCTCGCCAAGATTCGATTCGGACCACGTCACCAAGCGCTCGATTTTGTCCATAGCCTCTTCGCTGTTTGATCCGTTGGGATTAGTTACTCCCATCATCATAGTGGCAAAAATTATCCTCCAGGAGCTGTGGCTCCTAAAACTACATTGGGACGAGTCAGTACCCCAAGGCATTCATACAGCTTGGATGTCCCTGCTTGCATCGCTTTCGTCGTTGGAGTCTGTAGCAATACCACGATATTGCCTCCAATCAGCGATACATACCTTTCAAATACACGGCTTTTGTGACGCCTCCATTCGAGCGTATGGATGCTGCAACTACGCTCGCACAATCGGATCAGATGGGCTGACCAAGGTCCAGCTAATCACATCGAAGTCCAGAGTTGCTCCCACCAAGAAGCTATCTCTGCCGAAATTAGAACTGTGTGGAGCACTTTTGTTAGCACAGCTGTACAAAAAAATCATTAGAATCTTCGCTGACAGAAAGCCGACTTCGTTCTTATGGTGCGATTCTCAAATTGTTCTACATTGGAATCGCCAACACTCGGCCACCTTATCAACCTTTGTCGGCAATCGAATTGCCGAAATTCAAGAACTCACGTCAGATTGCCACTGGAGACATGTTCCTACTCACTGCAACCCGGCTGATATCTTGTCCAGGGGCTGCACTATCACCGAGTTAGAACAATCGATATGGTTCGAGGGACCTGAGTTCCTAGGCCAAGATCATCAACATTGGCCAAAGGACAGTCGAGACAACAGTGACATTGATATGGAAACTGTCCAATTGGAGAAGAGAAAATCAGCCTTTGCCGTACACACGACTAGTAATCAACTGCTTGAAGGAATCTACAAGATCAGTTCGCATCATCGCTGCCTACTAGTTATCGCTTGGATGTACAGATTTACTCAGCGCTGCCGTAAACTAACGCCATTCCAATCACCTTCGCCGACGCCAGCAGAACTGATGCGGGCGCTACATTGCATCGTCTGGAATATTCAAACTATTCACTTCGCTCAAGAGATGTCCTCGGTCCTGAAGGGCCATCCGATTCGCACTAACCTTAAAAATCTTAGTCTCTTCCTCCAGGTTACAGATGGCTTCCAAATGCTAAAGTTCGGAGGGCGCCTGGAGCTAGCAGACTACCCAGAAACCCAAAAGCATCCTGTGCTGCTCCCAGCTAAGGATCCATTTGTGTCACAGTTCGCTCGCCATCTTCATCTACAGAACTATCACGCCGGGCCACGGACGCTCGTCGCTTTAATTAGAAAACAGTTCTGGATAGTGAATGCAAGGGACTTGGCGCGACAAGTCGTTCGCTCATGTATACATTGTCGCCGCTATCGACCAACTCTCGAAAGGTAGCTAATGGGCCAACTGCCTAAAGAGCGGATCACACCATCTAGACCATTTTCAAGATGCGGAATGGACTTTTGCGGACCAATCAACGTCTATTTGCGCATCCGGGGTAAGCCGCCTACCAAGGCCTACCTAGCCGTCTTCGTTTGCTTTGCCACGAAGGCGATACATGTCGAAGTGGTATCGGATCTCACGACGGATAGCTTCATTGCATCACTAAAGCGTTTTATTGCCCGACGCGGACTTCCCTCGGACATATTCTGTGACAACGCTACAAATTTCGCAGGAGCTAACAACAAGCTCGAATCGTTGAAGCAGTTTCTGTTTAAAGACGAAACAACAAAAACAATCCACTATTTCTGTCGCTCAGAGTTCATTAACTTCCACTTTATTCCACCCAGGGCTCCACACTTCGGGGGCATATGGGAAGCTGCAGTAAAAAGTGTCAAGGGACTACTCAATCGCACTCTTCGAGACACCAGGTTAACCTTCGAGGAGTTAGCCACTGCAGCTGCTGACGTCGAGGCGATCCTGAACTCTCGCCCGTTAACGCCGCTCTCATCAGACCCAAACGACCTGGCCGCTCTCACGCCTGGCCACTTCTTAGTGGGTGACGCACTCCGAGCACTACCGGAACTTCCACCAATCGACGACAACCTGGACAAGTTGGATCGATGGAAAAGGGTCAGCGCACTCAAACATCACATCTGGAGTCGCTGGAGCCACGAGTACATCAACGAGCTCCAAGTTCGCACAACCTGGACGAAGACTTCACCAAATTTGGCTGTCAACGACATGGTCGTCGTTCACGAGGATAATCTTCCCCCACAACGGTGGCTTCTTGGGCGCATAGTCAGCACGATCGCAGGAGCGGACAACATCGTGCGTGTAGCCGACGTACGCACGGCCAAGGGAATCATCCGCCGCCCTATACGGAAACTCGCCTTATTACCTGTCTCTTGAAAGTCAATCGCATACTTTCAAGGGGGCCGGTATGTTGGGTCAAAACCCAATTAGAATAATCTTGTATATTTGAATTCCGCGCTTTTTGAATGATGTTAACATAACAGCTGTTGCGCTAGGCTGCCAACTCGTACTAGCGAACGAGTGGCAGATAGGAATTAGAAAAAAGAGAGAATAGAACAAAAAACAGATGAAAAATTGAAGTTGAAGATATAGCCACGAGGAGTTTAAGTGAGGAGAAATAATCAAGAATTGTCATTAAAATTTAACTATTAAACTAGCACCATCCGACTTATCATTTATACTCAAGAAAAAGCTCTTGTTTTTACAATGTTAACAGATCCCATCGGGGTATTTCGAAGTTAATGCGAGAAGCAGCTAATGACATTAGAAGAGGCAATTCAAGCATTCCTCATGTAGCGCTTGCTCGGGAAAATAAAGCATACTTTTTACCGCCATCTGTGGGTCAGAAGAAGTTCGAGGAACTGTGTTGCCGCTAAGGCAAGATAGGGTAGGGAATAGGCATAGACGAATAGATGCAAGAGAGCAACAGTGGCTAACGTCAACTGTGTACACTTACGCACTCGCTCTCATCCGAGCTCGCGCTCTCCAAGCTTCGTGGTCGGCCGCCGTCGATCACCTGAGCCCGCTTTGGCGAAGTAAAGCGAGTAAGAACGCCGCTCTAGTTTAAACTAAAAGTCAGTCTCATGAATGCAACTGAATAAAGAACTTATGCCCACGACGCCCCCGCTTATTTGTGCTTCTTCTTCGGTGGTGTTTTTTCGAGTTTCGCTCTGCGCCGTAAGAATTAACAAATTCGACAAGCTTGCACTTATCTTTGGAGGACGACGCCATTCTACAAACATTGGTCCTTCAAAACAGGATATTCTTCCCGTCTGCCAGCGGTTACCGGCCATTTGTTCCGCCAAGATAAGTCACTGCCGGTCTTCAGCAGAGCTCCGAGCATTCAATTTCGGTCGCACTGCTGTAAGACTATTTTCCGTGTCAATTCCACATCCGTGAATTTTCCGACCCAACGGCAGGTGAGAAATTCTGTTTTCCTCATCGATCGACATTTTTCTTTTCAATCCGTCTTCGCTTCGTTCCGTTGTCTTTTTGTACATCAACGAGCAAACGGTCATATACATACATACAAATGGTCATATGCTCATACATCATACATATCTACATACGTTCATATGCTCATACATCATAAATAGTTACATATATATTCATTCCATACATCCTGGTACATACATATGTACACAACTATATGTCGACCCAATTCTAACTCCGCGAATTTGCAAGTGAAAAGTGAAATTGTGTGGTGAGAAAAAATGGATAATTAATATCGTTCGTTCGGGAATTTCCTTGTTCGCCGGACAGACCGCCGCGTTTGCGATATTTTTTTTCTCATCTTGGTGTGTGCCATTTTTTTCGCCACATCATTTTTCTGTCCTTTTCAAAACATCCAAATTCAGTCCACTTCTCGACGCTTTACTGTGCCCTTACATATGCATGCATGCCCATATTCCATATACGTATATTATCTGCCATTTTTCCAGGAACTAACCTCCGCTAATAAATTATTCAATTACAAATTAATATATTTACTAAATTAGAAAAAAAAAATGTATAATAAATTATTAAATTACGAATTAATAAATTTAATAAATTAAAAAATAATAATAATTTATTAAATAACGAATTTGTTTAGCTATTGAGCTTTTTCAATAGCTGTTGCGAATAATAAATAGCCGAAGAAAGTTTTGTCTATTTTCCGATACTGTTTATTTTGTTAATTGTTTATGGCAGCTAGGGCCGACCAACGAAGAAGTGACAATTGGCGGGACAGACAGCCGAATGCAGCGCCCAAGCTTAATTTAGGTAGATAAAAAAGAGAAGGAATGAGCGCCGTACAGATAAATACGTGCGAGAACAGCGGTTCGCACTATGGGCATCGCAACTGCTACCACTGACTACATCGGCTTACAATATTAAGAGTATACGATTAGTCTACTGCACAGTTTTGGCGGCTGCATGACCCAACATCCTACCCCCGTTGGAAGCTTGGTTTCCAACAGAGGGGAAGCAGACACAGCTTGTTCACTGCCCGCCTTATTACTCCAGACGCGGTCCTCAATTCTGCAACTCGAACGACGCCGTCTCTGCCAGGAATCAAGTGCATGACTCTCGCCAAAGGACATCTAATTGGGGGTAGATTCTCGTGAGTGAGGACGTCCAGATCGGCAGGGTTCTCTGAAATGGGAACTAAAGGTCTGGATTTAATAACTGCCGAGATGTGGCACACCAGCGTTCTTAGCTAGTCAAAGGTCAGAACCGTCGTACCCACAGCGCAGTAGAAATGATGCTGGGCCGCTTCCCAAAGTCCACCGAAATGGGGCGATCGTGGAGGGATGAACCGCCAGTCAATCGTCTCCGAAAGGCAAAAATTCTGAACGGAGTCTTGATGCTCGCTTCTGAGAAATAAGCTTCGAAGTTCCAGAAGTTCATTCTTGGCGCCGACAAAATTGGTGGCGTTGTCTGACCAAATTTTCCTCGGCTTCCGCCGGGTGCATATGAACCTCTTGAGTCCGCACAGAAACGCAACTGACGAGAGATCCTTGATCAGCTCCAGATGCACTGCCTTGGTTGGAAAGCATATAAATACGCAGACGTAGCATATAACCGCAGGCTTATTGCGAGTATCCGACTTGTGAAAGAAGGGTCCACAGAAGTCTATACCAGCAACCTCAAAAGCGTGAGATCCTTCCAAGCGCTCCTTGGGAAGGTCCGCCATGATGTGCTCTATCAGCCGCGACTAATTCCGAAAACATTTGATGCATCTGTTCACGGCCTTGGTAACCGTCTTCCTCCACCAATAGGCCAATATTGGGATCGAATTGCACCCAGAAGATAATTGCCAGAGTCACCGGATGGGACCTTGGAAGGATTTTCTGGTGGCGGCCATCAAAGTTTTAAGGGACTGCATGTCCTCCCATAACTGCGCACGCTGCAGCAAACGCAGCATCATCTGAGAACCCTCTTGAATGTGTGCGACGGTGAGCCCAGGATGACGAATTTCATTACAAAATTTGTAAATGTATGCAAACACTCGTTGCAGTGAGGGGTAAGAATTTGCAAATTTGGAGCTAGCAATTACATCCACGTACGGCGACTTTACGATGAACACACTTCGACGAAGTTCAAGCACCGGTTGTCAGCTCCTGAATGGCAGCAACCCTATTTGCCACAAATATGTTGAACCTGGCGGGCTCATCTCGGATCCAGGAAAGTGCCACCGTCGAGTCGCACCAACAATAGTAGCGTCCTTATATCAAGCCATTTCGTGTTATGAGTTTCCGGGAGGCTTTCATCTTCGGACAGCTTTTCCTTGCAGAGCTGCTGCAAAAAGATTTTACACCTTGTGATTACAGGACTGACCAGGCCGAGAGGATCGTAAAATTTTGCAATCGCAGACAAAACAATGGCAACTGAAAGGCAGAGAACGAAAACAATAGCTGGTCGGAGGCGGGATCCCAAGCGAGACCTAAAGTTTTGGTGAAATCGCTACCATCTTCAAACTTCATGAACGATTCCTTGTTCTCGGCGGGCACACCCTCCAGCACAAGCGGAATGTTGAGCTTGCCCTTTGCAAGAATGCCAGCCGTCTGCTGCATTATGCTGATAGCATCCTTTACCGTGCCGGAGCCGGAGATAAGATGGAAGGATTTCTGATCCTATGGGAAACGCTGCCAGCTCATCGATTTATAACTGCTGCATAACCCTTACGGACAAGAAGGAGGCTGGTTTGGTGGCGTAAGTAACTGTGTCGAGTTTGTATACTTGAAGGTTCCATAGCGATCTCAGGGTTCGGAACTTGGATAGATATTTCTGATCTTTTTATTTTTTGGAACATTTATCTTAAGTTATAGTTTTTTTGGAGTTGTATTTTTTCTGTTTTAATGCTATTGATTTTTCTCGTTTTTGTTGCTTGTAAGCGTGCTAGTATTTGTTAAATCGTGGGCTAGATAAAATTCACTACAGAAATCATGGAGACAGAAGCTTCGGGGTCAACAAAATGCACACTCTGCGACAAGACCTTGTCACCGGACCAAGTAAGTCGTGCAAGATAGTTCGCGGTGGGATTTGCTTACAGAATCTTTACGCAAGCAGTTTCGCGATACGCGCACGGATGTGGATCTAAGAGAGTCAATTAGGGCCCGGAAGCAGAAAGAGAGACAGAGCTTTGACTGTTTCTATGATGCCATTGTGCAGATAACGGACTGTCTAGAGGTTCCAATGCCGGAAAAAGATCTGATAGAAACTCTTCGCCGGAATTCGCGTCCGGAAATAAGACATGAGCTTTTAAACGTAAGCATAGATTCCGTTCAAAAGCTTCGTGATATCTGTCGGCGAAGGGAGGGTTTCTTAGAGGAAGTTAAACGTACTTATGGATACCAAAAGCCAGCGCCTTTTCGAAAGCAGGTTTTCGAGCTTGGAGTATTTGTCGGATGACGCGGCGGAGTTTTCTGACGCCGATCAAGTAGCCGAAGTATATGCTTGATGTATGCTTGTATATGCTTGATGTCCTGATCGTCTCAAACAGCTTTGAGGGTCACTTAAGAGTTCTGAGCACCGTTGTTTGTTATATAAGAGCTTCACATTATACGTGGAGACGAGCAAGTTTTGCATGTAAAATGTTAAATATTTAGGCCATATTGTGGGTGAAGGGGTAGTTCGAACGGACCCAGATAAAATATCTGCAATGACGGATTTCCCATTGCCAAAGTCTTTAAAAGCGTTGAGACGATTTCTCGGGATGACCGGTTGGTACCGAAAATTCATTAGCAATTTTGCAGACGTATCGACACCCTTGACAGATCTTTTAAGGCCAAAATTTGTGATGACTCCGGAAGGAGAAGAAGCGTTTGCGAAGTTAAAGGAGATGCTTTGTTCTGCTCCAGTTCTTCGTAGCCCAAATTTCAGTCAGCCATTTTACATTCACTGCGATGCCAGCAACTCCGGAGGGGCAGGAGTGTTAGTGCAGAAGTCTGAAAGTGGCGAAGAATGCCCAATAGCATTTGTCTCGAAGAAGCTGAACAAGGCGCAAAAGTCGTACACAGTCAGCGAGAAAGAGCGTTTGAATGTCATTATCTGCATAAAACGGTTCCGAGCTTACGTGGAAGGCCATGATTTTACAGTCATCACCGACCATGCGTCGCTCAAGTGGCTGATGTCGCAGACTGATTTGAATTCAAGGCTTGCTCGGTGGGCGTTGAAACTTCAAGGCTTCAATTTTAAAATTGAGCATAGAAGCGGTAAGCTCAATGTAGTTCCTGATGCTTTATTACGGGTCAATGAGGAAGAGGTTCCGACTTTAGATGCAAGTCATGGGTTGTCAGTTGACTTGGAATCTGAACATTTTAGCGCTCCTGACTATAAGGAACTTGTGGAGAAATTTCAATCCAATGTTAGCCGTCTTCCGGGCTTAAAAGTAGATGATGGATTTCTCTACACGAAGACAGAGCATTTAACGGGAGACCCGATGCATGATAGTTTTTGTTGGAAGTTATGGATTCCTCGGGGCCTAGTGCCCGAAGCTCTTAAAAATGCTCATGATGATCCCTTAGCTTCACATGGAGGTGTGCATAAAACGTTAGAGAGGATAAGGAGGTATTATTATTGGCCCAGACTAGTAAAGGACGTGAAGGAGTACATTCAGTCGTGCGAGACCTGTAAGACGACCAAGGCTCCTAATAGCGCGTTGAGACCACCCATGGGAGTAGCTCCAGAATCCGCAATACCATTCCAAAAACTTTACGTCGATATTTCAGGCCCGTACCCCAGGTCAAGGAGTGGAAATATAGTGTTCACACTATAAACTATTGCGTACACTTAATGAGTTCAATTCGGGTGTTTGAATCTAACTAAAGGGCATCGCCTTTTATTCATTCTTTCATAGATTCTTATCATCTAATTATATAATGCAGCGCTTGTAAGACGCTGCAGTCTGCGTTGGTCAATGCAGCTGAGATTTATTGTTGAGGGGGGTGGAAATGTACGGCCAGTAGTTGTCTCTCATTTATGCGTTGCCTCTGGATATAAATGACCATTATAATTATGATAATCGTTGTCAACGCTAGAGCCCAGTGTCCGCTTGCCGTGTGGAAAATCAAGTCATCAATGTGTACTTTGTTATTTTTCAGAGTCTTGATGCGCACTTAAAGATTTTGCAGTTCATTTGTGTTGTTGACAGTCAAGTGCTTCAGCGGGACCACGTTTCATGTCTCCTTGTCATCTATAATTCGTAAACTGGGGAAAATAGACATTTCAGACGCTGTCGAAATTACTTTTTGAGGCGTAATTATTGTTGTATCCCCTAATATTGCTGTGCATCCTGCAAGTAGTTGTATAATGCCTTGATTGGGCAGTCTTATAACTTGATGCTGTTCGTTGCATCTTATATTAGCTGTTGTATTCCGAAACAGTCTAAATAGCCAACGGTTGGATCCACTTATCTCTTTGATGAACGAATTGCCTTGGAATTCCATCATTTCGCATGAGTGTGCCTTGCTTGGTTTCAATGGAGATATTTCGCAAGAGTGATTATCCGCGGTTTTCCATGCCCAATTATTTTCGCAAAGCCATGTTGTCGAATCCTCTTGTCAGCATTGGTTAATTTCCATTTCAGACATTAGGTGATATGCGTTTATGTCTGTATTGAACGCAAAAAATTTAGAATTCAATTTCGGAATAAGCTTTGTTCCGTTTGTCCACAGTGGTATTGGGATTACTTCAAAGAGATCCGTTTCCTGATTGTTGTATATCGGCAATTTTGCTTCAATGAATAGGACATTATCCTTCAACATAGCTTGTGCCTTCATCAGTTTATAGATCAGTGGTAATTGTATAACTGAATTTCCACCCGGTAGCATTTGTTTTCGTCCTAATTTTTGCTTAACTTTTTCGAGCTCCTCCAGCATTTTGTTAGGCGCAATTAGTGTAGGATGAATTCTTCCTTCACTAATGTCCGTTACCATTGAGATCGCTGTTGCTTGTAGGCTTTCTGCCTCTTCAATCCAGTTTCGCACTTGATTTGATAACATAAGGAATTTAATTGACTCCTTATATACCATAAAGTGCTTTTTTTTTTTTTTTGTACGCGCGAGTCCCACGGCCTCCCGCCCAACCGACCGAGGGGCGCTGCCGTGTATCGTACGGCTCGAATCGCGGGAAGATAGACGCGATATAGAAGACAGTAAAGGACGAGGAAATATATGTATGCTAGTAGTAATATCTAAGAATTCGTTAAGTATGTTAGTATTGATAGCTTTAGAAACGGCAGAGAGTCAGAATTAGAGATAATAGGATAGAATCTATTATAGTCAGAACATAATACTCTGTAGGGATCATGCAACTCATAGTTAGATCTAAAATGATTTAAAATTAAAGGTACGTAATTTCTAGTAAATCTGCTTGGAACAGTGAAGTTGTGGACTCCAAACAGGTGATCCATACTCGAGGATCGGGAACACCAAGATCATCAACATGTGTTATTCTGTCCAAACAGCACCCACTTAAAGTGTAAGTTGCGTGCATTGAGTTGGCACGACAAAAGGTCATAACTTTACACTTAGAGCCATTTAAGTTTAATACGTTATCACGGCACCATGTTTGAAAGCAATCTAGATCGGATTGTAAGTCCAAATGGCGAGAAATTTCCTTATATTGCAAGCATAATTTTACATCATCATCGTACATTAGTACACGCAAATGATTTATTATTAAGGGAAGGTCGTTAATAAATAAGGTAAAAAGGAGCGGACCTAGGTGGCTCCCTTGTGGGACGCCGGATGTGACTCGGAGAATACAAGAAAGAGAATTTTTAAAGAGGACCCGTTGCGTCCTGCCATTCAGATAACTTAGAATCCAATTTAGGAGATCAACAGGGAAACCTAATAAATCAAGTTTTTTTTATTAAAAGTGAATGATTAACAGAGTCGAATGCTTTACTAAAATCCGTATAAATGACATCTGTTTGAAGATTATTTTTGAAACCCTGTACTACGAAGGAGGTTAGCTCCAGAAGGTTAGTAGTTGTTGATCTGCGTTTCATGAAACCATGCTGACATGGTGAAATAATTGACCTACAAAGGTGCTGCAAATGAGGAGTGATAACTTTTTCAAAAAGCTTAGGGATAGCAGAAAATTTGGAGATTCCTCTGTAATTGCTTGCATCCAATTTGCTACCTTTTTTATGGAGAGGTATCACAAAGGACTCCTTCCATATTTGGGGGAACTGTGTAGATTCCAGAGATAAGTTAAACAGTTTTAGTAGAGGTTTGCACAAGGCTTTTGAAACACAAGGCGTTTGAAAAAACTTGGCAAATAGATCGGCTATTGCCTGATCCGATGTTACCGAAGTATTTTCAAAAAATAGCGAGGAAGGGTAACTAGTTGTTTTGCGCTTAGTGTTAACGAAATTATAAAACTGTTTGGGATCCTGTGCGAACTGGAACTTATAACGGTTTAAATAATTCTTATAACACTGAGCATTAAGCACGGTAAAATTTAACCGAGCACTTACATATTTAGAAAATATAGATTGAGAACCGGTATTTTTAAATTTTATATAAAGTCTGGACTTAACATTTCTTAGGTGTGTCAACTCTTTATTAAACCAAGGAGGTTTGTTAGAAGTAGACGGATAGTACATCGGAACACAAGAGTTGAAAAATGATTTAATTGCAGTATAAAAAATATATATGGCATCGGCCATTATGTTGCAAGAATATAGATCGGACCAATTAAAGCCAGATATAAAAAGATTTAACCTCTGAAAGTTTGCCTTACGCAAACAATGAATTCGTTTGGTTGACTTTTCTGGCCTCTCTTTTATTACGGTACCTGAGTCAATTGTCACCTCGAAAGTTGGATGGTATGGATCTTCTGGTTGACTAAGAGGTGCTACTCTAGTCAGAAACACACTTTCAGGACTTGAAACAAAACATAGATCCAATAAACGACCAAGAGAATTTCGAATATAATTAACTTGCGACAACGATATGTCAAGAAAGCCGTCAATAAAGTCATGCTGTGCTATAGGCAGGAGAATATTTGACTGTTCCTCTGTGGACCACTTAGTGCCTGGTATATTAAAGTCGCCTAGGACAACTAGTTGGTCCCTATCGGACAGTCTGTTTGTAACGGATTGGATAGCGGACAAATGGTTAATATATTCAGGAAATTCAGAAGACGGCGGAATGTACGAGCACGTAATATAAACATAGCTATCAGAAAATGACAGCTTTACGCATAAGAATTCTATGTTACGGAACTCGTCAAAAAGTACCTCCTCTGACGTGAGGGTAGACCCAACAGCAATTAGGACTCCACCTCCCCGCCTGGAGGGACGATCATGCCTGTATACTGTGTACATACCTGGGAGAACTTCGGAGTTAAGTATCTTCGGTTTTAACCAAGTCTCTGTAAACACAATAACATGGGATGCAAAGGAAAGACTATTAGAATACAAATTAGTTAGCTTACTACTCAAGCCTCTTACATTTTGATAACAGATAGTGAGACTAGATTTTAGTTTTTTGAAGATAAAGAAGTAGAAGTAGTTGAGGAGAATGGGGCAGTGATCTGGCCACTTGTGGGAAGTTTAATTCCCACGGGCCTTTTTATCCTATTTTTAATCTTAGCTTCAAACTCTTTCACAATCATACTTTCCGGCCAAAAATCACCAGAACATATGGTTGAGAATAGCTCATTTGGGACAGTTATCTTGAAAGCTGAGATGTCCCTAGCATAAGAAAAGTTAAATTTTTCCACTTTAATGTTGTCGGCTTTTGTTTTGTCTTGTATATAAGACAGTACATCAGATGATGTTTGATCAGGGGAAAGCCGAGAAACAAAAATTTGTTTCTTTAGTGGAACCACCGAGAGGGGTTTTGGCAATGCAGGTTGTATTTCTGAAGTGCCAACTTGTGCCGGTAGTCCGGACTCAATATTCCTTTGTGGTGGTAAACAATTCGGGACGGGTGGAATCACCGGTTGAGAAACCAGTGCGGACATAGCGGAATCTGTAGCAATCCCAGGCTGGACTCCCTCCACAACCGATTGATCGGATTGCACCGAATCTTTTTTAGCTGCCGATCTAAGCAACATTTGAGGGTTTGCTGCGATCGTCAACTGATCAGCTGTGGAGTCCTGTTGATCACTCGCCGAAGGTTGCGGGGCATTCCCCTTAGGCAGCCTACCACCAGCGGCTTTCTTGCGCTTTGGAGATCCTTCTAATAGTTTGAGGCTATTAAATTGTGAATCAAGCGCAGAAAGAAGATCATCAGCTCGACGAAAACTATCTCTAGCCACGCCAAAACTGCTGATCAGTCCTTTCAAGCCACCTTTAGTTTGGCGCATAAAGAGTTGCATTTCATTCGCAACTCCTAGGCAAGTATCACAACAGTATTTTAGATTAGGGCCTTTAGCTAGGTCATCACTTGTTCGGCCGTTAAAACCAGCGCACTTAGTGTGCACCATTCTATCACATAGCCAACAGGTCATTTTTGACTGATCAGGCTTTATTACCTGACGGCATTTGTTATGGAAGCAGACAACATTGGTTTCCATGTTTAATTGGGTTTTGACCACTGTACCAAAAGACAAAATCAGAAAATGTACCGCAAGAGCGCAGTGTGCACTTTAAGATTTTGTGTGGGAGAGCGAGAGACACCCGCTCACCGTGCAGTTAAGTACAAAAACAACACCAAACAGCACTACGGACAACGCACGAAAAAGAGAGTAAACAAAACGCAAAGACAGAAAGAGAACAGATTGAATTAATTTATTAAAATAATGCACATATCACAATGTGATTCACTCGTGAAACGAACGGCACTTTAACTAGTACGGATTATGAAATTGAATTATTAAATAATTTGTTAAATTCCACCGCTGGATTTAGCAAAACAAAAATAAATTCGGAGCGCAGAAAAAAAACACGACCGTTCGCTTTGAAGCTAGAAGCATGGTTTCTGCAATAATATTGACTTGTTGGGTCAGTTTTCCCAAATTCCGGTTTGCTTCTATCGTAGTTGCTCTTACTAATTCTTCCGTGGCATTGATGACCGAGGTCTGATTGCCAACATATTCCATTAGATGTTTTTCGTTTTTTATGATCGTTTGCATATTTTCCTGTATTCTATTTGCATTTCCGATATCAAAGAACAGTATAAACCTTTTCTTTCGGTTGGTACGGTGCCGTAGTATTTTGTCTTTTTCTTTTATGTTTCAATTTTTGTCCTTATTGTCGTGCCGAAGAAATCGCAGTAGTCTCCCATTTTTTCGCAAACCAGGCGGTATTTTTCATGGAAGTCCTCTGATTGTTTTATGACATCAAAATAGGCTTGCATGTCATAATAAAACAATAATTGCCAACTAGATGTAGCGACTTCAATTTTACCAATTTTGTTCACCATAACTGCAGCTTTTGCGTGGATGTCGTAAATTTCCCCAAGTTCTTTGGGAATTTCTTCCGAATTTTTTGTTGCAGTTGTAGCTTGCAACATCAATAAACAGCATAGCACAGTAGCTATGCTTCCAGTGCCATTTCTTTTGCCTTTTGGAACTCGCTGCCTAAACTTATTGTCCTTGCCTAGCTGAATCGACTCCGTTATAGATGGCGTTGCAGCTCCAGCTGGTTTTGCTTCGCTAACAGGAAGTGAACAGATCTTATTTAGCGATCTTTTTACTTCCCCATCGCTTGTTTTAACCGTGACTACCCGGACTTTATCATCTTGTCCTTTAGTCGTACTAATGATTCTTACCATTGGCCATCTTGCAGGGTGAGTGTTCTCATGTTTTATAAGAACCAGCTGTCCCTCCTTCAGATTTGGCTTTACCTGGCGCCATTTGGTTCGCTGTTGCAATGACACCAGATACTCCTCTTTCCATTTCTTCCAAAAATCACCTCTGATGCGTTGAATAAGCTTCCATCTATCCAAAGAGCTGATTGTCTTACTTTCGTCAAAATGTTCAGGAGCTCCAATTAGAGGTCTTCCCATCAGAAAATGACCCGGCGTTAATATGTCCTCACCATCGTTTTCGCTCTTTA